>NC_135727.1:116346707-116657096 GCF_964656455.1 Halichoerus grypus | reverse complement strand
CTTCAAAAAACCCACTGTGGACCCTAATGGTACATGCAACATGATCACATTTTAAAAAATTCATCCATCTACCCAATCATGGGAAGACTTCTAAAAGTGTGTACAACAAATTAACAATGATTATCTCAAAGAGAGGTTGAGACCCGAAAGTCCCCAAGGGGACTTTCACTTTCTACCTTTTTGCATTAGTCCCTTTTTTTTTTTTTTTTTTTAAAGTACCTATTCCCTTTGTAACTGGGCGGTGGGGAGAAGTTCTTTAAAATAAAAATACAACTGAGTAGATCATATATGAAATGATTTCAGATGCAGCTATGGAATTTCAGTCCGCTGATTTATGTTATGTGTTCAAGAACTTTCCTACTTTCCAATAACAGTAGTCATGGTAAGAACGTAGGTTGATACCTGGTTCTTCACCTCTGTCTGACTATAGCTACACGAACTACCACTGAGAAAGCCCCTGTTTTGTGTCCGCCACTTCAAATCATCAGGTCTACATTTTACAACAACCGTCTAAGGCAGGTGGGCATTACTAACCCTGTCATACGCCAGAGGAAAGTGGAGCTCAGAGTCACTCAACCTGGAACTTGCAGAGCTATAATTCGAATCCAAGCATGCCTAACCTGAGAACCCATGGTTTCTCTAACACCCCACACTTTCCTCGGTGACTCTGCGGGATGATCTTGTCTCTGTATAAGGGTTTGCTGTATGAGGTCAAATTTATTTAGGATGTCAAACAGCCTACCCATTTATATTTTTCAAAAATTGTGATACATTTTTTAAAAGGTGAATAATTTAAAAAACTTTATAAAAGGTGATGCCTTAACTGTTATGCCCATAATTGTTAATTACTTAAACTTCCATTTGGCCAGCAAATATTTTATTTATTATTTTTTAGAGATTTTATTTATTTGATAGAGAGAGAGAGAGAGCGAGAGAGAGCATGAATGGTGGGGAGCGGCAGAGGGAGAAGCAGACTCCTCGCTGAGCAGGGAGCCTGACATGGGGCTCGAAAAGAGGAATCAGAAGTTACAAAAAAAAAGCATTTTCTTAATGTCCAGAAAACTCAGCTAAAAGAAACAGAGCCAGACAGACAAGCCTGTGAGGTCGAACTGGGCCCCTTTGATCATTTCCTCCAAGCCCCTGGTTTAAAGATGAAAAACCAATATCCACACCTGAAACTAATGTAATATTGTGTGTCAACTCTACTCAAAACAAACAAACAAAAAAACCCAGGACCCAAAGAGGTGCACGCCATGCTGGACGGTCTGCTAGAGCGGGGTGTGCGTCCGGAGGGCAAGTCTCCTTTCAGGGAGCAGAGGAACAGGGCATTTCATCTCATTCAACAGCACTTTACTGAGAGAAAAGAGGAGCAATCAGACACTCATAAAAGAAAATTTTTGTGTTTGAAACAACAACATACTAATGCCTAGAGTTACACAGAACCCAAAATTAAATGCCAAGTAAAAAAACTCAAGGAGGAAAGACCTTCTGTCTGAAGCCCAGTGTGCTTGTTACCACACTGGGAGGGACAGGTGCCTCTAGAACTGGAGGCCTCCATTCTCCAGCCTTGGGGAAGGAAGAGGACAGAGGTATGAAGCATTTAAAGTGCCTTTTAGGGGCACCTGCATGGCTCAGTTGGTTGAGTGGCTGACTCTGGGTCTGGGCTCAGGTCACGATCTTGGGGTCCTGGGATCAAGCCCCGCATCGGGCTCCCCCATCAGTGGGGGAGTCTGCTTCTTTCCTTCTCCCTCTCTCTCTGCTCCTCCTGCTCATGCTGTCTCTCTCTCTTTCTCAAATAAATAAATAAATCTTTAAAAAAAATAAAGTGCCCTTTAAAATCTGACATTGCGTGAGTGATTTGAAAAAAAAAAACCCAAATAATTGTAACTCCATAAAAAATTAATCTGCTAATTGTACATTTCTGGGCAGTAGTGAGTTTTCACTCATGCTTGAACACCTGCCTTTCTCTGGGGCCTTTTGTTTGCCCCCGACATTTCTCTCCCCAGACCCTCATTTTTGCACATCTGTGCTGGACCTGTAATTTCCAGAAGCCTCCCCAAGAACTGGTGTGCATCCATGACAAAGCTACCACCTGTCTATAAAGTGCCAAGGAAAAGAAAGTCAACATTGTGAGGCTCCCAGTCAGCTAAAATTGTCCGATTTTTAAAACCGGAGATTATTCCTACCCGGCGATGGCATTTGGTTTTTAAAATGTCCTTAATTAGTAAAATGAAAGTCAGCAGTCCCTCACATTAAAAGCCTTTTTTGTGTGTGTGAGTCTTTGAATTCCAAAGAACACGAACAACCTCAGGGAGAGATGACTCAAGCGTGGGGAGGTGGGGGGCGCCATTGCGGGTCACCACGCAGCTAAATAAAGCGGCTTCTCCGGCTCTAAATCAGGGCTCCCTGTTCACTGACACCTCATCCTTAGCTTGTCACCACCAGATCCAATTACCCTCTAATGGGGCCCACCAGCCTCACTCCTAAGTGCTCATCACTTTTCTCATTTAATGAATCCGAGGTAGCGGGAGGTGGTCTGGGCCGAGGTGTCCACATCAGGCCTTAACAAGGGCCCATGGCTAGAGAAGGGAGTTTGATAACTCAAATTTGCTCCTTAATAAGGTGTAGTTTTGTCTATAATGCTTTTAGCGTGACAAAGGGGTACCTGAGCGTGGTTTTCTGGCAGGTCATAGATCCCTCTGGATATTTACAAGGCAAACGGAAGACAGAGCTGGGCTCTGCCAATCTGTGAGCCCACGGCCAGCAGGCAGAGGGCACTGCAGGCCGAATAAAGGCCATGTGCAAGCTGGGACTGCCCGTCACCTGTTCCCTTCTTGCTTCCACATTCATTCGCAGCCCTGAGGCCTCGGTTAAGCACAGTGCAGAAGACTACTTTGCCCCCACTGGGTGTCCCTCCGCATTTGCATTCTTCAAGCTGCCATTGGTCTCAGCATATAGCAAAAGCAGAGACACTCAAGCCACTGCGCTGAAGAAAGGCTGCAGGGGCCCTGAACGTTGAGGCGGGCGACCAACAGGCTGCCGAAGACTGGGACTGCCCTGGTGGCGGCTGAGCAGGTAGGGCTAAGTGCCTTGGTTTGGGTGTGGCCTGATGTTTCTAACTGCAAACGTCTGTCAGCGAACACCCTCCGTATATATCTGGGACCGGACTCTTGGAAGTGCCGAGAAGGACAAGGACTTTCCATCAGCCCATCTCCTCTAGGACTGCGAGGTGATTTTGAAATCAGTGCTGGTTGCCAGCTTGACCTCACTTACTTAGTACAAACCTAGACTGTTGAGTCCTAATGATCTTAGGTGAGAGGTGGGGAGCCACACGGGGACACTGCAGGGAGAAGTCCAGCACAGACCCTCTTCTGAATGAACTGGAGCCAAGGCCGAGGGTCCCGAAGTGCAGGGAGGACACCAAAAATGCTCAGAGGGCTGACTGGGTTCAAGATCCATCCACCCGAAGTTTAAGGTATTTCACTTCCTTGGTATAAAGCACATGACCCTACAAAGCCTAATCTCTTTTGCTTTTCGTCATCACACTGGAGACACGCATATTGCTTCTCAAATAGTCCTGATATAAGTTGGTGTGTAATCGTGACCTGTGTTCCTGGATAGGGGCCAGAGCTGCGTTTAACAGCTTTATTGAGGTATAATTTGTATATCATAAAATTCACCCATGTTAAGCGTACAACCTAATAATTTTTAGTAAATTTACGGAGTTGTGTAACCATTACCACAATCCAGGTTCAGAACCTTTCCAGGATCCCAAATCAATGAGCTCTTACTAGCATTCCCAGTTTGTCAGTAGGGAAGTGCTTTTGCATTTCCTGGTCCAAATGAACCACAGGCCAGGAGGCATCTGTGAGAGATCTGAGGACAAGAAGAAGTTAGACTCATATCTCCCAAACCAGTTCCATGTCCTAAGTCCATCGACTTTAAAGCTAGCAACCCCTGGCCCCTGACATTGACTGCAATGTCAAGTGCGTATCTGGATCAGGTTGGGAAGACGGAGGAGAAATTCCCAGCTTCCCCACGTGAAGAGGGGGTGATGGCCACGTAAAGG
Source organism: Halichoerus grypus (assembly GCF_964656455.1). Taxonomy (NCBI): domain Eukaryota; kingdom Metazoa; phylum Chordata; class Mammalia; order Carnivora; family Phocidae; genus Halichoerus; species Halichoerus grypus. The sequence goes on along the minus strand of NC_135727.1, from coordinate 116,653,027 downwards.
GATGGAAGTGGGGCAAGTGGGATGGGATCTGAATAGAATGGAGAACGCCGATCAACGAAGGCAAGCAACAGAGGAGAAAGGAGAAGAGTTGTTTCTAAGTCAATCAGTTGCATCTAGATGGCTTAGTTCCCAGGCGGCTTCCCACCTGGGGGGCCCGCTGCTATCTCTGTGCTTTAGTGGGAAAGAGTCGGAAAATCTCCGCAGTACCAAAGTGTAATAATAAATCCCCACATGCCATGGGAACTACAATATATGGCATAATAAAAGTAAATGTTATGGCACTTGACTCCTCGGCCTATAATCTCCCATTCAATCGAAGCGGAGATTCTTCTTCCATCAGCAAGAGAAAACTGGACAATTTAATTTTCATTTCTATTCATGCACAGGCCTGCTCTGGAGCTCATCCACGTTTCCTATTATGTTACTTGAAATATGGCGGTGTAGTTTGATACACAGTATCTCAAACCGACATCAACAACTTCATTTTGGACCAACTGATTCCATTCTAAATTACTGTGGGCTGACAGATGCTGGTAGCTGCCCACACGAGATCTGAAAAAGCCATGTTCTCTAATTCAATATTATAATAATTTAAAATTATAGCTTTATTAAGAGGAAACAGATTTATTTATAGCTAACACTGATGATTTCTACTGGCTTTCAGGGCTGTGTTCGGCTATTCACTGCAGCCCACATTTGGACAGCTTCAATTGTCTGAATCACTAACAAAACATTCTGGTACAAATAATTTCCTTCTTAATTCAAAGCAATGAACAAATGCTCCAAAAGCAGAGACACAAAGCAGCCCTGTAGGGGGCCAGCCCCTCCACAGTAGTGTCCTATTTTCCTTGACCAACCCACCTGCAAGAGCATTTCCACCTTTGGGCCTAATGACATTCTGCTTAAAATCCTTTCCTCCCTTGGCCTCTGAACTAAGAAGTTGCCAGATTCCTCTTTTCCCTTAGACGGGGACTTTGTGCATGGTCTGGTCTTCAAGCTGAGGGCCTTCTTTCTCTTTTCTCATGCTAAGGACTTTACTTATCTTCCTGACTTAACTATCCCTTCGAAGCAAACAACAGCATTGATAACAAACATTTCTATCATTGTGCAGCCCATCCAGCGATTTTGCCGAACTCTGGAAGACAAGGTGAGCAAGTTGGGAGAGATGCTAGTTTCCTTCCTCAGTAAAGAAGCTGCAGTGGGGAGAGCCGGTGTAAATTACTGAAGCTTTCCAGGCCTGGAGGCAGCAGTCCGCACTCACGCACGGGTCAGCAGGTGCCAGCCCTGCGTTAGGTCTCCTGGAAGGTCCTAATCTCTACCCGCAATCCCCGCTGGCCTCTACAACCCTGGCCCTCCCCAGCCTCGACCTTCTGGCTTCCGCCTCATCCAGCACAGACACGGGGCCATCTGACCAGATCTCAGAGTCAACACGCTTAAATAAATCCACATTTCCCCCTAAACCAGTTCCTCCCCCAGACGTGCTTATTTCTACCCAAGTCATTTTTTCCCCTAACGCTAAAACCTCACAGCTGACAAAGCCCTGCTCCCAAGTCCAGTCAGTGCCTGAGGCCTGGCAACACTTGGTTTGCTTTGCTGCTTCCACATCTAGTCCTTCTTTCGCCATCCTGTGGTGCAGCTTAATGCGGGCTCTCTCTTAACTGCCTCTCACCCACACTATCAAATAACCTGACTACTCGACACCCGTCTTTCCTTCATCTGATTGGTCCCACAGAGCTCCATCAGTTATTATCTGAATGCTTAGACCTGATCCTGTCACTTCAGTGTCAACCCACTGCCTACCGAATAAATTACGGATGCATCCCTCTCCTACCGAATCCTGCCCAGACCTCCATCTGCAGGGCAGCTCCCCTCCATGCCGGCAGGAAGCTCTCCTATGGCCAGGCTGATCTATGACCAGTTATCAGCACTCCCCACGGGATCTCCTTGCCTGCCTCTGCCTCAGTGAATCCAACTTCTAGATCCAGATACGTCTGCCCCCCCACCCCCCCCACCTCACGGAGCCTGCCCTAGCACTCTGGGCACCAAGGAGCATTCCCAACTCTGACCTGCATTACTTTCTACCACTCAGTGGTCAGGGAGACAGTCCGTTGGTGTCACCTCACTTTCCATTTGCCGTCCAAGCGGCCCAAAGAGACATGAAGCTGCTGGAAGGCAGGGCCTATGGGTGAGGCCCTTGGTATCCATTCGGCCTTGCCCTTGAGTAGATACTCAAGTATTTAGCAGCTGATTACATGGCCCCCGATCATCATTTCTTGCAATGCAAATAATATGCATTACATAATTAGCTTGAGGAATTACAGCCTTCTGGGATTAACATCTTCTTGGTAAAATGAGAGCAAACTAAGCCTCAGCAGCTCTTTCTGGGCTCCCAAATAGATACAACAGGTGCTCAGTTTCCATGTATGAAGAGCTTCCATAGATTAACCCACTTCGATCAACCCCAACATTTCCAAACTAGCTTGTCAGACTGAGAAATATGAAATTCAGTGAGAGCCACCCGAGTCATCTCCAGACCCAAAGAAAACAAGGGCCAAAGGCCAATGCTCTTCCCAGGCAAGGCAAGGCACAGCCCTGTGTATTCTGGAGAATATTCTGGAGAAGGAGAACACCTCCCTTCCTGTGAAGGGTCCCACATTACCTTCTCTGCCACTTCACCAACTGGCCATCCTGCCTTAAAATGTGGGCCCGAATGCTAAACCACAGTGGCAAGACCAGAACTTCATCAGGCTCATTCTGATGACTCCTTCTCATTCATAGCCAATCACTGCCCTGCTCTGCTCTGCCCTTTAACCAGGTCAAAAGCTCTAGCGGGCCAGCATTTCTATTATTATTCCATCAGCCCAAGCTGTCAGAAGCCCTCGGTCCTGCTTCCTGACTGGGCTTCTCAAAGGTTAGGGATGTAAAACAGTCTCTGGAGACAGAGCAAATATTTTTGGTGTTTACGGTCACAAGGACACATCCTGCCACCAAGTCTTCACAAGATCAGACCAGAGACTGCAAGTCAGCAGTTGTAAAGATGCAACTCTATTAGCAGGTTTGGGAAAAAACACGGCACCCCAAAGAGGAGTAACCCCAGGTGACAAGAATGCTCACGTTAGGCACTCAGTGCCTCTTCTGGGCCTGCCAATGGTCAGACGTTTGTTTCTAAACGGAGTAGCCAATGCAGAAGGTGCTAGAAATCTTCCATGTCAAATCAGTCTCTGAGAGTGGCTGCCAGGGGTCCGGGAAGGGGTGGGGGGCAGGGGGGACATGGGTATGGTTATAAAAGTGCAACCCGGCGGGGGGGGAAATCCTGGTAGCGATGGAATGTTCTGCATCTTGACCGAGGTGGTAGATACACAGATCTACCCAGGTGACAAAACTGCAAAGAACTAAAGACACACAAGTACTAGTAAAACTAGGGAACTCACTGGACATGTCCATGTCAACATCCTGGTTATGATCTCACACTGTAGTTTCATTATGACACTACCACTGAGAGAAAAGGGGTCAAGGGTATGTAGTTCTCTCTGTATTACTTCTTACAACTGCATGTAAATCTCTAATTATTTCAAGGTAAAAAAATTTAATTAAAAAAGGCAAATTCCAAAATGTAGCCCTATTATGTAGAATATTATAACCATGATAGGTACAAATAAAAGATGTAAAGCTAAAAAAAAATTTAGTCCCTGAATCTAGACTTCTTTTTTTTTATTATTATGTTATGTTAATCACCATACATTACATCATTAGTTTTTGACGTAGTGTTCCATGATTCATTGTTTGTGTATAACACCCAGTGCTCCATGCAGAACGTGCCCTCTTTAATACCCATCACCAGGCTAACCCATCCCCCCACCCCCCTCCCTAGAACCCTCAGTTTGTTTTTCAGAGTCCATCGTCTCTCATGGTTCGTCTCCCCCTCCGATTCCCCCCCTTCATTCTTCCCCTCCTGCTTTTTTTTTTTTTTTTAAACATATAATGTATTATTTGCTTCAGAGGTACCGGTCTGTGATTCATCAGTCTTACACAATTCACAGCGCTCAGCATAGCACATACCCTCCCCATTGTCTATCACCCAGCCACCCCATCCCTCCCACCCCCCCACCACTCCAGCAACCCTCAGTTTGTTTCCTGACCGAATCTAGACTTCTTAAAAGGGCTGTCACCTGAGTCAGACCAACAGTGGCCTCAACCAGCACACAGGCGACCTCGTGCCACCCACGCACACACCCAAAAGACCCTCCCACTTGTTTCCCCACAGAGACTTTAGCTACCTTCCCCTTTATCACACTGCTATCTTGACCTTTGAAAAACTCACCCATGTTCTTAACTAAGTGGCAATTATCACGCCAGAGCTCATTTTAAATTCAAACTCAAAACACTGAGTGCTGTGACTACAATGAACTCGGCCATTCTGCATTTTCACCCATTCACCTTTTTACATTAAATACATAAGTCACTGGAAAATATGAATATGAGTGCTAATGCCCACTTTTACAAAAGGCTTATTCATCACTTCTTTTCATTAGACTGCTCTCCTCCTAAGGTCAGGGAGAGTAACAATTCCAGGCATTCTGTTTTACTGTGGAAACCACCATCACTTCCCCTTCTTTACAAAACTGCGACATCTAAAACCGACTTTGGGCTATTAGCCTTCCATTTACATGGCTGTGTTAGTTCTCATCAGGCTGCTCGAAGGGGCAAGCCAAACTCTGCAGTTCTTTTAAAATTTTGCAAAGAGAAGCCAGAACACTCTCCTTACTCACCAATGTCATTACTGCGATCCGAGAGGTCCTTGTCCAGGATGCCAGAAATCGAACTGCCCACCAAGTCAATCTTGGGACCGTCACCCCTACATTAAAAACACAAGTCCAGGCATTTCATAATTGGTGTGTGTCCTTGTCATTGTGTCAGCTTTCTTGCTGCACACGCATTAAGGAGCAGGCTGTGCGTGGGGTGGGCGGCACCGTCGCCCGTGAGGGCCACTGGGAGCCCACGACCTATCCAACCACACGGGCCTCGGTGAGACCGGCCGACAGACTGGATGCCCACCTCTCCAGCACACATTTTCAGAGAGGGCTCTTTTAATGATGACTCTTCAGCAATACACCTTCAGCCGCTGACCCTCCCGCTGGTACACAGGGTACAACGCGGGGCCTGCTCCCGCCCCATGGCCAAATAAGCACCAGCAAATGATGACCGGCAGCTTCCCTTTTAAGGAGCAAGGAATTTAGCCAATGCTGCTTGTCAAAGGTCGGCTACTTTTAACCTTGAGAAAGAGGTTTTCTGGCCTGAGGCGGAGGCATCGGCCAGGCTGTTGACAGGCACAAGGGGTTGAGTTTAAGATCTGGCAGCCTGAAAGCTGGCGCTGGGGCACAGGCCTGTAAAATTAGACAGCTCTTGGGTGGGTGCCCCCATGCCCATCAGGACATGAGTGACTTCTCTCGGCACCTGGGCTAGGAACAGCCCTGAGGGATGGGAACAGGCCTCTGAGATGAGAGAAACAGCCCACTCGTGCATGAACAGAAGGTTCCTCCAAATTCCTCTAAAAGGGCAGTTCTCTAGACCCTTTCAGGGGGGTAAGCCCCGAACGAGATTGTCTGCGGTCTGTGATGGTAGTGAAAGAGGAAAAGATCCTCACCCATAAAATGAGAGGGAGAAGCCAAGCAGTTGTTCTGGGAAAGCAACAGAAATAATCCATCTCATGGCTCTTGGCAGTCATCATGGCCTGAAGCCAAACGACACAATGAGCAGCAGAGTTACTCAAGGAGTGCCTGTCAAATACCTGTCATGCAGGGGGTATTGAGAGGGCCAAGCCAGGGAGTTCCTACTCTGGAGGGGCTCACAGTCTAACTGCGGGAAAGAGACAGACACACAGGTCCACACGGCACAGGCTGTGTAAGGGAAGGGCACATCGGAGTCCTATGGGAAGAAAGGACTGGGTCAGTGCAGGGGATCTGCGTAGTGTGGCCAGGAGCACACAGAGGAGGTGGCATTCCAGCTGGGCCTTGGAGGAAAAGGGGGAGAGGACATATCAGTAAGAGGCATGATTAAGCAAGGACCCCACAGGAGGTGGGAGTGCCCAGTGTGGCCAGAGTTCCCTGGGCTGAAGCCTGAGGTCCCCAGAGAGTAGTGAGAGCAGAAAGGTAGGCAAAGGTCAGACTGCTGGACTGAGTACTAGAGGGTTCTGTTTCTTGGAGGTAATGCAGGATGGAAGGACAGCTGCAGCAGGAGACCCATAAAGCCGGCGACAAGGGAGGGATTTGATAGGGCCGACCCCTGGGTTTCTTCACTCCGGAAGGGGCGGTGGTAGTAGCATTCAGCGTGACTCGCAGATCCTTGTGACGGTGGAGAAGGCCCAGTGGAAGGAGGTAAGGCCCCGTCAGTTCCCGAACAAACAAGACTGACCTGTAACTTCAAGCATAACCTCAAGCACCCTCAACCAAAGACCGGCAGAGGTAAGAACTCCAGGGCATAGGGGCTGGGCCAAATGGCTTGACCTCCACCGAGAGAAAACACAGCTCTAAAACTGTGGGTGGGTATTATGAGACTTTCCGGGCTTTTCAGAGCTTGGCTGAAGTAAAAGTTCAAGGAGAGCATGGACTACCGTGCTTGGAAGGGGGAAGCAGCTTGAGCTTCAGAGCAGAGCCTTTATTTCCCACCTCAGCCCCACCTCCAAGGGCTGTGGGGGCCCCTCAGGCCAGGTTGCTGTAGCAGACCCCCTCTCCATCCCCCCCCCAAAGGTCAGGTCCCACAGGGCACAGTCCCTCGGACAGACCCCAAGCCAACAGGAGCATCGAGACTGAGAAAATTTGTTTCAAAACATTTTATTGTTAGGATCCCAGTGGCTACTAATTTGAATGTAACCTTCTGAATGAAATGTTTTGGAAATGCACCATTATTAGTAGGAAAGCATTTTCATTTTGAAAAGTTCTTGAGGGCTCCTGATCTTATTATTTTCTAACTATGGAGCCAGAATGATTTGGTGCTGTCATTCTCCAAACTAACACAACTCAAATTATACCTAGAGCCAGACAGTCCTGTCCTTTTGGGAACACACCAAGGACCAAAACCTATGAGAACATGTGTTCTGTCCAGGGAGAAAGGTCACTCAGGCAACAAAAGTCCAGTTAATTCCACTGGGCTTTTTTTTTTTTTTTGCCAAGGGTAAAGTTGGTTTGAGGTGACACTCTGGCGGGGTGGCTGGGGACAGAATCCGAGGGGGTGTTGGTGGGAGAAGGAGCTTTATGTAGCCGTTAATGATCTGTATCTCAGAACAGGCCAGCTCGGCTGCTTCTGAACATGTGGTTTATTCATGCATTTCGGTAACTATGAATCTTGCAGCTGCCACGTCCCTCTTTGATTTGACAGCTAGAAGCTTCCAGTCAACTGTGAGCCTATCTTGAATGGACTGTAGAGAACCCTACTGCTCATTATTATGCTTGTCTTATCCTGGGCCGTATTACTTTTCTACCTTTATTTGCCCCCTTACTGTCACTCTCAACTATTTTATTCTTGTAGATGCATTTTGGAAAGTTACCACAAAGCCTTTGGGGAATGGTTCAGGGTAAAAAGAAGTAATTTCTAAGAATAGGGTGTATATCAATAGCATTTAAAATGGGCATCTGCTTTGGCCCAGTTCTGGGAGGCTATGCTAAAGAAATTGCCTGAAATGCCCAAGTGGGTTTTGCAAGATCAATATGTTTACCACAGTGTTATTTGTAATAAATAAAAACTGAAACTAGACTCTTTCATAAAGAGGGGAACAGGTTATTAACCTATATTTGATGGACTTTTATACAGCCATGAAAATGATATTTAGAAACACATTATGACAGGAAGGACAAAGGCTGATGTTACAGTGGCAAAGGACAGAGACAAGTTAAAAGTGCCCTACTCTCTGTGTACATACACCCACATGCCCTGCTTAGGTATTAGGAAGAGAGATTATTATTTCTTTCAAGACTGGAAGAATATTTACATTGACTATTCCTGGGCAGTGTGATGGGTTATTTCTAGCACCCAGCTCAGCCCCCTGGTACCAGGCAGGGGCTCAAAAACACTTGTGGAATTCATGAACATTTGCCTTTGTCCTTAAAGGGGAATGCATTATGTATTTGTATAATAGACGCAATTTTTCCCCCAAAAGCTGGAGGACATTCAGTATAATCCTAACTATGTAAAACCAGTGAAAAACAAACTAAATCATATGTAGGAAAAAAGATGGGAAAGAAACAGTCCAAAATGTTAACAGTAGTTGTTTCTGGGATAAGACTAGAGGTAAAAATTTTTCCTTCATTAAAGTTCACTTTCGGGGCGCCTGGGTGGCTCAGTCGTTAAGCGTCTGCCTTCGGCTCAGGTCATGATCCTAGGGTCCTGGGATCGAGCCCCGCATCGGGCTCCCTGCTCGGCGGGAAGCCTGCTTCTCCCTCTCCCACTCCCCCTGCTTGTGTTCCCTCTCTCGCTGTGTCTCTCTCTGTCAAATAAATAAAAAATCTTTAAAAAAAAAAAAATAAAGTTCACTTTCAACAACAGAGACTCATACAATTCAGGCAGCTTATGTTCCCTCTCCTTTCTCCCCAACAGTATTGCCAAGGTCAAAGGTGAGATTGTCTGGCCCTTGCCTACAAACTCTCCTGGAAGAACCTCCCCGACCACAGGTGCCCCGGTGATCACCTGGGACCACACCTGGAGCTCACCTGGGAACCAGGTGGGGGTGTGTGGAGTTACAAATCCTAGACCGAGAGGCCCAAGCCGTGAGGGGCTACCTGAGGAAAGAAGAAGTCCCATCCCTGAGCGACCTGTCCCCAGATGCTAAAGCGCCAGGTGCATTCTGATAGGAAGGAGCTTAGGATCCCCCCATCTCTCTGAGCCCTGATCCCGCAGGCCAAGAGCCAGACACAGGTTTTCGGCTGAAATTATCTTCTATACAGGGCCAGAAGCAAGCCTATTTTGAAAACACAGTAGGTGTCGTTTAAAAAAGGTTCTGATCCTTCCAAGTAAGGAAGCTGCAGCTGGTGTTTTGACAGTGTTCAGACTGTGGGTGTGGAAGCATTTTACAATGTCTATTTGTAAATGCTTTTCACTGTATTTATAGACTCTTACAACAATGCTAATGAATTTCAGTTCTGAAAAATACCAGAATTTCTGAAATTCTCCAAAGCACATGCTTGGAGTAGCTGACACCCAATGAGGCTGCAGCCCTGGATGGTCTCTGCTCTCCTCCAGTCTGCCCAACACATGGGTTCCATTTCAGCAAAAAGGATGTTACTAAATTCAACGAGAAAAGAAAAATCCAGTCCTTTTGGAATTTACTAGCTCCCGAGAAGGTTTATGTATGATGAGTTTCTATGCCCACAGCTGCTGAATAAAAGGAGAAAATAAAAGAAAGCAGGCATATCACCATATATCCGAAGATACCAGAACAAGGTTGCCCTTACTTCTTTATGATTTTTGAATCAAAACAATGCTCTTGTCTTGTATTTTTCTCAGCAGTTTTGGTTATGGACCCTTGAAACGCATGACTTGAACAGGGAACTGGCAGGGCAGTCTCCTTGCTCTACTGGACAGGGAGCCTAAATTGCAGACAACGGGCGGACTAGCTCAAGGACACCAGCAGGAATAGTTGGAACCTACAATCGCATGGAAAGAAGAGCAACAGCTACTGCCTACTGATTGCCTATCAGGGGCCAGGCACCAGGATAAGCGCCTTTTGTCCGTTATTCAATTGTCACATCCACCCCTTCGAGTATCTGCTCTGCATGGTGGACACGGAACCACGCTGCCGGAGCCCCCTTTGGTGAAGGGCTGGTTGCCCCTGCTGCTGGGGGCACCGTTGGCCTCTCCAGGGACCACCTCAGTTACAGAGAGCCTCCTCGGCCAAGGCAAATCCTTTCTAGGGCAGCCCACACTCGACACTATAAAAATCGTGGCCAGTTCAGCCCAACACAGGATAACTCAGACGGGCCATTTCAGCCCCTCCCTGTGGAGTCGGCCAAGGCTTTGGTGAGCCAGTGTCACACCCTGACTTCTCCCTCGGCCCAGCGCTGCTCCGTTCTCCCTTCCATGGGCACTAAACCCTGAAGCAGAGCTCGCATACGAAATGCTGCCTCGGGGCCTGCTTCCTGGAGAACCCCACCTGTGATGCCCTTTATTTTCATTATATAGGTCAGGAAACGGAGGCTCAGTGACATTAAGTCACTAGCTAACAAAAGGTCATTAAAGTAGTAGGACAGCAGTGTCTGGATTTGAACCTATTCACTTTGACTCCAGAGCCTACGCTCTTGACCGCTTCTCAAAACCGCTTCACTCAGTCTCCTGGTCATGGGGATGGTGAGTCACCGAGAATGCCGGGCAGCCTGTGTCATTGCAGCTCACTGCCAGTTGGGTAAATCACCTTTGCTCCCCAACTTAAAAAGTGCTCCTAATAAACAAAGATCACACACTCAACTGGCCCAGAGGTGCCCGCCCTGGCTGCTCAGACCCAAGACATGAGACGGGGCGTGTCCAGTCGGAACGGTGGAAGATGCGCCATGTGCATCCCTGGAGAACACGAGCTCAGCCAGTGGCATGGCCCGATTTAGCCCAAGTTGGGACAGTTAAGCCAAGACATGTGGCCCGGAAAATGTGTTGAAGTGCGTAGGAGGCCGAGGCAAGCAAATCAGCAAATAAACAAATGAACGGCAGCACTAATAGCAGCAACCGAATGCCACACCCAAGAGACCCAGGACCCTTTTGGAGGTGAGTGGGGCTGAAGGGGAAAAGAGGAAATCCATAGATCCCTACGGAACAAAAGATCCCGAGTCCAGGTGAGGACTCTTTCTAGCAGACCTCCTGCCCACTCTCGGAAGGATCTATTACCTTGATGTAAATGTTTGGGTTCTAACTGCCTAAAAATTGTTGCAGGGTGAAGAAAAAAAGCTGAGAAGGAAAGGAAAGGAGAGGAAACAGAAGTGGCCTGTCCTCATGCTCAGGAAACTGAGGAGCACCCTGCAAATCCTCTGTTTGGTTTCCAGCTTTCATCCCACTCGGGAGGTGTCAACACATTTGGACGATGGCAGATGTCAACGTGAAGATCCTAGGGAAATGATGCGAGCTACCCTGTCTTCTTTCTTGTTCCAATTCCACAGCCTTGTTTTCTTGCCCCTTCTAATGTGAAACTACCCCATCTGATTGTGTACCCCCCTTGTCCTGGTCCAACTGTGCATCAAGGAAGCAAGGCCAAAGGAAGTGACCGCTCCCTGCCTGCCTGCTTGTGACATCACACTTAGGCTCTGACTGCTAAAACTGGGTACGTGTTACCCAGCTCAAGCCCCTACTTTACTATAGACAAGGGTCTTCGTTCCAAGGACGGGAGTTACGTGCCCAGGGCCATGCAGCTAGTTAGTGGCAGAGCTGAAACCAGATGGAAGCTTCCTGACGTCCAGTCCGATCTTTGCCCACCACACTTGGGATGGCAATAATCAAAATTCGTATCCCCATGCACATGCTTTAGGCTTCCAGAGATTTTCTCCTCTCTCCAATAAGCAACTGTAAGAGGACTCCACCCATCTGTAAAGGTAGCAGATGTGAAGCTAGTCCTTCAGGGAGAGCTCTGCCCTGGGATGTCACTGCCCGGGGAGACAGAATCCTTCCATCGGGAAAGGACAAAACCGTAACAGCGGTAAGCCCAGTTTCCTTTGATCATCGGCGGGAGGGCAGGAGGAGGCTCCTTCCCCTTTCTGAGAAATAAGGATCCAAAGGCGCTGCTGATATCTGCGGAGTCCCTACATACCCACCTGGTGGCCAAAGATGTCCCAGGAATCACAGGCACTTTTGACTGAGAACTTCCTATTTAAATGTGGGACAGCCCAGGCAAGGCCAGGGGAGCAAGAAGCTGGAACTAGAGTGGTTTTCCTGGCAGCTCTCCCCTTGCACCGCGTCCTTGTTTGGATGAGCACAAACAAGGTTGGCTATTTATAGGTGGTGAAGACACAGTGGAAGGTAATGGGACATCGCCCACTCAATTCCCCTCCAAATTTCTGTTCTCTGTGCAGACTCTGCAGAGCCCATCCGGAGCACAAACCCACAACCCCCAAAAGGCAAAAGGAGGATGACCTTGCAGCCCTCATCTGCAAATCCACAGTTGGGCATCTCAGAGGGGCAAGGGGCTTTAAAGATGCCAAGAAGAGGGGGAACTCATCATCATGCAACTCAGAAGAGTTTGTGAGGTGCCACTTGAGGGAAGAGTGTTCAAAGAAATAGCCCAGGGAAAAAGCATTGTATGACCTAACCAGTACTGGGCCTGTGTGAGGTGTTCGGTCCCCCACTGGTCCCTTGCCTGATTTGGACCATCACTGGCAGGACAGTCAGTGTGCCTCAGTGCCCAGGGCGTCTGGGCGGGGGCTAAACCCTGTCACCACTGTTGGTTCTCATGGCAGGAAAAAAATTTCATTTTCGGGGTGGGTGGAAGGAAGAGAGAAGGGTATACATACAAATGAAATGAGGTCAGCAAAGAATGCGGACATCCCTACAGTGTGAAAGGTATTTTCCCCTGTGCCCTATGGGATTCCCCTGCTCCATAAATTAACTTTCCTCCCTCAGGCACGGCCTTCCCTGAGTGCTGACTTCTTCTGAATCTCTAGCTGCTTCTGGGGGAGGTTGCTCATGCTTCCACCCCCTAGAGACCTCCTGATGTGCTGTCTGAGAGTGTCCATGTTTCCTCCCTCCCTCAGGGCTCCAGCGCATGACCTGCTTGTCACCAGGTGGAAAGCCCTCTCCCACCAAGGTCACCCAGTGAGCATCTCAAGGGAGGAAAAGAAGCATGCATGGATTTGGTGAGGGCCTCTCAACGCCAGGCAGAGTCAGGGGCCTGAAGTGCAGCAGCTTGTTTAAATTTGCACACCTGGGCAAGGCAGGCCTCGCTCTACCATTGTGTAGAGGCAGAAACTGAGACTCAGGGAGGCGCACACCTTGCCCAAAGTCAGCAGGTAAGGACGTAGAGGTGTGGGGTATCGGCCCTAGTCTGCCTGGCTCCAGAGCAATGGGTGGGCAGGAGCCAAGTCTAGCCTGGTTACCACAGTTAACCACTACCTAGAAGAAGGCCTGGCCAGAAATATAGGTACTTGATGAATATCTGTAATGAATGGATGATAACCCCCCCCACACACACACTCTCTCTCTCTCTTCTCTCATCACTGAACCCATCTATAAGCCCCCATTTTTCATCTTTTCTCCATAGCCAAGTTTCTCACAAGCCAAGTCTACATAAGCTTGGCCACCCGCCCATTCTCTCTTCAATTCACGCCAACTCTGTCTCTTGCAACCAACCACTGTATAGAAACTCCTGGACTGGGAGCACTAGGACCAACACTAGGGACCAAAGCCCGTGGATGCCCTTCAGTCTCCAGGGTGCACACGATGGTGGCGTTCTCACAGCAGGGTCAGCTACCCGGCGGCAGCAGCAGCAGCGGGAGCTTGCTAGAAATGCAGGTTCTCAGGCCTTCACCCAGATCTAGTGAATTAGACATTTTGGGGAATAGCGATCTATGTAGCTTCCAGGTGATTCCAGCACACACTCAGGTGTGAGACCCACCCATTCTATAGTTGCTCCATATCCCTTTCATCTGGCTTCCATGACATCCTACACCATCTACCCTTTCTGAAGGCTCCTCGTTCTTCCTCCGCCCTATAAATAACGATTTTCCCCACTGTTGGCTCCACTCTCCTCTTCTTTCTCTATAATCTCCTGGAGGGACCATTCCCCGCTTGGAATTACCATCCATGAGCCAGTGACCCCCACCTCTGTAACTACCAGCCAAGATCTCTCTTCTAAATTCTCCAAAGACACGGCTGGGTCCTGATTTATGGAAAAGAAGGGAAACACTCCAACACCACGGGATGCCCCACTAGGACTCTTTGAAAAGGCATTTCGAATACTTGATTCATCCACACTCAAAATGATGGCCTAAGCGCCCAAGTGCACATTTTACCTCCCTGCTTAGGGAGAATTTGGATGTGCCAGCTACCTTTCTCTGCCTCCTTTTTGATTAATTGATTGATTGGTTTATACCTAGTAAGAGCAAAGAGGTCTTTGTAAATGCCTTCTTGTGGTAGGCATGGGGGCCACACCCCTTACAGAGCCATCGGGACTGGAAGCTTATTTCCTGTTCAGTTGTAATCCCAGGGGCTGGAGCAGCCGGGCTGCCTGTGTAAATCTAAAGAAAAATGAACTTCCGTGTGGGTAAATTGGTCTCAAGAGAGACATCTGCCCTTCCCTAAGCACCGAGTTGATGTTTGGCATATAAATGTTTACTTAATCTTTGCCTCAAGCTCAAATGTCTCAGAGCTCAGCTGCCTCTTACCTCCCCGTGTGTCTCTGAAATCCAGCCTCCATCTTCATTACAAGTAAAAACCTTGCAATTCCACTGTCCTCTCCCACTGGACCTGGCGTTTCAGTTTCTGTGGTGCAGCCTCCAGCTCTTCCCAGGAAAAGTACCTCGTGGGTTGACATTTAAAGCGAGAGCCATCTCTGGGTGGCTCAGGTCTGGGAAGTCACCAAGTCTCCTGCCCACAGCCTGGTGTCCAAGACCCAAATGCCCGCCTTCTCACTGAAATCCCTCCTCCGACACATGCCTCCACATCTGAAGTCAATGCACGGTGCCCTCCGGGATGCTTGAGCCATGATACCAACCCCCCCCCCCCAAATCCAGGACCTCCTCTCCGAATGGCCCACTACCACCCTGACTGTGGAATCCTTCTAATCACTGCCTGTCTTCAACTCCCAGAATACACTGACATTCATCTGGGAGGGCACTGGCTTCTAGAATATCAGCCTCGCCTCACTCTGGCTCTTGCCATCTTCCTGAGCCTATGACAGCCACGTGGGCAATCCATCCCCAAAGCCAGCCCCTCCTTCCCCTGGTCCCTTCAGTTCTTATGACCTTCGTTCATCCTCAGTCACCCAGATCCATGGCCCCTCTCTCTGTGGTTAAGTTCATCTTCAGACCTACTGCACCTCTGAAGTTGTGAGCACACACCTCCCCTTTCTGACCAACATCTCTTCTTCTGGCCATCGGCTTTTCCCACTCTATGCTCACTCACCCCACCTCCTCCTTATGCCTTTCAGCTTCACATCCTGCCCCTCCACCCCAGACCTCCTGTCTACCACTCAAGGCCCCTGGAGCACCAGCCCCCTCATCCTCCACCTCCCCCCCCGCCAGTCACCTGCCCCCTCTACTTTGAGAACGCATGTGGCTCCATGCTGTACGCGGGAGAGCAGACAACGGCCAAAACTCCCTTGCAACTCAGAACAAAGTTTCTGCTCCAGCTTCCCTGCTATTTGGGAAGAAAATGAAAAAAATATTACAAATTGGGGTATTTATGTTTGGGAGGATTAACAAACCTGTTCTAGCCTGCTTCTACCTCTTTCCCTGTTGGGTTTATTCTTTTGAAGGCACACACCTGCCCTGCCCCTCAGGTTTCTGGCTCGCTGCCTCCCACTGCTTATAATTACTGGAGCTCAGAGCAACCTGCTTCTCTCCAGCATTTCCTTGGATTTTTTTTTTCTTTTTTTCTTTTGGACCCTCTCCCAAGTTTCACAGAGGTTTCTGGAGCCATATTTATTACATCGATAATACACATTATTGGACGTATAACATCACATGTTCATGTGTATGTGTACACACACATGCAAAAAGGTTTAGGTATGTTCTGTCGATTGAAATATTTTTATGATCAAATATCAGAACAAGTGAGTAGGCTCTATACTTTTGAGCCTCCATTTTCTCAAGTGTGAAAATGTGGATAGACAGAATGTCTGTCGCACCACCACCACCTTGGATGCATGGTGGGCTGGACGAGACGAGCACTCTGGCTTCGCACACTGGGAAATAATAACGAAGGTATGGCCGAGGCGCAGGCCTTCAAATGAAGGAGGCACTTGGGGCCTAGTAGAATCTCCTATCATCATTCAATTTTTTTTTTTTTTTTAGAGAGAGAGAGGCAGGGGGAGGGGCAAAGGGAGAGGGAGAGAGATTATCTTAGCAGGCTCCACGCCCAGGGCAGAGCTTGAAGCAGGGCTCAATCTCAATGTGGGGCTCGATCCCACGACCCTAAGGTCATGACCTAAGTCGAAATCAAGAGTCGGACACTTAACCTACTGAACCACCCCGGCGTCCCCAGCATTCAATTTTTAAATCAACTCTGGTACTAAAATGTTTTTAAAACAGTCTTTTTTTTCCTGTTAAAATTCCATCTTAACTTACTTTCTGGAAATTGGAAGAATATTCTTACCAGTGGGTAAGTATGTTAATGGCATGCTTCCACTTGCTCAGACTGGACACAAAATTGTGCACGGGTGTCATTCTACTTCTCCCAGATGTGATTCCTGGAAACTGATCCGCAGCTGAGCCCCAGCATTAGTGAGATCCAGAACAGTGCCTTGCACACCGTGGCCCCTCAATACATTTCTGTTACGCGAATGTATCTAAAAATGACTCCCTTCTTCCTAAACTTATGTATTTCTTTATTCTACAAGATACTACTTCCTATTTAAATGGAAAGAAACCAATCTCTTCTGGAAGCCACATTTGGCAGCAAGTTTCTGGCTGGTGAGAACAAGCACAAGCCCAGACGCTCCAGCTAGAGTGGCAATGCCTAGTTCCCTATAAGTATGGCAAATAATGACTGTGTGTCCATGTGTTCAACTCTCTGTCCAGCCATCTGGTCAGGCCAATCCTAGAGATGATTTGGCTTCCTACAGTAGACAATACTTTCTCTCTGGAGGACCAACGACACAAAACTGTTTGAATGCTGTTAACATTCCTACCTCAACTAATTGGGCAGAACAAAACAAGTTCATAAACCAATATATGGGTTGGTTGTCCGATGTAACTGCTTAGCAAAAAATATGAAGTGCATGAGGTATTGAGAAATACTAAGCCTTTCTGTGATCTTCTTCAATTTTGTAATGTTGGAATCCATGGCACGCTAGGTGACGCAGAACATGAGACGCACATGCTACAGAACTTGTACAGGGCCTGGGAAGGACGATGGGAGAGGCAAAAGTGAACAAAATGTAAGCCCTGGCACCTCCCTCCCTTTGTAGGAACCATGGCATTCAACAAGTGTGTTAAATGAGCCACTACCATATGCTCAACCCTGTAAAGCATGTGGAGATGACAAAACACACTCTTGATCTGCTTTAAATCTGGTAAAGGAGTCCGGGGGTGTGAGCATCCCAAGTGGCACAGCATGGGGCCCCACACTAGGCTAAACATGGGGTGTCAGGCATTTGGAAGAGAGAGCAATCCTGAGAAATAAGGGAAGGCTTCCAGAAGCTGGGTGTGTTAAGTGGGCTCTGAATTCGGGGAGCATTAACAGGTGCATGAGAGGCAGCCAGGGAAGGGGAGGGCACTGTCAGAAGCTTGGGAGAATCGAGACCGGGGGTTCTTGCAGTGTGGACATGGGCCAGCAGCGTGGGGATTACAACCTGGGAGCCTGATGGAAATGTAAGTTCCCAGGTCCAACCCCAGACCTACCAAGTCAGCAACCATGGGGGTGGGGTCCAGCTATCTGTTTGAACATGGTCTCCAGGTGATTCTGACCCATGCTCGAATTTGAGAACCACCACGTTAGAGCAGGCACTGTTCTCCCTTCAACTGGCTGAGCAAGTGGCCAAAGGAGGTGCTGGCCCCCCAGATGCTCCCAGCCTTGCCCGGGTCTGTCACTTCCTAGGATTGTCAGGAAGAAAGTCAGGCACTCTCCTCCCTTGTCCCCTTTCAGCAAACCCAGTGCCCTGGGGGCTGGGCCACCACGGGGTGAGTGGAAGGCTACCCACATGAAGAACAGTTACATTTCCCACTGGCTTCTATGCACACAGCCCTCCTCACGCATCTTCCCCAGCGATCCATACCTCTAACGGACAAGTGGATGATGGGGGAGAGCTGGAGGCAGAGAAGAGCTAGGCAGAGGAGAGAAGCGACGGGGGCTTCTGTGAGTCCAGAAGGTCCCAGTTACACTTCACCTCCCCCTTGCATTCAGGTCCAACTGGGGCCTCACAAAGCCTGTACCTATCCCACAATGAGAGGGTTGAGAACAACCTTCGAAGGCAAAGAGGCCATTGGATTTGCACTTCTCTTCAGATCAGATTAGAACAACAGGAATATTCTGGAAATTGTTACTAACTTAAGGGAAACGGCTGTAGCCCCTGCAAGACTAACAGAATTTGGCAGAGCGTGCCTTCCTTTCCCCTTTTCAGGCACCACAAAGCGATGCGCAACCTCTGCTCTCCCGTCTCTCTGTGTGGTTCCCATTCTCTTCGGAGGCACTTAGGTTCACATAACGGTTTTCTTCTGGAGTGCTAGCTTCTGGGCCAACCATGCTACTGAGGCCTGGGCTGAGGTCACTAGGGCTGTCACGTGGCCCTGTCGTGTGCATGTGCACACAGCCTTCTACCTGTCAGCAGAATAGGGCACGACGTGTAGGGCCTGACCCGCTCAACAGTGGCCCTGGTCCCATTAGTCTCCCCACGGGCCATCACGTGGGGGCAGTTGTCTGGACCTTGGGAGATGCCCGCAGAACGACGCGGGCGAGCCAGCTGCCACTCCAATGGGCTGGCCCGCGCTGAGGTCACTGGCTGCGTATTCAGCTGGGCAGCCGGCCTCCCGCGCGTGGGCTGAGGTGCATCCACCACGGCCGGCGGGGATTCTGCCATGGCTCAACCACTCACAGGGCTACCTGGCCCTATATTTGGGCAAGGGTGGTGGTGGTGTTTTTATTAAGAGTGAATGAGTCATGCTACCACATAGATGAACCTTGGGGCCATCAGGGTAAGTGAAATCAGCAGTCATAAACAGACAAACGCTATATGGCTCCAGTTACATGAGGCATCTAGAGTGGTCAAGTTCACACACATAGAAAGTACAGTTGACCCTTGAACGACACCGGTTTCAACAGTGCGGGTTCACTTATACGTGGATTTTTTTCAGTGAATACAGGCCAGAACTGTAAATCTATTTTCTCTTCCTTATGATTTTCTTAATAATGTTTTCTTTTCTATAGCTGACTTTATTGTAAGAATACAGTCTATAATATATAGAACGTATGAACTGTGTTAATCGACTCTACATCGGTAAAGCTTCTGGTCAACAATAGGCTATTAGCAGTGAAGTTTTTGGGGAATCAAGAGTTGTACATGGATTTTCAACTGCACAGGGGTCAGCTCCCCTAACCCTGCGTGTTCAAAGGTCAGCTGTACACCGGTGGTTGGCAGGGCCTGGGGGAGGAGGGAGGGGACTTAGTGCTTAATGGGTATAGAATTTCAGTTTTGTAAGATGAAAAGAGGTCTACAGATGAATGCAGGTGGTTGCCCAACAATGCAGATGTATTGATGTCCCTGAACTGTACACTTACCAATGGTTATGGTGGTCAATTTTATGTTATGTGTATTTACCCCGATTTAAACATTGTTTCCTAAGAAGTAAAGGAGCCCCACATTGGGTATAGAGATTACTTAAAAATAAAATCTTAAAAAAATATAAGAATGACAATGAAACTAATGTTGATTTACAAGCATGGGGTTGTACACTTGGGAATTATCTTGTTCCATCCTTTTGGGTGCATTCCATTATCATCCTCAATTTATAGACAGAAAAAGTGAGGTGGAGAGGGGCAGTGACGTTCTGAGGCCCGCACACATATGAGGCAAGATGAGATGCAAACCAGGAAGCCTGCCTGACTCCAACATGAGGGCGCTGAAGCCCCACGTGACTCTCACCATGCAAACTTGGCTCAAAAGAACAAAAATCTGGTGAGTGACTGTGTGTTGACAGGTACGTGTGAAGACCTCCGGGCCAACAGCTTGCTCTGGTGTATGACACCAACACACATAATACACACGTGACAGTAGAAAGTTCTGGCAATTAACTCGTGGAGAGAACACAACACTTCTTTGCTCCATGGTGGGCAGCTCGGGTCTGGAAGCACAACGTCCAACCTGACTCCCCGTTCCTGACACGTGTGCCCCGCCAGTCAGTGAACAAATGTGAGTTGTGCCAGGCACACCTCAGAACTACTGCCTGAACAAAGCACGTCCCCTGCCTTTGAGGGTCTCATAGTTCGGAGACATGTACACTAAGACAGTATCTGCCATGCCGGGTCCTCGGTTCCACAAGAGGGCTGTGCAGTCCAGGGCCAAGGGAGCCTGGGGCTGGGGAAAGAGGCACCACACAGCAGGGAGAGGGTCAGGGCATGGAGCGCCCAGTGAGATGTGCACACCTGAGGCCAGGGGGACATCCAGGGGATGGGGGGGGTGTGATACCCGCATTTCCAGTGTGGGGGGCAGCTGGTGTGCCCTAAAGAAGTGCAGGGAAAATCCCTCCATGTGAGCAGAGCCTACATGCTGGATACCTGATCCCCATCTGCTCATTCTAAAACCCACACTGCGCCTCCCAGCCTCGCACCCACTTCTGCCCAAGCACAGGAGTAAGAACAGAAGCAGCCGGAGTCTTGAGACAGCTTTGCTAGAAGGTGGAAGGGCAGCTTTGTCCCCCCCTCCCTCAGCTGGCCGCACTCGAGGCCCCTCTCCTGTGTTGCCCGGCCAACCCTCACCCACCCCCAGTGGCAAGAGCAGAGCAGTACCTGGTGTGGGTCAGGGGACCCACTGGTCGTTCAGGCCTCCTGGGGGGCAACGCACCCGGTCTGCTGAGAGAATTGGTCTTGGGTGGCCGCGGCTTTTTGGGTGGTATGGCAGGAACGGAGGGCTTCTGTAAATCCAGTTTTGGCTCTCTCTCTGGTCTTTCTTTAAGTCATTGTTTAAAAAGCATAAAGAAGACAGAGAGATCTAGTGTAAGTGACAGTACTCAGGGGCAGATGGCTCGTTTCCTGTTTTAAAAAAAATCACTGATGCTACTTGCAAAGGTGAAGTTGGAGGGTGAGGAGCATTGTTTATTTTTTTAAATTTTTATTTATTTATGTATTTTTAGAGCCTTGTTTATTTTTTGTCAAGTTAGGAAAAACCCCTCCACAGCTGCAGTCCACCTTGGCCTTTGCCCGTGCTGGCCTGGAGGGCCCTTCTGGCCACTGCCCACCCTTGGTGAACTCCTGCTGACCCTTTCTCAGGCTCATCGTGATCCTACTCATCGGCTTGGCTGAATGGTGACCCAGTCACATTCCCTTCTCAACAGCCGAAACCACCCTCAGAGGCAGACTATCTTACTTCCTCACCTGAGCCCAGAACAGCAGCCCTTTATAAACGGGCTCCACTTGGCTACTTTCTGGGTGTGTGCATGCCTGGTGGAGCCTGCAGGCCGTCAGCCCCCCGGGGCAGAGCCCACATCTGGTCATCTCTCTAGATCCTACCTGGTGCCTGGCGCATAGCAGGTGCTCAGCAAATGGTTGATGAGTTTGGTCAAGGACCCACAGGACTGGGTGTGAGGAGGCAAGAGGCCTGATGTCTCTCAGGTCAGCCTGTGTAAAGGGCCATGAGCCAGTAAAAGGGGGGGGGCATTTCCAGGAACGAAGAACTAATTCTGGATTCTTTTTGTGCACAGTTAAACTAGGGTTTCACAGGTATTTGGTTTCTAAGGGCTTTTGGAGTCAGCTATTAGAATGAAGTTAAAGTCAGATCTAGTGGCCAACTGAGCAGTGGTGTGACTGACAGCTTCGTGTTTTCTGCCCCCAATTAGCCTTGCCCCACGTGTAGTGTAAAAAGCACGCATCCACATTCTTCTTTATAAAGATGGAACTTCAGAGAGCTGCCCACTGGAGGACAGGCAGGTTCCCTATGTTCACTTGTAAGCTGAAACTCTGAACACGTTTTGCTTGCAAACACACACTCATATTGTTCAGGTGCCCTGGCTGATTGGCAAAGCATTAAAAAGCCCACCAGTTGCCATACAGATGTCACTGTGCTCATCCCCGCACTTTAGTAGGGGAATCTGCTCCATCCAGGAATCCTGGGAACTCATTTACTGTCCACGGGGACCAGAGGAGGAAGGGCTTGGCTGAAATGCAAAGGAGGGGAGATTCCTCCTGCTGGGAGGGACTGGGGGGGCTCTCTGGCAGTGTGCAGAACAAATGGGAGGGGGGTTTGTGCCCACCTCACAGGGAGGCCAAGTCTCAGGGTGGGGCTGGCTCTCTTGGCTCCCGTTGCTTCTGACCAGGGTTTCTGCCTTCCAGACCCACTGTGGCACTGAACAAGGAACCATAGGAGTGGAAGGAACCAGAAGTGTGTGGCCACTTGGCCAGCCAACTAGGGCAGTTGCTCACATGTAAACCGAGTCCTTATGTTAGTCAGCAGGGAACAGAGCTGGAAGTGTCCTTATGACGGAGCCTGGCTGTCAGCCGGAAACTAGTCATGTGTCCTCCGTGTGGACAGGGGGCAGTGTTTGGTTATGTCACAGCACACATTCTCCTCAAAGGGCTGTTTGTGTCACACACACACACACACACACACACACACACTCTGTTCTTTCACTGCTCTGGGACACAGACCTGGCCTTTCAATGAGGTTCCACAACTCAAATGTTAAGTATTCACTGTGAGAGAAAAGAGATATAACTTCTTAAGAGCTGGCAATGTTGGTAAAACTTTTGGCAGGCTGATAAAAAATATTAAATTTCACAATAAAATTTCATGAGGCCACCCAGGAGCACCTCCAAATAATTACATGCATTAATTCTGCATTTCTCTTGTGACTTCCAAATAACTGCTTTTTAAAATGGGATTTGCTCTGCCTCCTGCTCATAACAATAACATAGCACTTTTCCCATAAAATGTGTGATCAATCAAATCTTAGACACCTAACAAAATGAGCCCTTCCACAGTGTGTAGATTTCTTTGGGCGACAGACTCAGAACAGTAGGAGTCAAACACATTTGTAAAGCTGACTGTGTGAGACAGGAGAAGCTACTTCCCTTCAGGTGATACTCCTGACCGTGGACATGTGTCTGTGACTTGGTAGCCAGAGTCAAAAGTCCAGCAGTGGCCGAGGATGATGGCTTTCATTTGTCCGGATGGGAATTTCTCTCAGTCACATCGACCCGAGAACAGTTAATAAGCGCCCTGGGGCACGAGGCATGGGAGAGGGCGGGATGGAAACTGTGGCGAATACATCCAGGCCCTCGGGAAACTTCCAGTCGGCACCCTGACTTCAGGATGCCCCTGGTGTAGGGAGGGCGGCAATGGCAGGAAGACCGGGATGGAAGAACCCCAATGTGTGAAGAGACCGGGCTCGTTGTTTTACATTTGGTGAGGAATTCTGGCCCAAAGAAGCACCACATAACCCTCTCTCCTATTTCCTTAGAAATGGGATATTTAAAAGCAACCAAAATAAAACCATAATCACCATATTCCCCCCAAAAACCAAACTCTGTGGGTAATCAGCCCTACGACCGCCGCTTTGTCTCCTGCTGCTCGATCAGTACCAGGGAAGACTTGATTTCATACCTTTCTCTTCTGTTCTGTTTGGAAGCGTTTCTGGTCTTTCAGGAGGTATCTTTTTAATTTCATGTTTTCTCTCAGTGGTACCTAAGGGGGAAAGGATAACAGTGATCAGAACATGTTTTCTCTATCCATTTATTAGACACACCAGCATTTTAAATATTTATCAGGTACAGCAAAGTCAATAGACTTTTCTCCCCCTAAGCTGAGCTCTGGTATTGCCTGGCAAATAGAAGCCGCTTAGAAACAGCAGAAGCCATTTCTGGCCTATGTCATTAAGTTTGCCTGCCTATACATCCTTAATTTACAAGAAATCCATTAATGTTTTCTGATATTTAAATCTGACTTCCTTAGACATCAAAACAGGAAATCACTGGGTGTGGGTGGAAAATATGTATAAACAAGTCAATCACCAAAATATACAAATAATGGGTCACTGGCTATTGCTCTACAAATAAGAAGAAATTTCACAGGGACCTGGAGTCTATGTTGTAGCAGTTTTAAAATATGGCCTCAAATTGTTTGCTACCCTTCCCATTAAGAGGGGAGGTCTATGTCCCCTGTCTGGAATGTGGGTAGGCTCGTGACTGCTTCAACCAGGGGCCAATATGGTACCATATAATTTCCAAGGCTGTGTCATAAAAGACTGCGTCACTTATGCTTTATTTTCTGGAATACTGAACCTCCATGTGAGAAGTCCAGAACCCTGAGGCCTCCTGAAGAGGCCATGTGTAGACACTCTGGCCTACGGCCCCCACTGAGCCAGCATTCTCAGCTGAGGTCCTAAATATCAAGGAGCAGAGAGACAAGATGTCCTGGCCAGGCCCTGTTCAAATTCCTGACCCCAGAAGCCGTGGGCATAAGAACATCCTTGTTTTCTGCCACCAGGTTTGGGTTGGTTTGTTATGCAGCAATAGTAACTAGAGCCTATTTTTAAGTGGAGGGATGTACAAAGAAGATCTGTGGTTCTCCCTCAGTCCAGTCAATCTACGCCTGAATCCCTCAAACATTACATATGACATTTCCCCAGATACACCCACATGGCCGTGTCGACTGCAGCTGCTCCCTCACCTGGGGTCTTCAGCAGTGCTCGTGGCCTCAGGTGCATAAGAACACTTGGAAAATAGCTAAAGCATAAAACCAATCACAAGTACTCCTCACACCTAGGGACTTGCTTGAGTGCTCGACGAATTCCTTACTGTCCATCCCTACGGATGGGTGCTTGGTACTAAAATCTCAATTTCAGGGGCGCCTGGGTGGCTCAGTCGGTTAAGCATCTGCCTTCGCTTCAGGTCATGATCCCAGGGTCCTGGGATCAAGCCCCGCATAGGGCTCCCTGCTTGGCAGGAAACCTGCTTCTCCCTCTCCCTCTGCCTGCCTTTCTGCCTACTTGTGCTCTCTATCTCTCTGTCAAATAAATAAATAAAATCTTTAAAAATAAAATAAAATCTCAATTTCATAGCATCAGAAGCCAAAGGAACTAAAAAAAAAAAAATCCACTGAACACACTTTACCAAAATCTCCTTAATGACTCACTACAAATTAAACACTGTATCTAATTTCTGTCAATTCCATATCTGTTTTTTTTTTTTTTTGTCAAATAATCAAACACGAGGAAAGCTGATGATAGGGAAAATACAAATATCTACCTCCCTGTCACAGAGCAATTCCCAGGATCATTCAGCAGGATAAATGAGCAGTAGGAATCTAGGAAAATTAAATGCCATCTTGCTCTGCCCCACAGAGATCCAGCATAACCTTTCATAAAATTGCTTTAAAAGGAAAAGAATTTGCCTAGCATGCTACAGTCTTGGCTTCTAATGATAACAAAGATGTTCCTTATCATCCCTAGTGATGCAGGAGGAACTGACAGATCCTACTACCATGAAGAATCCAATCCTAGTTACATTCTAGGCTTCTTGAGCCTTGGGCCACTCAGCTCATCTCCTTGGTCTGTAATCCATCACCAAGGCCTCCAGGAAAAGGGTTGTCAGAGAAAAGCAAAACAACAGCCAGCTTTAATTTCAGCACAACAAAATATTGATCCGGTGTGAACCACTAGGTGGCAAAATTAAACTGCTCAATGCAAACGACAATGGGGGCGGAGCAGGAGATGTAATTAACACATCATTTCGGGTCTTAATCTTCGTAATTCTCAACTATCCTAAAGGGAATGGGAAAGGAATTTGGGGTCAAGCTGATTTCCCCCTCAACTCGGTGGGCTAAAAAAAACCTTAAAAAAATCACTCCTTAATAAATTTGTGAATAAACCAATCCGGAAATTTATTCATACTTTAAATGTTATAGAAATATCACAGTTATTCATGTGCGGAACTAAAAATACCCCTACTCTTCTTCTGTTTTAGTTGTTAATTTGTTAAAATGCCACTTAACTAGTTATTCATGGAGGAATTTCTCCCCATAATTAGTTCTTAACAATTATAAAGAGGAGTCCTATGGGGAAATATGAATGATCATTTTTAGGTATGAGAACCCTGTGCGCAATGACTTACCAAATGTCCAACCACATCACATCTTCCTATATTATTCAACCTTAATGTCTGAACTACACAGAAAAAGTGAACTGGACTCTTTTTAAGATGAAAAAAGTATCACGAGGAAAAGTATTTATTGCTAGAATAACATTTTTTGTTGGGGGGTGTAAGTGAAGTAAGTACAAATTTTGGTTAACCACACATTCTTTTTTTTTTGGTTAAAAATTCAGCACCACTGTACATGCGTGGTGAGGCTGTGACCCGTGGGAAGCAATCCTCCCTAAGCTGACCCTTGAGATTAGGTGGGTGTGGGCAAAGCAGGACAATTAAGTTCTTCTTTCCTCAAAAGCAGTTGATCAGAAATACAAAAAATACAACAGAAAAAAAAAAAAAAAACTGGTTTACTCCAAAGCAAAGTGTTTCTGGTCATTCACCTGGGAGGCTAGAATTTTTCACTGTACCAGGGATACATTTTAATGATATGCTCAATTTTTAGGAAAAACAGCAGTATATTTAAAATCTGCCTGTTGAGACCAAGTGGTAACTTCCCAATTTGGTGATCCGTGGCATTTGAACCTAAGAACCCTGAGCCCTACCGAGGGTGCGGTAAATACACACAGAAGAACACACGTTGTGTCCAGGACGGAAGCACATTACCTGCCCCTTGCTTGATGACAGGAGCGGACGGAGGAGGCGGCTTCTTGGGTCTCTGAAAAATGAATCAAAATGATAACACATGAGATTGTTGGCAAGCCAACGAGATTGTTGGCCTGTCACACAAGGACCACAGACATTGTTTTCTAGATGTAGTTTGGACAGTCCAGAGGAGCTCTCCAAAAAATTGGGTAATTCTCTCTCCGGGGATGTCAGGTTTTGGCACCTTTAAGGCAACACTAAAATAAATTCAGTCTGCAAAACAAAACTCTGATGGACAAATGAAATACCATTTCCCCCTTTCTAAATTTGTAACAGCCTTCTGGAAAAGCACGGCTCAGCAAAAATGGCCTGAAACCAGCAAGCACAATGGTCCTCCTACACCGAAACCGCATTTGCAATTAAGATTTAATCTGCTGAATAACCAAGTGATTCAGGAGAGTCATTGGGACAGCTCGAAATCAGATCTGCTCTGGACGGGGGACCTTCAGCAAAAGCAGGCCAAGGGGATGCTGTGGCTGGGAGTCAGTGGGTTCTAAACCTTCAGCCCCTTCGGACCCCAAGGCCGGCAGGCCATTCGCGAGGCCCCCCACAGACCAGTTGTACCCTGAAAGTGGAATGGAGCATTTTTTTGCATGTTGGCTGTGGTCTGTTTTTCTCTCCCAGCCTGTCAGTCTGTGGGTGACGAGGCAGCTATGCAAGCGGTGGCATCCGTCCCTGAACCGGTTCCAGGGCCTCTCCTTGCTCACACAGGATTGACTGTAGGAGGAAGATGGTCAAGCTGCACTTGGCAAATGATTCAGGGGCCAAGAATCCAGCCAGGGCACAATTCTTGGCCACCGTACTTGGAGAGGGGAGCCAGAGGTGAGGAGAGAACCATCTCAACATCAAAATCATTCAGGAAAGATGGAAACAGGAGGATTTGAGAATCTGATCCATGTTGCTGCTGATGCTTCTCCTGACCCTCTCTGGGCATCACACACCAGGGACTTTTTAAACAGCTCCAGAGACTCTCTCCTGCACTCTGGAAATGAACCATTCTGACATTACCGCAAGGACCAGCCAAAGCACCCAGCAGTCCCCGGCCCCTACCCGCTGGGGCCCACCGGTGCCTCCTGAGAAAGTTCTTTATGGGTCTCATATTCTCCGGGTTTTACTTGAAATCATTTCCTCCTGTGCTCTAGTACTAGAACTTTCTCAGGAGGCATCACAGCATGTAGGCTCTGGATTCTGTGACATGTCACCTCTGCTCTTCAGTAGCTGGGTGACGTGGCCAAGTTACCTGGAATAAGTAGTGTAGTGTGGTGGCTGAGAGGTGGGGTTTCAGAGCCTGACTGATTACAAATGCTGGCTCTTTCAATTCTTAGCCGTGGACACTGGGCAAGTGAACTGACCCAGCTAAAGCTTCTCATCTGTAAAATGGCAGTGGTATTACCTCCCTCTTGAGAGGAGGTGGTTTCATACGCAGAGGGAGTCAGGAAGCACTGCCCCTCTTGAATCTTCATGACAAGCCTAGAAGTAGTGATCTTATTATGCCCCTTTTGCAGATGAAGTCATCGAGGCTTAAAGAGATGAAGCCATTTCCCCAAGTCACCAGGCTATTAAATAGGGTGGGGACTGGGAGCCCAGCCCCATGCTGTCTGGCCCACAGGTCTGCTCTTAACCACTGTGAAGGACCCGCCTTGCCAGAGAGCATCCGCAAGACAGCCCACCACACGGCCATACACCACACACGGCGTGTACGCAAGCACAGGGAACTGTGTCATGTGAAAGTGGGGGGGAAGAAAATACGGGTATCAGATTGTAGCTACAGTATGAGCTCGAATCAACTATGTTACAAAATATACAGAAAGAGAAAAAGACTGGAAAGGAATAAATTTATAGTGTGATACCTGACTAGTGTAGGATTATGGGCATGTGTGGGTGTGTGTGTTTCCTTCTTAATATGTTTCGGTACCGCCTATATGAGTACAGACCAACTTCATTATAAAGAAGAGAAAGAAAGATGCTCTAAGGACCACCTCCCCCTGCACAGAGGCGAACCACCGGCGAAAGGCCCTTTCCCGTCTGCCAGCCCCTTCCAGCTCTCCACTCCAACTTCTTCCTTTTTCTGCCTCCCTTCTCTGTCCTTGTATAAATTAGCTGGGACAGATGTGTGTTTACCTAATGAAGTTATTGTTGAAACTCTGCCAACTAACCTTCCTTTACCTCAGGATCAGAGTAACTTCTGATTCACAGACAGCACCCTGTGGCCTAGTTCTTCCTGGCCAAGCCCCAACGATGCCCACCCAGTGGATGTCTTGCTCACTTCCTGCTCGCTTGAAACATTTTATAACCAATTTCACATGAGCCTCCCCTGGCCGAGCCTGTTCCCCCAGCGACCTTGCCTCAAACCACAGGGCCCCAAATAAAAAAAAGACAATTACAAGTCATCATGTTTTCCAAGATTACTGTGCAAAGAAAAAAATCCCTCAGTGTTGTGTCAGATTTGGCATGGGGCAGACTGACAGAATGTGACCGGGCAGGGCAGAGGGGCACCGAGACAGAGGACGGGAAGTGTTAGGTTAAGAGACAGCGTGTGACAAGCGTGGTCATGGCAAGTGTGTGCTTGACTGGGGCAGAGGCAGGAAGCAGAGGTGTGAGGTGTCGTGAGGCGCCCCGGTGGCAGCGGAGGCAGGTGGGGGCAGCTCTGAAAGGAGGAAACACTCTGTGCTGTGTGTCTTGCACCCACCGGGCTCGATCAGCAGGGGCTGCGGGCCGGCTTTGCTTATGGGCAGAACGGGTTTACAGGTTGTCCTGGGTTCGTTTTTGTTGTTTTTTTTTTCCCTTCGACTGACTTCACTCTCTGATGCCCTCAAACTTAGCCTTCTGGCCTCCTTAGATGAGAAATGATGCCACATTTTCAAAGAAGAGGTCTTTGAAAGTAATTCTAAACAAAAACCAGGGCCAGGGTTCCGTGCAGCTCCAGACCGCCCCCCAAGTGATTAAGAGAAGATTGCACGGGGGCCTACAGGGATTTTCCTCTTTAAATGCAACAGGAAGGACGGGGCAGTGAGAACTGAGAAGGCAGGCTGGGAAAACCTGTAGCAAAACCTGACAGGAAAGACTTCAGCACAGGCATTCGTGATTCTTAAATCAAAAGACGCAAGCACGTCGCTTAGTCGGTTTTCCCCAAAATGTCCGACTGTGACCGGACCAAGGAAATAGCACGGAGGGGGTCTCCAGGTTACGCAGTAGCCCAACGCCTTCTCTGCCAAGTTGACCAGCATTAACTGGTGCCACAGGTGTGCAGTCAGAAACACCCTTTCAACTCAGGCGAGTTATTTTAAGTCATGAATTTTTAGAGGCACTTGTTCTATTTCTTCTCTTTATCCCTCCCTCCATAGTGGAAATGTAACACTCCAGATCCAAATTCAGATGGCTTCAGCCCGCTCGATTTGCAGATCGATGCTAGAAACAGAGGATGTTAGAGCTACGAGTGATCACAGGGTCCCCTCTATACTGAGGAGACTGAGGCCCAGAGGGGCTGGGTCAACCGCTGGGTGGTGGCCAAAGAGGGCCCAGAACTCCCATCCCTCAATGTCCATCCAGACTGTGGCAAATCATGAAGAGCCAACATGAAAATGTTCCTAACAACATCAATGAGCCAACATTTCTGATTTCTAGGAGAGCAGAATGCGTCCCTCAGGCTTCCCATATGCAGGGTGTACACGCCAGTGTGCGCCTGCGTGTGCATCTGCCTGTGTCGAGTCGTTGGCTTGGACACAGAAGCAAACACCATCCTTCAAAGGATACGTTAACTAGATCTGATCTCTTACCATTATTACCAGGAAGGAAATAGATCTGAATGTTCTGGAGTGAAGACAGCAGGAAGGCAAGTCTTACTTCCTGCTGATGGATTTCAGAGCTGACTCTGCCCTTTGTTTGGCAAGCCCGGCCAGTCCCAGGCAAAGAGCTCATCAGCTGGCTCAACTGGCCTCACTAGCAGGAAGTTTGATTTGCCACTTGGCCTCTTGCCTTCAGAGCTCTGGCCCCACACATGTGGTTTGCTGAGAATAACCAGAGGAGCGTACTCCTGATGGCTGGGTACACTTGAGGGGGGCGCTTTGTTAGAGGAATATGGTAAGGTTCTGGAAGCAAATCTTAGCTTGATTTTCAGCCTTGGGAAGCCCTCCTCCAGGCATCCAGCTAAGTTCTCTAGAGGTGTCTGTGTGAGGCTAGAGAGGGGACAAAAATGGACAGTTCCTAACCAGGGCACCTCTCATGGATCTAGAAACACACGAAGGCCTCCACTCTGCCCTTTGCTTCCCTGTCCCTGGTGGATTGGCAACACCTTTGAAGAGTGCAGCTGGGGCTACGCTCCGGGTGATTACAGCACCTGTAAGGGCCCCTCTGCGCCCTACAGCGTCCCTAGCACAGGAGGTCCCCGGGGGCCACCACAAAAACCTGATCTCAGCAGGGTCTCTCTTGAGTTTCCTCTCCTTAACCTTTGGCCTGGTGGCCTGCATCCCTGGGCCCATCCAGACTGCTAGCCTATTGGGGAATCACACAGGTTTCGGTATTTGGCTTCTCCCCAAGATGCTCTCACACTTTACCCCCTTGTCTCATGCCCCTGCTCCCTCCGCCCACTGTAAAGTGATGCCTCGACTCCATGCCCAGACCTCACTTCTAGATAGAAAAACCCGAGCTCCCCCATGTCCAGCTTGTCCCTACCCCCCCCCACCTTCTTCTTTCATGCTAGTGCAGGAGAGAGCAGTAAGTAGGAGGGGAGGGACTGAAGGAAGGGAAGGTACACCTGGTCACCAAACGACCAAAGGACAGGCGAGTCCTGAGAGCCAACCGTGTATCAAGCATGCTGCTATGGGCTGCGTGTCTGTGCACTGAATGGACCCAAAAGTCCTATGGTGAAACCTAATCCCCAATGTGGTGGTGTGCTGAGGTGTTGCCTTTGGGGGGTGACTGGGTCACGAGGGTGGCACCCTCATAGATGAGATTAGTGCCCTTAGAGAAGAGACCCCAGAGAGCTACCCTATGTCTTCTGCCGAGTGAGGGCACGGCCATCTATGAACCAGGAAGCGGACCTTCACTAGACAGATGCCACATCTGCTGGCACCTTGATCTTGGACTTCCCAGCGTCCGGATTATGAGAAATAAAGTCCTGTTGTTTATAAACCACCCAGTCTATGGTATTCTGTTACAGCAGCCTGAACTAAGACACACACTTTAGGGCCCCATGAAGGAGAAGCTTGGGACACGGGCTCTGCCTTCAAAGAGATGACAGTTTGGACGGAGTGATGACAGAGAAGCACTTCAGGCAAGGGTACAACTGAGTGAGGTGCTCAGCTGAGAGAGTACGGGCTGTAAGTACCAGCAGAGAAGGGAGAAGGAGGCCATCCAGGCTACTTCAGGGAAGCTCAGTTAGGGCTCTGCCATTAGGTCATGCTTGGGTGACATTAGTGCCTTGACGGTCCCCATCTCTGCAGAAAACCACATGTACAGACAAGGTTGGAGGTGAATTTTTTTTTTCACAGTGCTGCTTATTAGAAGCACCTATTTATTTCTCTTTGGAAGACTATTTTTGGGGGAACTAATTCATTGGACATCTTTAGAAACTAGAAGTATTGGTTCTCAAAAGGCTGAAGGACATGACTAGGAACAACGAAAATTTGGGTTGAGTCGGTTTTATAAACTGGGTTGTCAGACGATGGGGGCTAAGGTAAGGGACCTCCTAGGAACGCGGTAAACAGAATGTAGTCACAGTTACACCGGCATGATCCCCCTCCAGCAGACTAGCCCTTGTGGGAGTCAAGCGAGTCTTCCTTTCCTGTAAAAGTTTGGACCCTACTGAACTGCTGAGTGATCTTAAGGTTGGCGCTCGACCATAACTGAGAGTGTGGAAAACGTACTTGATTGCACCACAGCGTGTCTGGAGATCGACAGTGAACAAGAAGGGTCCACTCAGCTGTGAACCCCGAGAGCCGTGGAGAGGGTTGCTGAGGCCGAAGGTGCGGTGCGCTCGCGAGCAGCCTCCGGGATTGGCGGAGTTCAGCGCACAGCTCCCGGGTGCGCGCCCTTCCCTCTGGTGCACCTGCAAGGGCCTGCGCGAGAGGCGCCAGCTCCCGCAGAAAGCACCCAACGAACGCGGTTTCCTGGAGAAGCTGGAGCGAGCGCCCTGGGCAGGCAGACCCGCGTGCTCCAGGCTGGCTGACACTTCAGTTCTCGTTGCAATCAGTAAGCTGGCAGCCTGCTCGCCGGGTCAGGCTCTGTGAGCTGGCAAACGGGAGCCGGCATCGCAGCCACAGGCACCTTTAGAAATCTTTGAGGGAAGGTTTCCGTGCCCCTGAGCGGCGGACCCTCCGCTGCAGAACATTCGCTATGGGAACCTTCGCAACACCCTGGTTCTTGACACGGTAGACAAACTCAGAAGGGTCCTCCGTGTCGATGGACATGAGAACAATAACATCGTCTTCGGGCGATTTGAACAGTTTCTCTTCAAGACTCTAGAGCCTGCGACTTTTTCTTAAAAAGCAATCCTTCAGGAACATTATCGTTCAGAATATCTATTCTTTTTTTTTTCAATGACACTGGGAAGTTTTCTGCTGTTCTTGAGAGCTCAAGTTCCCCATTTTCCTTCAATAATGATGGCAGAGCACGTGCATTGCTTCACTAGAGCTCTCGGAATATTTAATCTTTCCATTTTGATATTCAGTTTTACTGTCAAGTCTCAAAATAAACAGACAACCATTGAATCTACGTTCTCTCATAAATAGCTTACATAATTGCTCTAAAATATGCACCAAGAGATCAAGGGGTGCTCTCCCCACCAGGGAACATCTTGAGAGAAAGCCCCAGAGCGTTTGTCACCTAGTGAGAGAGAATCTGCTGAGGACTCTCTGAAAGAAAGCCCTCCAGGAAATTCCAAAAGGCTCCGTGGTAACCACCTGAGTCCGTACCGAGCCACCGCAGAAAAGAGCCGGCCTCGTCAGAATGCTTTGGTGATGCCTACTGATTCGAGAGGTCTGCTGCTGAATAAATGCTGTTTGCTGCTGTCTACCCCAATCATCCCAGACCGTCCTCCTTTCTGGGTGAATGGCTGCAGCCTCAGCCACTGGCAAGACAAGATGACATGTGCTGAAACTGGTGGCAGAATAATGTTTCAGGCTCTGTCATTCACACAGTGCATTTGTGTTAATGATTCTAATCATCTTCACACAGCCAGCTCAGCAAACAACAGCCCTGGCTCCTGTCACACTGTCACCAGCTCACCAACACTCTGCATGCAGCGATAAAGGCTGGTAGAGCAGCCGATGCAAAGCTGGGTGGCTGGTTTTGTGGGCCAGAAGGGATGAAAAGGATGTAATACTTTAAATTCTCTGAAAGCTGAATGTCGCATTATACAATCATTTCTCAGCTGTAGGTATTACTTTGTCTGACAGGTTTGACTGTTGTTTCCCCCTGCCGTTTTCTTATTCTTAGGGACAAGGTTAAAAGACCTATCCAAGAGATGGTGGCTGCTTGTCTGAGGTTGGAGAGAGGCCCACGGGGCCCCAAAGAGCGTGCATGCCTCAATGAGCAAGCTGAGTCCACTCCTCACTGACAACTTCACTCTCTCGGTGGAAGTCTTCCCTTAATACCTTATGTAACAGAGCAGAGCTCCTAGAAGAGTATGCCATGGAATCTCTCTCACCTGGTATATTTATCGCCCCACTAAAATGTGACTGGGAACTAGAAAGCAAGGTGCCACAATGTAGGCAACCACAGACGTGGCCCATTTGTTAAAAGAATTATCCAGATTTTAGCTTAGCCTTCAAAATCATACTACCTCCCTCAGAACAGGGAAGGTGGCAAATGGCCAGCAGGCCAGCATGCTGGCTAAGATTCCTTGGCCACAGGGAGAGGAGTCACCAGGAAGGTCTTCCCAGTGCTTCAGGACGTGAACACCTTTTACCAGGCTTGCAAAGATCGGCGAGAAGGGTCAAACAGGCAGTCTGGACGGCCCTCTCCCCTCCACTCCCTGGAAGAGGCCCACCCTCAATGTCCTTTCGGAAAGGTCCAGCAGGTCTCTATGACCCTGAACATCAGACCTGCTGCCCAACTCTACACCCACCAGGGCAGCAACTGCGTGTACCCTCCCTCCTTATCAACCAGCACGGTGGCTAGCCCAAGAGAAGGGACCCAACACACACACAGTGGGTGAATAAATAAACATAAAACATAACTGCCAGGTAGCAGGTCCTGAAACAAATACGAGAAACAACATGAAGATTATGCCATTCTGTGCCCACTTGTCTCTATAGGTATAGTTTCTAAAGTACTCGATTTCTTTTTGAAGGCTATTGTCAAAGTTCTCAGATGCATTTGGATTCCCAGGGAAGCTCATAAAGACATCAAGATAACTGTGTTGATTTGACCAGCTGAAGCAAGATGAGCCAGAGTCTGACTTCTATCATTACTGCCCAGTTTCAGCTGGAGCCTTCCCACGCTCGTGCGAACAGTAATTACAAAGGCGGAAGAGTTAGCGTACGTGGGGCCTTTACCAAGCACCAGCGCCATGCTGAAGAATTCCTATCTTCTCAACAGTTCAACAGGGTAGACGCAATTCTTCTCGCAGTTTTATAGATGAAGATACTGAGGCTCAGACACATCCAGTGAGGTGACCTTGAACAGAACAGGTAAGTGACGGGGCCATGATACAAGCCGAGGTCCAGCCGATGCTATAGCCTGGAGTCACGGGCACGATAAACGGTTGCCACACCTCACTCCTGTGTCCTCTTGTTTCACAACGTTTACTATCCAGTCAGTATTAAACGTTAGCATCTGTTTTTCTCAGGGCTGGATTCTATCAACTGATAGGCCACCACACTTCGATCATCCAAGAAAAATGGCTCAAATGATTTTGCTTGCTGGAAATTTTTTCTTGAATGGCAAGCTCTTCTCTGTTCTGAGAATTTATTCCCCTCCTAAAATATGGTCAGGAACTGGAAGGTGGAGCTGTCACCACTTAAACAGATACCTGCTTCTCTACCAGCACTTCCCCAACTGGAACGTGTGAACGGTTCGCTGGAGGATCTTGTTACAAAGCAGGTTCTGATACCCCAGGTCTAGGATGTGGTCTGAGTATTTCTAACAAGCTCCAGGTAACACTGATAAAGTGTGGCCCATGGACCAGCACTAAGAGTCAGGGATATAGAAAACACCAGGAAGCAGAATCCAGATTCTCTGAACCCCAAACTCAGTTCCAAGAGAGAATAATATGTGTGGAATGGAACATTCTTCAGCTAAACAATATAGGAAACAAGCTATCCTTTTGGGATATCCTAGGGTGTGGCCCTAGGCTTCAAACCAATCTAAAGATCTATGGGACATGATCTTGGTGGGTACCAACACCATGCAGCTTCTTGAACCATCCCATTCGTTCATCTAGGCCGTACATACACCGTCAATGCTGTTTAGTATCCTTAGCAACCAATCCACCAGTGTGTAGCTATCCTTCATAAACGTCAGCTCCATAGGAATGGTCATGGTTCAAGGTTAGGTTCATGGTCCAGTAGCAGTGCCCCAACCGGCATAAACAGGAACCAGTCCAGAAAGGCAGGCAGAAGTCAAGTGAAAGCCTGAGCAAAGAGCCCTGAGATGCAGCGCAGAATGGAAAAGACCAAATTGCTGCCCCCTTATAACATCAAGTGCTTCTAACTTTTCAACTTTCTTGTTCCATCCTCATCAGAGAGACAATACACCTGGAGCGAGGCAAAGATGGACTGGCTCACTGAAACAACAGCATTGGAAAATGGGTCCCCACAAAGAGAAAACAGATCAGAGGTGTATACGAATACACATATGGACAAATGTGTGTATACATGTCCACATATGTACACACACAGTGTAAGAACATCAGTGGCCTCCCTCTGCGTCCTCAGCTTCACAATGTGCTTCTCAGCCACTTCCACAGTATTGGGCACTTCACCACCCCCAAGGGACATACCACACAGGATGCAGGCAGTCCTCTTACCAAACGGAGCACCCGAGGGTTCTTGTCATTTGGATGCTTATATGTTCCAGGCACCACACCAAGTGCTTTCCACACATTATCTTATTTATTCATGCAACAACACCAGAATAAGGATCACGGTGACCAGCTGTCAGATGAGCAAACTGAGGGTGGTGGAAGGTAATTAACTCGTTCACACTCATGCCCAGCCTACAGAACAGCCAAGGGCTCAGAAACCAGGTCCACTGAACTAAAATGCCAGTGCTCTTCAATGGTCCACTAAACTCCCCTCACCCAGTATCCCGAGACCCACCATGAAAGCCACCATTCTGACAGCGTGTGGAGTGCTGACCTCAAGGCCAGGAAACTTACATTGCCCTCCTTTTCAAAGTCAGGTGGAAGAAGCTTCACGAAGTTATCAGGGAACACTCCTCGTCTGCCATTGAGTTCTCCTTCCCACCAGCCCACGTCGATGCAGTCCTAGGAGACGGGAGAGCAGAGAGTGAGAAATGGGGCAAGTACCCTCCGGCGAGGTCCCACACCCCTGTTAGAGAGAATGGAGGCCCTTTCCTTGAGGCCACTATCAACACAACAGTGGTTAATGAGACGAAGTGAGCACAAATCTCCAAGTCAGATGGGAGAACAAAAGCGCAAGTGTGCTAGAGCTGCTGGTTGGGACTCAGAACCCAGTGCTGCCGTCAGATGCCCCGCATCAATCCGATCTGCTTTTCTTTAAAGATGGGAGGATATGTATTTTCTTCATCTTAATTTTGCTGAAATAAAATTATTTCATTAACTGCAAGCATGCTTTAGGAAATACCACATGCACAAATGTTCTTTTTGATTAGCCTGTCACAAAGCTTATGGAAATTAAAAAGGACTTTGCGACAGTCAGCCAAGCATAAGAAAAACCACACTTCTGGCAAGCTCGTAAATGCACTGCTCTTCCTGACCTTCTCCTCTCCGTGGTGATGGGGCACGGCTGTCATCATGAAAAGCCCTTCCCCCACCTTACAGAACTCAATGTTCGCTTACTAAATGAAAGAATAAATCTATTCATTCTTCCAGATCAAACCTGCTGCCCTTTAAATACTCCCTATTCTGTTCTTTCACTCGTCAGATGTTTATTGAACGCCTATTTTGTGCCAGGCGCCAGGGAGAGCATGAGAGTTTGGCCTGTGCCAAGCTTCTGTCCCGAGCCTAACAGCCTCATGGTTCTCCTGGGTCTTCAACCTCATGCCACAGAACCATTTCTATTTTACCCCACATCCAATTGGCTGGAAGGCCAATTTGCTCTAGTTTTTTTTTTTTAATTTTTTATTGTTATGTTAATCACCATACATTACATCATTAGTTTTTGATGTAGTGTTCCATGATTCATTGTTTGCGTATAACACCCAGTGCTCCATGCAGAACGTGCCCTCTAGTTTTATAATATACCTCACATTTGTCCTCTGGCTCCAAATCCACTTCTACTACCCTAATCCAAGACTCACCTGGCCTACCGCAAACCTCCTCACTTGGGCATTTCTTCCTGCCCAGTATATGAACAATGTACACACACCGCTCTTGGGTACACGTCCTTGAGTAAAAACCCAATTCTCAGACTGTAATCAACAATTCCTGCTACAGCCGAAAATGAGCAGAGGCTTTCCAAAAAAAAGCTAGTAACACGTAGGACTTTTAAAGTTACGTCTGAAGTGGGGCATGCTCAACAAAGTGAGGAGATCGTGCTCAGGGCCCATGGAGAGACACTCACGGTCCTCCCCAACACCAGTAGGGGTGGGGAAGGGGCCAGGAGGGCTCAAGCAGCAGATATGAAGCTGGCCTAGGGCCCCGCTGTAGACCCCTGGAGGGCCACAGCATATGTGAGATCATACATCTTAGCAAGACCATACATCTTAGCAAGGCGAGGAACATATCTGGCCTTTTGACCATTATGCCCCCAGCCTACCACACCATGCCCAATATAATAAGTATTTGTGGAATCAATGAGGACTTTTTCTAACCCTGAGTTCTGTGATCTCCTGAAATATGGTACAGAAACACTGTGATCTCCTGCCTCGATCTACCTTAACTCATGATGATTTTTACATAAGAGAGGGCCCACCTCAGGTGAGAAGTGAATGAACACCACCTCCCTTCTCCCAGCAATATCTGTTGCAAAGATAAATGGACTCTTTAGAAGAGGACATGGGTTTTAGAAATGGATCCTTAATCACAGATGGTAAATTCTAGTCCTGACCAACACCAAAAAACAGACACTTGAAGCACCAAGTTCAGATTTACCCAGAACCAACCAAGGTTCAAATGACAACACGAGAGAATGCTTATCTTTCTTGGAGAATGACAGAAGAGAAGCCCAGGTAAGTATTCTGGTCCTGCTCATGTCACATCACTCCTTAAACAATCTAACATCAGTCCCCACAGAAGGGATTCATGAACGGGGATGGTGGTGGCAGAGTATGATGGCTTCTGATGTTCTTCCAACTCTGAGAAGATCTCGTCATCAACAATACCAGAAAATCTTGCGAAGGAGTAGGGGGTGACATGCCTTTACTTTTAATCCTTAGAAATTAAATCTTTCAATCCAGAAGGCTCTGCTTTTGAGGAAATGCCTGGCACCTTTTTTTCTCTCCTTTTTCCGGACAAGTCCTCTTCTCCTCAAACCCAACTTGAAACTCACCTTTAGGAAAGTGATAATGATGAATGCTTTATCTTGAACACTCACAACTGTGTTAATTTGCACTTCATGATATTCAATTCAACAAACATCTATGAAATGCCAAGTATATTTAAGTTCCTTCTGTAGGCACCAGACGTTAAACCTGCCAAGAACACGATCCCTAACTCCAGGGAGCTTAGAGACTTATGTGAAAGACCCACACACAATATTATACCAGGTCCTTTTGGATAAAGGTATCAACCAAGAGCTCTGGTACCAAAGAGGAGACAATCATTAACAGCTTTTCAAACAATCTTAAATCTTTTCATGTGCAAAGGGTTTGCTTACGTGAGGACTGAACTTCCCTGCACATTCATTTCAGAGCACCTGATACAGAATTACATCCAAAAAAGGCACTCAAATATTGTTTAGTTTCAAAAGCTTTCTTCCAAATTTTCCGACTGATGCAAATCCGTGCCTCACCTTAATCTTCTGCAAGCAGTAACCCAAGAATCATTGTAACGAAGCCTTTTCCTTCATATGTGAGAAAAACAATGAAGAAAAATTTAATAAGCAGAAGCATATCCAGAATAGAACCAGAATCTAGAACTCATACATGCCTACAGGGCAAAACAGTGCATATGACATATTTATTATATCTCCCATCAGTGGAGAATGGCTTGGATGGCTCATCTCTACTCAGCTTCTTAAGGAAAACATTAACAGTACTAATCATTGTGTAATTCAAGGTAAGAGAGGGAAAACATGAAGGTAGAGCACAATCTGTCTTACTGTTCTGATTGGTAGGAGGACAAATACAAGGCTCGTGGATGAGATGAGCACATTCCAAAAAGAAAACAGCCAGTGTGTCTTAGGACACAGAGGAAAGTGACTGCTTCAGGACAGAAACGAGCCCAGGGTCAAGGTACCTGAAGTGGGACAGAGACTGATAGAGAACCGGGGCGCTTCTTACCCCCTAGCAAGAGAAGCTAATTTAAGGAAAACAGGAACAATTCTGACAGCAAAATGAGAAGCGGAAATACCTCCTCTTCAACAAACCAGGCAAAAGAACAAGCCTTCTGATGGCAGAGATGAAGAGACAATTATTCGTATGAGGGCTGTGTTTCTGGAAGTGTAAAAGAGCAGCAAATTCAATTTATTTACTGAGGACTGAAAACATGCAGGATAGCAGAGGAATTCAGGGGTAAACAGAAAATCATAATGTCCTTACAGGGCTCTGGAGCCCAGAGCCTAGTATGAGGGGCAGACAGTGAATCACTATGGTGCAGAAATACCGGCAGGAGTGCTAGGCCAGATTTAAAAACAAGTGGGACCAAGAAAAACCAGGTAGCCTGAAAAGAGAGAATGAGGGGTGAACCAAGGCAATGAGAAAGGTCAAAGGCAGGATCACAAAGCATGAAGGAAGGGAAGAGGGAGAGTGGGAAGCTGGGGTCCTGGAAGAGAACATTCAAGAACTGGCACTTAGGGTGAAGGCAGTGTCTGGCTCCCAGGGGGCTCCCAACCAACATCTACTGAACAGTGATGTGAGGTGTGAGGCAAGATGGCACCTGCGAGTGGCAGGAGCAGAATGGAGAGACAGTTGGTCAGTGAATGGTGAGGCCAGAATGTCATCAGGGTGGAGTGGATGTCCCCAAGGAGGATGGCAGGAGGTGCGTGAAAGCAGGACAATGAGATAGCAGCCGACCAGTGAGGAGAGACGCAGTGCAGCCAAGATACGGGCAGATGTGAGCGTGACCACTTAAATTCTCTTCAAACCTGGGACACTAATAATCATCACACCAGGACCACAGATGTAACCCAAGATGATGATCGCCCTAGTGGATTTTGAGATTCCAATAACGAAGACAGGGCGGTATAGGCCGGTGAGGGGGTGGCTTCTGAATGAGGCAGGAGTTTGCCGTGGGAAAGAGTGAGAGATAAGCATGTAGATGAAAGTTTCCAGAACAATGATGATTAGAAATAAGCTCTACTGGCACGAAAGCAGAGGAAAGTAGACCTGGACTTCACCAAGAGTCCAGAATATGGAAAGAACGATATTTCTGACAGAGAACGTTCACTCTTCTATGACCAAGTCCTCAAAATGGTTTCTCTATGCCTCATCACCAGGCAGATATATGAGTAAAATATGGTATTTCTCCTTATAAAAAACAAATGATGTTTTTCCTTTGAAGGAATGAGTAAACAGAACCTTAGCTGTGCTGTACCCCTACTTCCACGTCCTGCGCTATGTCGGGTTTTCGGAGATATCGCAGGGAGAGGGGCAAGATGGCAAACTGGGGCCAGCTGAGACTTAAGCAGTCCACTACTTATAAAAACTCTGGGTCTCGCTTTCTTGACACACAGGAAAATCTTGGTGAGGTGTAAAGAGCGACACGACCACTGGTGGTTATCATCATTATTGCAATTCTATGGACTGGTCCCAGGGACCCTGAGGGACAATGTGGCCAGGAAATCTTCTGAATTAAGCTCACACACATTTGTCACCATCCTCGGGTGAGACTGTCAGTGGCCACAGTTCACACACTTGGAAGAAGGCCAAGGAGAGGGACACCAAGGCCCCAGGGCGCGTCTGAGGAGGGAGGCCTTGCCCACACCCCAGTGCCCTGCCTTCGTCCACTCGATCCTGCTGGAGGAGCCCTGAGGGACGCGGCTGGAGCATTCCAGCACTTCCCACGGCTACCGCAGCAGGGGCCGGCTAACGCCGCTCCCTGATGGACAACTTGTTGGCGGACAGTCACCAGCCAGCTCTGGTGCATCTGCCTCTAGTCTCGGTGCTACAATTGTTGAGAAAAGACAAACTTGCCACCTGGCTTGCAAATTGGTTAAAAGAATGAGCCACAACCTCCTCCTGGGCACCCTTTTGTCGAGAATGCAAAGCAACCTAAGAGTTTAGGGTTTCTCAAAGCTGGCTGCACATTTAGAATCACCTGGGGAATTTTTAAAATTCCCAATGCCTGGGCTACACCCCACACCAATTCAAGCACAATTTCTAGGGGGTGGGACCAGGAAATCGGCACTGTTCAGAGGTCCCCAGGTCCTTCTAATATGCAGGTTGACAATCAATGATTTGGACCAGTGCTTCTCAAACTTTATTTATTTATTTACTTTTTGCTTCTCAAACTTTAATGCACATACTATCCACTTGGGGATCTTGTGAAAATGCCAATTTGGATTCAATAGGTCTAGGGCAGGTCTGAGATTCAGCATTTCTAACAGGTTTCTGGGTGATGCATATCCTGCTGGTCCATGGACTACATACACTTTGAGTAGCAAGATTCTCAAAAATGGTAAGCTTTTTGAGAACAAGGATCTTATCTTTACACCTTTGCAGCCACCAAATACCTAAAACATTGCCTGGCTATCAATTCTGAATAAATGTTGGCTGAATGGATGCAATGATGGATGGCCCAATCTTCCCCCAGACTCTCTCAACTTTCAAACATCAAAAGTGAGGTCAAGTTGAATGAGGAAGAGGCAGGTATAGATTAGCTACACAAGAAAGCTTCATCTAAGGGGGCCTGGCTGGCTCAGTCAGGAGAGCATGTGACTCATGACCTCAGGGTCGTGAGTCGGAGCCCCACGCTGGGTGTAGAGATTACTTAAAAAAAAAAAAGTCACATTAAAAAAAGAAAGCTTCATCTATATGATCTGGCTTACCTGTTGGTCTGTACCACATTAATTATTTGTTTATAATTGTGGAAACAACTTAAAAAGTACCTCCAAAATGTAGGCCACATTTTCTCAGACACTGTAAGTGCTCCAAATATTTGAGTTCAGAAGGGAATGCATAGCTTACAAATGGACATATCAAACCAAACAATGGAAAGATTAAAATGGGTTTACCCGTTGGTCCAAATGAAAAAGAAAAGCACTCTGCTCAGTAACTTCTCTTGGTGGTCAGCTGTCCGTCCCCACATTCCCCAGAAATTCCCAATTTCCCAGAAGTTATCCAGCATGGCTGAAAAAAAATTTTTCATGGCCTTCTCTGATGACTGAGATATCACTCCAGGAGAAAGAGTGCTGAACACTTTAGTGTGGCTGTTAAGTGAGCCTCAGAGGGTCCCGAGGGGGTCTTACACCCTCAGCATCCCACCAGCAATACAGAAAGCAGTGTTTAATATTTACTAATGAGCGTCTTCTGCATGGAGCTTCAGGGGAGCTCTTGAGAGAAAGATCCATAGAAGCCGGAGCCCAGGAGCACTGAGCTTTGCCTCTGCTTGTTAACACCTCCCCAAGAGATGCAATTATTCTGCATGGCTGGGATATCTCCTCAGAATTTCCAACATCCCCGTAAGTTAGTTATTAAAGCAGGCTCATCAACATCATGGTTTATGAGGTAAGAGGGAAAAAGACGACTACTGTCTATCTCAATGTCAGAAGAAATGCCTGGCAGACCATAGTTCATGAGAGAAGCCAAGGAGACAGCCCCAGAGACGAACTCACTCATGGAAATGTCACATTCCAGACTAAAAAACCCAATAGAACAGATCAATGAAACCAGGAACTGGTTCTTTGAAAAGACAGACAAAATGGATAAATCTTTAGCCAGACTCATCAAGAAAAAGAGAGCACTCAAATAAATAAAATCAGAAATGAAGAGAAATAACAACAGACGCCACGGAAATACAAAAGATTATAAGAGAATATTATGAAAAATTATATGCCAACAAATTGGACAATCTAGAGGAAATGGACAAATTCCTAGAGACATATAACCTCCCAAAACTGAATCAGGAAGAAACAGAAAATTTGAACAGACTGATTACGAGCAATGAAATTGAATCAGTAATCAAAAAATTCCCAACAAACAAAAGTCAGGACCAGATGGTTTCACAGGGGAATTCTACCAAGCACTTAAAGCGGAGTTAATACCTATTCTTCTCAAACAATAGAAGAGGAAGGAAAGCTTCCAAAGTCATTCTATGAGGCCAGCATTATCCTGACACTAAAACCAGATAAAGACACTACAGAAAAAGCCAATAAATATCCTTGATAAACATACATGTAAAAATCCTCAACAAAATATCAGCAAACCAAATCCAACAGCACATTAAAAAGTCACTCACCATGATCAAGTGGGATTTATTCCTGGATTGCCAGGGTGGTTTGATATTCACAAATCAATGTGATACATCGCATTAATGAGAGAAAGGATAAAAGCCATGCGATCATCTCAACAGATACAGAAAAAGTATTTGACAAAGTACAACATCCATTCATGATAAAAACTCTCAACAAAGTAGGTCTAGAGGGAACATACCTCAACATAATAAAGGCCTTATATGAAAAATCCACAGCTAACATCATCCTTATTGGGGAAAAATGGAGAGCCTTTGCCCTAAGGTCAGGAACAAGACAGGGATGTCCACTGTCCCCACTTCTATTCATCATAGTACTGGATATCCTAGCCACAGCAATCAGACAACAAAAAAGTAGTAAGAGGCATCCAAATCGGTATTGGAAGAAGTAAAACTTCCACTATTTGCAGATGACATGATACTCCGTATGGAAAACCCTAAAGATTCCACCAAAAACTACTCAAACTGATA
Organism: Halichoerus grypus; assembly: GCF_964656455.1. Taxonomy (NCBI): domain Eukaryota; kingdom Metazoa; phylum Chordata; class Mammalia; order Carnivora; family Phocidae; genus Halichoerus; species Halichoerus grypus. The sequence continues at coordinate 116,608,231 of NC_135727.1, read as the reverse complement.
AATGAATTCAGTAAGGCTGCAGGACAAAATATTAATATACAGGAATATGTTGCATTTCTATACACTAACAATGAAGTACCAGAAAGAAATTAAGAAAGCAATCCCACTCACAGTTACACCAAAAATAATAAAATACTTAGGAATAATCTTAACCAAGGAGGTGAAGGGCCTATACTACAAAAACTATAAAACACTGATGAAAGAAATTAAAGGAAAAAAAATGTCACATTCCAAATGTCAACATCTTAGGATCATCAAGGCTTAGGGAGTCTTTCACTGTTTTGTGATACTGGGAACTCATGACCTCAAAGAGTCTATCTAACTTGTAAAAAATCCTGACTTTTTATTGGGCAATAACTTAGAGGCTTTGCAACGCTAACTTCTGCTTCTGTCATTCTACATATTATATAACCGGTAATGAAAAACTGGATGAGGAACACACAAAGGGCAGTAATCGAACCTTCACTAAGTCATGCCAATATGAATCGAAGCATGTATGGATGCCTGAAAACTATTCAGAAATGCCCCATGTCTTCTATAAGCCACCCACACCACACCTCACATCTTCCTGCTTCTTCATACATAACTGGATGTTCTCAACAACTGTGCAAGCTACACTGCTGAGACTGGATTTTGAGGTCTTCTTTGTAAGAGTGTCGAGTTTTGTTATGGCGAGCAAGTGACTTGCGGATCAGCTTGACCTGTCAAGGCACGGCTTAAAGCTTTGTTAGGGTAGGTTAGGGTAGCGCCGTTCCTGTGACTGCCTCTTCTGGGTTCTCAGTTAGATGCCAGGTGTGTTCAGCAAAGTTTTTCTACCCTGCTTGGCCAGAACTCTAACATCTCCCAACCTTGGTGACTTCTGGGATATTCCCTCAGCTCACAGCCCACCCACGCCCCTAGGCTTATTTTCTTCCAGACCTGGTGGAGTCTTGCCCTGTTGATGCACAGCATAGTATTTGGCAAAAGACTCAAGAACCTCCTATATATAGGCTTCTGGAGCCCCTTCTTTGTACAGCTCACTCCTCAGCAATTCACTGCCCTGAAAAGTCCAGTCACCTTGGCAGTCCTGAATTACGATCTCTGTTTCCTCCATCCGATGAGTCTTCTGCTTTCTGTTGGGGCTCCCCTGCCCTCTGCTGCAATTTAGAAAGTGCCCCCGGGGGAAAAAAGCCAGGGTTGATGTGCAGTCCTTTTCCCAAGGATTACATCCCCGAGCTATGTATTACCCAACGCCTAAAAACAGTGGGTTCATGTATTTTGTCCGATTTTAAAGTTGTCTGTGGCAGGAGGGTAAGTCTAACACCTTTGACTCCATTGTGGCTACAACCAGAAGTTATGCTTGCTTAAAAAGACTGTTTCTTTAATTAGAATTTATTTTTTTCTAGATTTAATAGAACTTGAAGCTCTATCTTTAAAAGTCTGAGCTATTTCAAGGTCTAATTCCCAAAAGAAGTCCTGGAGAAAGAATTTCTAAAATGAAAAGACATACGAGAGTTTTTAATTATCCTGGAGTCTCCTCTGCTAGTCATATGCACATTTCTCTAATAGGGAAGGTGGAATATTCCCTAAGGAAAAGTAGAGTCAGTATTAAACATCATTATATGGAAAATTTAAATACATGCAGTAAGTCAGGGCCACCCAACTTTTTTTCAGATAATGGCACACATATAAAATGATAATATTTTGATGACATATTGCTGGAAGCCAAATGTTGTTGAAGGCCATCAACCCAGAGGGGGGTCCCAGCTACCTAAGGCCCTTTCCATCCACCTAGAGAGCAGAGGGGATCACCATCCTACACTCCCATAACCCACTCAAAGCCCATGGGTTAGGATTTGCCACAGAAGTAACCTTTGAGTCCAGATGTCACTAAGAACTGAGCAAAAAGCTGAAATCAAATCTCGGTCCCCAGAAAGAGAACAGAATTTCCACAGACGTTATGAGAGGCAGGCAGGCAGGAATGAGGAAGGCCTGAAGGGGTTTTAATAGGAGACAAGCCAGAGCAGAAGCCCAAAGGCCTCGTTACTCAGTCTGTTTCCCTCTTAGAAAAAGATGCTTCTATCTGGAGCGTCTTCAGAAAACAGCACCCAATAGATAATTTCTGTACTGGTCCAACCCCAGGGTCACCATTCACACTGGGCATCTCCCAGAGTTGTGGGGCATGGCCATATAGTTTGCACACAACAAATATACAAGAATAGCTTACTGACTTCATTATTTTATTTGCAGGTTATATAATCTTAAATTTCAGGAAATACTTATGCTTTTAGCCTTTTTTCTAATATCAGAATGAAAGACCTTCTATCCCCATAAATCTACCTCAAAAATCAGTAATCATGTGAAAAGGGGATATTTGCGGGGAGGACCTTTCCTGTGTACTTATGATTGGGCTTTAAGCATGACGTGTGCCATTAACACATAAAGGCACATGAACAAGTCATACATAAAATGCAACTCATTAAGGAAGCACTTTTACATTTTTTTGGTCTATTTAAACATAATCAAGGATGCAAAATCATGCAACAGTTTTTTTTCATAGAAATTTCTCATTTCTACTTGTTAAGTCATTTACATTGAGATGACCATTTAATGTTAATTTTTTTTAAAGATTTATTTATTTGAGAAAGAGAGGGAACATGCACGTGCACAAGTGGGGGGAGGGGCAGAGGGAAAGAATCTTCAAGCAGACTCCCTGCTGAGCACGGACCCCCCCCCCCCCCACCAAGGGGCTCAATCCCAGGGCCCACAAGATCATGACCTGAGCCGAAACCAAGAGTCAGACACTTAACCGACTGAGCCACCCAGGCGCCCATTTCATGCTAAATTTTGAAAGCTGTTTCTAATGATACTTTCGGCTCATCCAAACCACGTGGCTAAAAACACAGTTTACCTCTCAAGGATGTGCATCCTACAGCTGACTTTTCATTTGCGTTTATGTTTAGAAAACGATATTGATTCTGTATCCTGACACATGCTTTTCTTCCATTAAAAGGGTAGTAGATATAATAAAAAATCATTTTGCTTCATTGACAAAGACACTGGCATTTATAAAGCATCTTTCATTATGTTTTAAGAGATTTTCTTAGCTCCTGCACCACCTCTAAGAGGTAACAAAGAAAGTTGTTAAGGATGAAGGTGGGGGAGTATCTTCATTTCACAGATAAGGACCAGGAAGGAATATGAGCTAAAGGGCATAGCCATGATCATTATGAACATCAAGATCATCCAAGCCAGCTGTAGCAACTATTAGTAAATTCCTAAATGCCTACCTTCCATTTCCATTCTTCACCAGACAAATCCATATTTCAGTTTTCCTATTAGGAAAACTTACTCCTCGGCATAAAAATTTGTTTGGGGGTCTTTTTCTCTATACTCAGCAAATTTAGCTTATAGGCCAAAAATTTGTTTGGGGGTCTTTTTCTCTATACTCAGCAAATTTAGCTTATAGGCCACTCAGCAAATTTAGCTTATTGAGCCCCTTGGTGGGGGGGGGGGGGGGTCCGTGCTCAGCAGGGAGTCTGCTTGAAGATTCTTTCCCTCTGCCCCTCCCCCCACTTGTGCACGTGCATGTTCCCTCTCTTTCTCAAATAAATAAATCTTTAAAAAAAATTAACATCAGTGAGTGAAAAATACAATTCCCAGGTCAAATCTAGGCCCTCAGGCTGCTCAGCTGAGCCCAGGCCTGACTGGCAGAGTGTGGCTACATTTGTTTGCTACCTTGGGGGAGAAGGCTCTGATAAGGGAGATTTGCGGTCTTGTGTTACAAAGGATATTCCCAGGAAGACTGAGAACAAAACCAAGGTCCTTGAAATTCATGCAATTACTTAACAGGCAATTATTTACTCAACAGTGGGGCTCAAATCGCCTTGTAAGAAAAACAGACCAACCAACATTCTCTTAACGCTATCTTTGCAGAGCGAAAGTTTTTAATTTTGCCAAAGTTCAATTTAGCAGTATTTTCTTTCATGGACTGTGCTTTTGGTGTCATGTCATAAATAACATTTTGTGGTTTTTGTTTTACATGTAGATCTACGTTACATTTTAGTACATCTATTTTACATGTAGATCTACTCAGTCCATTCTGAGTTAATTTCTGCATCATGTATTAGGTTTAGGTTAGGGTATTTTTGTTTTTGTTTTGCTTATGGACTTCCAATTGTGCCAACACCATTTCTGAAAAGACTATCCTTTCTTTCTTAAATTCTTCCTGAACCTTTGTTGAAAATTAATTGGCTGTATTTTTTGGGTCTGTTTCTAGACATTCTATCTCGGGGGCCAGCAAACTATATAGCCCATGGACCAAATCTGGCCTGCTACCTATTTCTGTTCATCCCACTGAGAATAGTTTATACATTTTAAATGGTTTTAAAAAACCAAAAGAAGAATATTTCAAGGAATGTGAAAAATCACACAAAATTCAAATTTAAGTGTCTATGAATAAAGTTTTATTGGAACTCAGCCATGCCCATTCATTTACTTCTATGACTGCTTTTGCATAGTTGCAACAAAGACCATCAAGCCTAAAATATTTACTCTCTGGCCCTTTACAGAAAAAGTTGGCCCAGCTCTGATCTAGAATGAGGATCCTTATATATATCCATGCAGAACCTCAGGGGCTCTCTGAATGCCATTGTGAAAAAAAAAAAAAAATGCTTGTAAGGACAGAAGCTTTAAATAGAACCTCTGAAAGCCCTGAGGAAGGCAGAAAAGGAATGCATTTAATAGCCAGCTACCCTTTCCAACTAGGACTAAAATATAAAAGCTTTAAGTAAAACTATTCTTAAAAGGATGAATTGTACTGCATTATCTAGTTAACCAGGAAATGGAGAAAATTTAAGTCTAAAAGGTATTTATTTTTAATGATGTTTTTCTTAAATATCTCTCTGAGTCATAAACTAAGAAAAAACATTTATAATGTGAAAGATAACAGGTTAATGTCATGAATATAAGGTATTTTTATAAAAATCAATTGGAAAATGACACATAACATTTTCAACTTGAGTAATCATTTTAAAAAATGCAAACACCTATCAGATTAGCAGAGATTAGAAAGAATGATAATATCCAAGGATGACAAGGACAGGAAAATACATTCGCACACACTCCTGTGGGGAGGCTAAATTGGCACAACCTTTCATAATACCACTCAAATACCTTTAAAAGGAACTGAGGCAGCATACAGTTAGCTATTTATCATCAAGAAATAATAACAACTATTAACATTTTTACAGCACTTACTCTGAGCGAGGCATGCTAAGTGATTTAGCTACTTTAACTCATTTAATCTTCACAACGCCAGGAGGTAGGTACTATCATCACCCCCATTTCACAGATGTGGAAACTGAGGCACAGAGAAATTGAGCAATCTTCCCAAGGTTATACAAGTAGTAGAAAGTAGCAGAACTAATTACATGCACAAGAATTCACAAAGTGATGACTGCACACCACATGGTCTAAAATAAGGAAAACCTAGAAACAAGCTAAACATAAAAGAGAACTGGGGTACTTTGTACAATAGGACTCTAAGGAACCATTTTAACCGTGCTGCCAAAGACAGGCATGATATATTTTGAAAAAAGAGGGTTACAAAATAGTGTATGTGCTATGATCTTGTTTTTATTTTGAACTGTAATTTGTGTGTGTCTCTGTGTGTAAAACATCTGGAAGAATACAGCTCAAACATGGAGAGGTGATTTTGACTTTTTTTGGTATTTATCTATTTATCTGTTTTCTTCTCATTTTTTCCCCAAAAGTAAGATTATTTATATAATACTATTTAAAAGTGCATCCCATGCCACCTTCCATCTCAGAAAAGCAGATTTTAATAAAATGCAAATGTGAATGTAAAGAGCTTTGAGATACTTTAATAAGACAGAGGCTATATAACTATAATAAATTACTTTTCTCCTAAGAAAAGTCAAAAAAATAAATAATAAAGGGGAATTTCAGGGAAAGTGCTGAACTGAATTTCAGGGCAGTTCAATATATGAAGTAAAAACTTCCAGTCACTGGGCATTTGTTTTCTCTTCTTCCCATACTAACTTCTCAGAGCAGTAATGAGAATCAACTTTTATATTCCTAAAGCACTTTGAGCCTCAACATCTCATTTAATTCTCACAATGGCCCTCTCCGAGTAATACCAACAGAAAGGTTGGAAGTAGAAAACAGAGTTTCTCTAATTCCTTAAGACACCTGCAGGTTTTTCTGTGTGTTGCAGGAGAAAAGTATTCCAAGATGGTGTTGCACGGATTACCAATGTCCCGCCGCTAAAACACAGCATTCTGGATGGAGATGACCATTAGGCCAAACAGATGCAGGGTCCCTTTCAACAGTTTTACATCACTTGCGGAGGCATAAAAAGCTGGGGCGACTTATCAACTGCAAACTCATCTGTCTATGAAAAATCTGCAATCATGGCCATCAAAATCTGGGGGTGGTACTGTTTTGACTGTCTACTGGTAAACGAAAGAGAAATTTTCTACCACCTCAAGTCCTGTGTTTACCAACCTCATCTAATTTTAAACTGTGTTTTTGATAATAAATGAGCTCAGTGAGGAAGAGTTTTGATCAAACGTCCTCATGGTATCAGGATTCTTCTCTACAGTCCCAGTGTCCTGGTTACTTTAAAGAGGAAGACAAAGGGTGCCTGGGTGGCTCAGTCGTTGGATGTCTGCCTTCGGCTTGGGTCATGGTCCCAGGGTCCTGGGATCGAGCCCCGCATTGGGCTCCCCGCTCCACGGGAAGCCTGCTTCTCCCTCTCCCGCTCCCCCTGCTTGTGTTCCCTCTCTCGCTGTCTCTGCCTCTGTCAAATAAATAAATAGTAATAATAAAAAAAAAAAGGAGGAAGACAAAACAGCAGCAAACCGTATTCCTGGGGATTTCTAATGCTCTGAGGAGGAGAGAGATTGTGACTTCTGTCTCCAGGAAGGACATATGCAGTGTAACAAGGCAGGCCATACTACAAGAAATACATCCTATGACATAAATGACTCATTTGCTGAACACGGGCATTCTTCAAATGTGTGTAAACCCAGATGATTCCAGACCTATGCTTAACTTCTTCATTCACTCATAAAACATGTCCTTCTAATGGGTCTGTCAGTGTGTCATCATTTTCAGGGTAACACCTGCTAATTTACTCCTCACCCTTGAAACCACATTTAATCCTAGCATTTTAGCTCTGCTAAAAGCTTCAGCAGTGCAGAGAGAAAGGGTCAAGGCCAGCAATCTGTTTAGCTGATGGGCTTTCTTATACCAGCCTGAGGACCTTTCTTGAGATTCCTAAAACCACTTCTCTTTAAAGAAACATCCTTACTTCCTGTGGGGCGGGAAGCAAGGAAGTGTGAAAACATTTCTCCCATGAATAAATGTTTCAATTAATGAATTAATCAGAGGGAGGCAGGAAGGGAAAATAAACATTAGAACAAACAAAAGAACATATAATCACAGAATGACTTAAGAAGGAGCTCAGGACTCCGACCTTTCTCTCTCTCTCTCCCTCCCTCCCTCCTCCCTTCATTCCTTCCTCTTTCTTCCCTCCTCCCTTCCTTCATCTTTCTTCCTTCCTCCCTCCCTCCCTCTCTTTCTCACTCTTTTTTTCTTTCTTTCTTTCTTTTTTCATGCTAAAAGCCAGCAGAAAACTAAGTGGTACCGAGCCAGAAGAAAAGAGGAAGGCAAAATCTGCCTGCATGGAAGAAAGAGGAAGGAAGGGGGAGAAGAGGGCTTCAGACACAGAAAGAACCAATATTAGCCCGGAGCCGAGTTCATCATTTCCTCTGCACTGATTATCATTTCATTTCTGTGGCGGTGACAGTGGAAGGAGAAAGTCATGGATAATCCTGACCCTAAGAGATCAGAAACATGCAAGAAGATGGGGTAATGGCATAGTAATACCGTTTTCCTGATTAAATAATGATAATGTCTTTAAGGTACAAAGAAAATCTGATAGGCACTTGCCCTAGATATCCAGCAACAGACGATGACTCAGTGAGTAGACAAGTTGCCTCTGGAAGCACCTGAGCCCCACCTTCTAGGAGCATCTGACAGCCCCACAAGGCAGCTCAGGCAGCTCAACCCTGCCCTGGTTCTGCCCCTGCCGTGCTTGGAGACCCTGGGAAAGTCGCTTCCGTGCTCTAGGCCTCCGGTCCTTCTCCGTGATCTGCACAGGACACCCGTGGTCCCACCTAACTTCCAGGGCCGCCAGGAGGGAAAGGAATGGCGACGAGGGGCCCTGGGCTCCTGCTGCCAGCCACCCTGGGAGGGTCCTGTACTGGGAAGCCATGGTCTTGCACATAAATTGACCCATTACTAAGTCAGGTGCTCAAGAGTTGTCTAGAAAGGAGGAGGGTAGAGATGAAGTCTGCAGTCCTAACTCCGCCCTCACAGCAGGTCAAGCTCCAAATATTTAAAGATCCCTGGTTTGATATATCCTGAGGAAAAGGTGAAACTATCACTTCGTATTTTTTTTTAAGATTTTTTATTTATTCATTTGAGAGAGGGAGAGAGAGCAAGTGAGAGCACGAGTGGGGGAAGGGGAGAGGAAGAGGGAGAAGCAGGCTCCCAGCTGAGCAGGGAGCCCAATGCGGGGCTTGATCCCAGGACCCCGGGATCATGACCTGAGCTGAAGGCAGACGCTTAACCGACTGAGCCACCCAGGCGCCCCACTTTGTATTTTTTCTTCTATTTCTACCTTTATCTAATCTTCTGGCTTCCCTCTTTCTTTAGGGTCCATCTATCAGTTTCCTTCCCCTTCCTTCCATCTTCACTGCTCCATGATTTTAATCAATAATATTATTTCTTAGTGTTTACCTTCATGTTCTCAGATAGGCTTATACCCATGAAGAAACGGGGGGAGGGTTGTGTCTGCTTTGTTAGGGGTCAAAGACACAGCTCCTCAAGGGAGCTTTTTAATAAGAAACACATACTTAAAGGTCCTAGTTTACAAAGGGCTCACGTGGGCAGCCCTTCCTTCCGGGTTAGGGGGGCTGAGGCCAGGAGACTGTCGGCCAAGGGCAGGAACATCGGCCCTCTCGGCAGCTGGGCTCGCTCTCCCCCAGGTGGCAGTGGTCAGAGCAAGGAGCGCCCGGTGGCGGCCACCATTACAGCTGAACCCCAGCCTGGCCTGCACCAGGCTGCTCTTGGCCTTTATCCAGGGAGCTTCTCTGGTTGGAAACCAGACCCAGAGTCTTCTGAACCCTTTCAACCATGCTCTGAGCACAAATCACGAAAGCAGGGATGGGGGCGGCAGGAACACAGATGAAGGAGCTATTTTTGAGTGACTGGAAATAAAAGCTAAACACAGGTGTGTTCTGTGCAAGTAGAAATGTTCCCAAATCCACAAGAATTCTTTATAAATAAACTAAAAAACAAACCATTTGGGTTGCCACATTTCATCCTAGTTTCCAGGGACACACACAAATAGTTCAGGTCTCTGCACATTATTTCAGGAACCGTGGAGGGCTTACAGACCCCACTAAGGGTGTCTGACTCATTTTCTAGAAAGCTACACGAAATGACAATCTAGGGCTAAAAATGAGGGCAACGCCTGCCCTGTGACTCCTGCCACAGCACAGAAAAACAGGACAAAGGGAAACCACCTTAGCTGACTCTGAAAGAAAAACACCAGTGGCACTGGGGTACATCGAGAACCTCTCCAGCCAAAGAAGTCAAATTTAGACAACAACGATTCGATTCAGGTTTTTCATCTCAACTCATACATACAATAAAGAAGCATATCAAAATACATATTAAACAAATCATAGTGAAGCTCTTCTCTTTACAATATCAACAGCACACATTCATCTAAATGACTTTCTAGGTGATCCTTTAACTCCGAGGAAGATGTAAGAATTTTCTATAACGTCAGCAGGGTGTGACAGACTCAGACTCCATTTTCCCCCACTTTTCAGCAAGCAAAATACTTATGGCATATTTTTTCTCCAAATTCTTGCTGAAATCTCACCCCTTGTGAATTTTGAGCTACTTTCAGGCAAATCTGCCACCACTGTTACCCACCTCATATCATGGTGTTCCTGCCCCAGCAGCGAACTGGGCTCAGTCACAAGAGCCCTTCCTTCCCCATTTCCACGCTCAGAGAAAGAACACCTTAGCAAATCCTCATGGCAGCCCTGTGAGGTCCACTTTCTGGCTGGGGAAACTGAGGCTCAGAGGGGTTAAGTTAAATGCCCAACGACACACAGCCATGAATGGTGTTGCCAGGATTCAAACCCTGGTTTCTCTGAGCGGGTAGCCGACATGGCACTTGTCATTTTAAAATGCTTCCAATCAAGTGGAATGCTAGGTCAAGGCTGGTGGATATTTTATGGCAATAAAAGTCAAAACCTGCTGAAGGACAGGATATCAAGAGACCTGATTTCACAGACCATATAAAATAATAATGAAAACAAAATTGATAGCGCACAGGGGACATTTTTAAGTAACAACCTAAAAATGGGCCCAGGTACATACTGCAGCATGAGTTCAGACTGGCTGTATTATTAGCTATTGAAAAACCAGCTAATCGGGTTGGAAGAGGGCGTTCTGGGCAGCAGGAACACGGCGTGGTTCAAGTGAGGGAGGATGCACGAGCAGGATGGGGACATCCCAGGAGAGTTTGTTGTACAACAGTGATGTGGACCAAGGCCAGAAAGCCAGAGTGAGGCCAGAGTGCCCAGGCAAATGAGTGCCAGGAGAATCTAGCTGGATTTGACAATAAAGGAGAGGGAAGTTGCTAAAGACTTTCACTGGAACAGAGGGGTCCCATGAGCAAAGCACCATTAGGGGATGATAAAAAGAGGGGGCTGGGGTGCCAGCATCCCTCCACCCCTGGCCTCCCTAGGGTTCTCCTCTGGAGCAGGTGCTGTGGAGGGAGCAGGATCAAGGGGCAAGGATAACGAGGTCATGTTTTGCAAATGTCATAATACTATCTATAAGCTGCTTCAGTTTCTAAACTGTGCCTAATTGCACGAAGCTATGAAAGTGGGGACATCCGGCACAATCCCGGACACTCCTGAGAGCAGCCTTCCACATCTGTCCGTTCATTTCTCCTGGCCGTGTGCATGGAGGATGGAACCAGGAGAGAGTCTCTTTCTGACTAAACTCTTTAGAAAAATTCAATTCTTTTTATCAGACTGGATCTCAAGCTGGTAGGAACAAAAACATCAAGATGAATGTGTTCTCATCTTATGTAATCAAATGAAAAGGACAGGAATATAATATATTAAGGTAGAGATAGATGTATTCAGATAAGAGACCATCCGTGGTGGTTTTTTTCCCCCCAAAACCTTATTAAATATTATTGATACATCTGGCTTTCAGTTAAAATGAGGCTGCCCCCTCCGAACGAAAAGAAAAACACAAACAGCAAAGTGCCCCCCTCCCCCACTGCAAAGAATGGGTTATTGCACCCTCTGGTTGCCTTATCATCACAGGGGAAAGCAATCTACCCCTTTCCCTGTAGGACTAAAACTAAGTATCTGTGCTAATCATCGAAGTATTTGTATTATGCTTTATACCTATTTAATAACTTCTTTATTCCGAGTGTTTGGTGAAGGGTATGGCTGTAAATAGGAAACGTGCCGCGCAGAAGCCGCCTGAAAGGAGGCACGGCTTAAGGATGAGGGGAAGGATGGGAAAGAAGGAGAAGAACCGCTTCTGCCTCCTTGGCAGAAAGGAACAAGAAGGGCTGCAGTTTACCCTGCTCTGATTTCCTCCTGCCACGGAAAACACTTACAGAAATATGCTAAAATGAATGTGGGGAGAATAGCTTACAGGTAAGACAATGGGCAAGTTCTTGGCCCCTCAGCAGGTTTGTGAGTAGTTTGCTATTCCAGAAAGGCGTTCTTAGCACTGCCTAGCGTACCACTGTCATATGGATAAGGCCAGCACTCTCCCTAAAATAATTTGATCTTTGGTGAGCTGCTTAACCTCTGGGGTCATTAATTCCCTGGCATCTTTGGCCCAGGCTCTTAAAACATACAACTTCTACAATCATTTCTTAAAGATAAGTGTCGCGGACTATAAAGGCAAATCGTACCCATCACTTTATGGACACACGTGGGGGTGGAAGAAGGGGGCAGGCAAACATGGTGATCCCCTCCCTCTCAGTAATGGCCGCAGGAGCGAGACCCAGGGCCTACCTCCCCCACCCTAACCCCTGTTCTCTCTCCCCCTTCCCTGCACTCTCCACCCTGCCACTGCTTTCTAGCCCTGCATGAACACAGGCAGCCACGATGATCCCCAAGTCACGCTTGTGCCGAGAGCATCATGTGTTCCCTGCCACTCACTTGGACCTCAGAATAAAGCCACTTACACATCTTAAAGATGGGTCAGCTTTTCACCGTATTAGACCATCATGAGAATCCTGTATCTCAGACAAAATGCCATATATTCAAGGAATCATTTAAATATCTTTCAACCACCTACTTGGTGAGTACCATTGCATGAAAGCATACACAGTACACGGTTCAGGCCCTGTTAAGCTGTATCACTTCACACAGATTTTATAGCTCTCTGTATGTTTACAGGGCTCTGCCTGTAATGATAATAAAATCATCCAACCTTCTTAGCCCAGACAAGACAAGCAAAATTCTCTCAGGCATACTACCTGTCTTTGATCTGAACAGCACACAGTCTTTACACGTTTGCTGCCTGTGAGGCATGATCTGCCTTTTTAAAGCCCCTCTTTGGATACCTCATGACACAGCTTTGCAGCCAGGGCTGCTGTGCAGGGCGGACTCTAGCCAAGCAGACCGCCTTCTGGGTTAGCCGTTCTGGGATGGAGTTTTCCACCGGGCCATGCCAATCTGCAGCTGGCTCCAAGGCCAAAAGAATCTATTTGGTTTTCAAGTTTGTTCATTCACCTGGATACACTGGGCTTAGCCTGATCAAGAGGAAAGATGCAAGATTCTTCCTTGCAAGTTCAGGAAGTGAAAATCAAGTGTTTCAAGGCCAAAACAAAAGCTTGTATTGTCCAGTAATGCCTCGAAGTGGTTCGCAGTTTTAAAGGCAGGAGGGAACCTTTGCTTACCTTATTGATGAGAGTCACTATATCTCCTTCTTTGATTGTCAATTCATCATCATTCTGTGCCTCATATGGAAATATTACTTTGCAGTAATCCTTGGCTGTAAGAAGAAAAGAAAACACAACCTTTACAATACTTCATCTAACGGGCTGGCCCAGGAAAAGATGCCCTCTCTCACATTAACTTCAGGGAAAAGCACACTTAACAGGATATAACGACTGCATAAAAGAAAGGGTCACCCTCAGGAAACCACCTAAGATTGCTCATTTGGGGCTCATGCTTATTTATTCTCTTCATTTTTTCCCCCTCACAAATCACGTGATGTCATCAAGTGCCATTGACTGCTTTGTGTCTCTCAGGCAGAAAAGCAAAAAGGTTTCCTTGGTCTCAGATGTATATTTTATGTACTCTTTATTTTATATACCATTTTATATACTCTTTGGGTGCATGCATAAGCAGACATAATCTACAAAGAGCAAAAAGCTTAACTTCTGCCCTCTTTGCTTTCTTCCACACATCATTAAATCAGAAACAGGGTATCTGTGTATGTTAAAAGCTGACATGGTACTCAAAACAATAAAAAAGACTCCATTATGGTACATCTCCCGAGACATATATTTGTATGTGAACATGTGTCAACCACAAACAGCCAACAAATACCCACTAAATGTTCTTTATACACATGTGTATACTGGGGAGACAAACTTGTTCAAGTATGTCCCATGGCCTTTCTGTGGGAACCCGCCTATTTAGGTGGGGATGTTCATCAGCAAGGATGTCCATCAAAGAGAGAAAAACACTAAAGCCACTGAAAACCAGTTCAAATGTGCCATCAATTATATGCTTTTGAAAGTCTATCTGATGTGAGGGGCGCCTGGCTGGCTCAGTCAGAAGAGCGTGCGGCTCTTGATCTCGGGGTCGTGAGTTCGAGCCCCCACGTTGGGTGTAGAGATTGCATAAATAAATAAATAAACTTAAAAAAAGAAATTCTATCTGATGTTAAATCTTCTCTATTTACACAAAAGCACCAGTTTAGAAGAGAGCAAAAACATTTGTCAGGTAGCCGGGAAAGTAAAACTTGGAAAAGTGGGGTTCGATGACTTAGGACAGAAGGTAGAAAGAAAAATTCCAGAGAATTAGTATCTCCTGGGACAGGCATTTATTATTCTGCAGCTAAGTCAACAATCCTAATGGCTTTGAATGGCCTTAGATATTTCCCAAGGATCAGGCCAGTTCCTGCAGACAGATCATAACCTAGAGCTATATACACAAGTATCAATTATATTGTCCCTAGTACAATTTATATGACTGAAATGTGGGGGGTTTATTATGGTTAATGTCACATCAATCAAAGAGAGTGCTATATAAAATAAAGGCAATAAAAAGATTTGTAATACAGACACGCTGTGGTCTAGGGTCGGTTCAGATATGATGAGAGTGCGGGGAGGAGAGAGGGAGAGGGGTCAGGGAAAGAGAGGGACTCACTTTCTGTGGCAAATGTTTTCGCTTTCTGTCCAAAGGACAGAGTATATCAGTTACATTCCCCATCCTAGTCTTGGAAACCTTCCATCTTAGGTACTCTGGGCCCCTGATGCCTTTTGCTCATTAAGCCGCGCTGAGGGGCACTAGTTCTAAATCCCATCAATATTTAATCTGTCTAAAGATTCCTAGGTCCACAGAGTTACTAACGTTTCATCTCTCTTTAATTAGTAATAGCAATCCTTCCAAATTCTGAATCAGCCAAATATTCTAAGAGGGAAAAAGTAAAGCATCTTTAAATTGGATAATGACAGCTCTTTACCAATTTTCCTATTGACTGTGCTACTGAAATATGACTATGCAACCTCAAAACTTACAACACTGAAACAAATACAGCATTATTGAAGAACTGCCCTGCAGGGTCCCAGTTTGAAGAATAATTCATTGTATCGAAATCATGGAACTATTTTACAAACAAGGTAAGACACCCGCGGTCAACAAAGGAAAAAACAAGCATTGTTTCTATTCCTTTCCACCAAAAAAGTTCATTAAGTGTGGTAGACATTGGTTCACAGGAGCCATTCCCCATCCTTTTCCCAGTTCATATAATCCTGCTGCAATCGGGTATTACATTTGGGAATAGGGAACCGCCCACAACTGTAGAAATGAATGAGATATGTCTAGGCAAATAACGTTAATCTCACTCCCCTTTGTCGGTGATTGGTTTAGGGGCGGGCATGTGATCTACTTCCAGCCAATGAGATGTGAGAGGAAATCTGCTGGGAGTGGGAAGGAGGCTGTTAGATTTTGTTCCCTGACTAAAAAAAGGGTTGTGAAGAAAATAGTTGCCCCTGCCTTTCTGCTTTTAACACTGTTTCATCCTTGTTGGAACACAGTATAGTGTTCAGCACTGTTGCAGTCATAGTTCAACCATGAGAGGAAAGCCAGGAAAATCACAGAGTAGGGGACTCTTGAGTCTTGACACCATTGAGATGTCTGTCGAATTAACCAACGTCAGGGGGCCTGTCTCTGGATCCCTTGTTACCTGACTCCATAAAACTGTATTGCTTACCACTACTTTATGGCTGCATAGGTATTTATCACTCAAAGCAGAAGGTACCCTGGCATGAAGGAACTCAGTAGAAGAGGACACCTCCAGTTGCCTCCCCGAAACACTTGACTATAACCTGCCTCCACTCAAAAAGCCTCTTCCTATACATCTGTGTCACTCCCTCTCCCCCATCTCTTCCCTTGCTACCTCAAGAACTGGCCCATAGCAGGGGGTCAATAAATGACTGTGGAATTGACTTGTAACCAACATAGTGAGAAAATATTTATAAAAAAGTACTAGTATGCCTTTAAAATGTTTCACGGGGCCATTTTGTTTTCTGCTCAGTTTCGCTATTAGTTAAGGAGGGCAAGTGTTCCCCTGCCTTTTTTTTTTAACAGCTTTAATGACATGTAATTTTTATACCAGAAAAGTCACTCATTTTAATTGTACAGTATGAATAGTTTTAATAAATGTATATAGTTGTATGACCATCAACATAACCTAGTTTTAAAACATTCCCACCACGTATGCTATTTTATGTGTGAGGCATTAGACACAGAATTATCCGAAAGGCACCAATTTCAGATAAAAGGAGGAGATACGGGTAGCAGTGGCTACTGCCAACTACCATGGTCCATGAAGCAGGTTTTGACATCAGGCTCACCCTTTTTGCATCCCCATAACTTGATGCAGCTCCCACTCAATGTTTCTTGATCTCCTAGTGATACCTACAAAGTGGAGGAAAATTTGAGGGACAGCTAAACAGGAGGAGAGTGTTCTGGGCCAGGAGTCAGGACAGTCAAGACTAGGTTCAATCCTAGCTGGGCTGTCCTGAGCATAAAAATCTGAGGCAACTACAAGATAGCTTTGCACCTCAGTGTCCTCAGGTGTAAAATGAGAGACTGGCCAAGGAGGGATGAGAGGAGAGTTTGGTTAACTTCAGCAGAACACTTTTTAGCAAATTTCAACTTATTCCCAAACTCCAAAATAAAACAACTAAAAACAGAGCTGCTCTGGTTAAATTAGAGAGTGGGGCTGGCCCATCTCCCACCCAGGCCCCCAAAATTATCTCAATGAAGCTCTGGAGGCTCCAAAAAACACACTGGACTAGACCTGAGTTCCGGCCAACTCTGACATTTCATGGCTCTAGTCACGGGCACTGTAACTCAGAACACCCCTGATCAAACTTGGCAACCATAGGCTCACATTTTAAGTTATCATGATATATTTGAAAGTAAGAATTTGTTTTTACTACTGAGGCATTTGGGTCCTAATTCAGCAGTACTGGAAAATAAAAACATGCTATCAGTTTGGATGTACCAATGGTTTTAAGATACTAAAAAAATAACAAGTGAAAAAATAGATTAACTCTGAGACTCGGACTTTATTTTCATAGTATATGGAACGAAGATGTTTCCTACTTTAATTCAAACATTTATTGAGGCAACACCATGAAAAAGACATTGTCAGTTCTTGGGCCTGTGATACGCAAGTCACTACCCATCACACCCTCGTGTGCAAGTGACAAACTAATACCTGGGGAAAGGCAAGGGTGAAAGGACAATAAGAAGAAAAGACAAATGCTGGAAGAAGCACAGACTCACTCTGATGGGCTATGGCTGTGGTGTGGCAGAAGAACTCATGATTACATTCAGGAGGGAGTTCACAAAGGAGGAGGCATTTGATATGTCTTGAAAGAAGAATATAATTCCAAATGCTTTCTGAATGTGGGAAGATTAGAAATTTTAAATGAGTAGCAGACAGAGATGGAGAGGAAAGGAATGAAATGAATTTTTGGAGGCAGGCATTTTCCATCTATTCCTCAATTAGGTGGATTTAATTAGTCCAAGATTAAATAGACATGAATGCCCACATGCACATAAAAAAAAGAAAGGCACAACTTACCCAGCAATTGGTCTCTATTTTTTTTAGAAAGATTTTTTTTAAAAAAACTAATGAATTACCCTAAGACTGAAGTCCCAATCAATTCTTGAGCTTTTTTGTCTTTTTTTTTTTTTTTACATTTATGTATTTATTTTCAAGTAATCTCTATACCCAATGTGGGGCTTGAACTCACAACCCTGAGATCAAGAGTCGCGTGCTCTTTTGACTGAGCCAGCCAGGCGTCACTTGAGCTTTTTGTCTTAGAGTCCTTTAAGAATCTGATTAAAAAAACAGTGATTCCCTCTCTCCAGAAAAAGGAAAAAAAGACACATTCCAAGGTGCAGAGAAAATGTTGTGTAAGATATCAGAAGGTTCAAGGAGCCTGAGACTTTTGCCTATTTCCAAATCAAGATCCCTATACTAATTACTGATTGGTATTCTAATTTTAAGAAACTTGTTCTATTAAAACCCCAAGAAGTCCAGTCATGATTCACATACCCCCCAACAAAAAACACATTATTTCAATCTCTAAACTTCTACAAATTTACATGAGATTAAAAACAGACCATTTAAGAAATTTAACTCACATGCCCACAGCCCATGACTCCCTTCAGATGGTTTTATAATCTATTCATATAAAAAACAAACAAACAAACTTAAAAAAATACCCTCAGCTTAAAAAAAAATAAAGCAGAACAAACAGAATAAACATATCAGCAAGCAGAACACACACACACACACACACACACACACACACACACACACACACACCAAGGAAATAACATTAAATCCAGGACCATTTTCTGAACTCTGGACTCAATTTTAGGACATTGAAGATTAAAATCCCATGTGTCACAGAGTCTGGTAGGAAGTCTTCCAGAACTTCTAGCAGTGGTGGAAAGTACCAGGTCACCCTTAGAATTCTTTTCCTTTGGGACACCAGAACAAAAGTGTCAAGCTCAGTGTTTCTACTTTCACCAACATCAAAACCTAAAGTTCTTTCATTAAAGTGACAAATATTATCTGAGGCACTACGGGTTCATAATCATTTATCCGGAAGCCCTGGGGACAGAATTTTTCAGATTTTAGAAAGGAAATGTATTCCATCCATACAACAGATAACATCCTCAGCTGGGGTCTGGGGCTGCACCCAACCATTAAATACATTAAAATTCTGCAGCAAATGGATGATTTGTCCCCCCAAGTAGTATAAATGAAGACTCTACATAAATGCATGTTAGTCCAGGACAAGTTTTATCACTCAACAAGTGATAAAACCTTTTAGTTTTCCAGATTTTTGTATTTTGGAAATGCACTAAGGGTATGGACTTGGGTCACGTTCTGGGGGAAAGAAACTTAAGTTAAATAAGACTGATACCTGGTTCTCAAGGAGCTTATAACCAAGGAGAAGGAATGAGGCACAGAGCTCTTGACAAGGCAACAGTGAGGGAAGGATAGAGTGATGCCTTCAGTTTAAAGCATCAGAGGATCATGAATGGGGAATCATTTCCCAAAGGAAAGAGTCAGGCTCCCTTCTTAGAGGAGTAAAATGGCACCGGGCTCCGTACAATGTTCTAGGACTTTGACCAGAGGAGTAGGAGTTGGGGGTGGGTGGGGTTCCCCAACCATTCCTGATGGCAAGAATGAGGTGGGGCACCCTTTGCTTCTATGCCTTCCCAGATCCCCTTCTCTGGGGGTTGCCATCAACAGGTCTGAGGTGGGATCAGCAATCCACAAGCACCCCGGTGATTCTCATGAACAGGGAAGCTTAAGGAACAGTCTACATCAGTGGTTCTCACGCATGAGTGGGCATCAGCATCAGATGAAGGACGTGTGAAAACAGAACCCCCGAGGTTCCTGATCCTCGAGAACTGGGCAAAGCCTGGGGATGTGCATCTCTAACAAGTTCCCAGGTGATGTTGATGCTGCTGGTCCAGGGACCACGCTGTGAGAGCCACTGATCCAGCCATGGGTATTAGCAAATATTCAATGCGAGAAAGAAACAAAACAACGGTGGGGACCTGGAGGGTGGGCCAGTGTGGTGGCGGTACCACGGCTGGGCGTGCTGTATGATAGATCTGGACAGAAAATCCAGCCCTGGGTCGGTTTGAGGATCCGGGGCTGGCTGCGGAGGGCTGGAGAGAATCCTAAGCTTGTCATTTGCTCAGTAAATATTAACTAAGCGTCCACTGTGCGTCCAGCAGCGGAGATGCAGCAGTGGCCTTGTAAAGCTTACTACGGTCTGCACCAGCAGTTCGCAAATAGGGCTCGTTTGCTCCCCAGGGGACACCAGCAAAGCCTGGAGACATTTGTGGTTGTCACAGCGGGAGGGGGTGGTAACGGTGATTGGCATCAAGTGTATGGAGGCTAAGGATGCTACTAAACATCCTGTAACGGACACAGAACAGTCCCCACAACAAAGAGCGATCTGGTCCAAATATTAATAGTGCCAAGGTGGAAAAACGCTGGTCTACACTCAAATTCAGACAGGGAAACGAAACACAGGGCACACGTCACTATGTTGTCAACTCGAGCCCAATGCCTGCCTCCATGAAAAAGCTGACGGGGACCCCAAATCACAACGACCGCCTCTAGTCCTAGGTGCTGTTGTGAATTTGACGTTCAAATTATTTCACAACTATGAATTACGGCACTTTTTAATCTCTCGCTTTAAAAGGAGGCATTTAAAAAAAAGAAAAAGAAAAAGAAAAAAATCGGACAAGCAAAGCCTTTCTGTCTTCTAGCCCAGAGCTCACCACGGCTCCTCTTGGTGGCACTTTCTCCTGCTCAGGTGGGGGGAAGCTCTGGGTCTTTGGGAGAAAGGAAATCCACAAGGATAACACAAAGGGAGTTAGCTTGTATCCTCCAAGAGGACTGTACTTGAAAACCAGGTCTTCAGCAGCATAGGCAGCCTGGGCACCCTCCCAGGGAGACCCCCACTGAGAATCGGGACAGCAGGTATCTGCGCTGGAGGCACATGACGCGACCCTGGGACGCTGAGCCTGAGTGCGTTAGGACACATCAAGTGTGGGCGGCTCTACAGCACTGACTAGGACACTTGTTTCAAA
Organism: Halichoerus grypus; assembly: GCF_964656455.1. Lineage (NCBI taxonomy): Eukaryota > Metazoa > Chordata > Mammalia > Carnivora > Phocidae > Halichoerus > Halichoerus grypus. The sequence goes on along the minus strand of NC_135727.1, from coordinate 116,587,727 downwards.
CTGGACGTACCCAAATAGGAGATTTAGGGGAGACAAGTGAACAAAAACACCTGCACTGAAAAGGTAGCATAAAAGAGCTCCCAGGTAAGGCTGGGGGGGGAAAAAAAACCAACATAAGGAAATCGACCCCTTTTTCTGCTATTTAAACATGTGGTGCGAAAGCAAAAATTAGCTCAGAATGAGAGAGTAAAAATCTGCGTAGCCATTCATCATGCCGGCGTACCAAACGCAGACCCAGACAGCTGCAACGTGAATGGGAAATAGGATTTCTCCCAAGCACACAGTGCAGCTGGAAAGGGTCCTAACACCCCCTTCTCCGAGCACTACTGCTTTCTTACTCCCAGAGAAAGTTGGTCCTCTAAAACCACAGACTATCAGAAATTTTGCTTTTGTTTATATCATATCAGTCAGAATGAAATGTTCCACTCTTTTTTTTTTTTTTAAAGATTTTATTTCTGTATGTATTTGAGAGAGAGAGCAAGAGCACATGAGCGGGGTTGGAGGGCAGAGGGAGAGGGAGAAGCAGACCTCCCGCTGAGCAGGGAGCCGATCCCAGGACCCTGAGATCATGACGTGAGTCGAAGGCAGACGCTTAACCGACTGAGCCCCCCAGGTGCCCCTGAAATGTTCCACTCTTGACTGAGGGAACGAAGTCACTGTGACACAGAAAAGCAGCCTTGATTCCCCACGCAAGTGCAGAGCCTCACTTAAAGAGTTCTCAACACAGCCCTGCATACTTATTTTAACTTGGTGGTTCCCAAAGAAACGACCTGGGTGCACCTCCCAGTACAGACCTGATATTGACCCCTTTCAGCACAGCCCTGCGTTGCTTGGAGCCTAGCAAAATACTGCTTCATTTACATTTCACTGCATTCCTCCTCCAAACTGGTAACTACTCTTTTTTATTTGGTGTGATGGTGCTGCACAGATTCTCCTATGCAGTCTCCCCCGTGCAATGAGCCAATAAACCTTTGTGGGGGCAAGGGTCTGTCTTGGTGTTCTTGGGCTGATTCGTCTGGGGCAGGGACTAGAAAGAACAAAGGGTCTGTCAAGCCCCGTGGAACACCAGCAACCACTGCTAATCTCTCAGAAACCCCAAATAAGCTCCAGGGTCCTATGTGAACCAATGTGTTTTTTTTCCAACTGGTGACTGTGAACTTGAGAAAGGGGACCCATGGCCTCTATGCCGATTTTACAAGACTCTGTCCAATATAGAGCCTCGTTGAATTGTAAGTCATTTCTAATTCTCCACATGCTCAACCATGAGTCCATGGCACCTTTCTGGGCTGTATGGTGGGGATATCGAGTAGAACACTTAGCCCCCACCTCGAGGGACCAAGGATCGCCACAAGCCACCCTTTGTCACCACCCCAGGGGACAACTCCTAAGAAGGGAGTCAATGAACAAAGTGCCCAGAAAGGTGGTACAAATGTCCAGGGATGGAGTGAGGGGAGGTCAGGCAGGGAGGGCAGGTTTAGCCTTTGCCCCACGGTCATCATTTATTCCAAAGCCTGACCTGCCTTTGTTCAAATTTTATCAAGGATTATCTTTTTCCTAACCCTCCTGCTCAACTGGTCCTCCGAATCTCCAAGACTGAACTGTTTGTTCAGAAAGATGCTAAATAGCCATTTCTCCGGGCTCTTTTTCTATCCCCCAGAGGCCACAGATGTGCATCAATTGTAGTAAGAGTTGGGGAAATTCCAGATGTGGCGAGCTGGAGGAGTCTCAGGGTACTTCATTTATGAATATTTAGACAGTTTCCCTCTTGTTATGAAAATCATGGCAATCTGTTCCCCAGCATGCGTTTCAGATGAGTTTCAATATCATAAAAACTTTACTGGGGGAGGGGAGAGGATGTTAGTTGTTTAAATAAATCCTGATCAGCTGAGTTTCACTTTCCCTCAGAAAAGACCAATCTACATGAACATTTTTTGAATCATCATAACTTAATCCTTCAGCTTGCTGAGGACAGAGATGTGAGGAAGGGACTTCTCTCCTCTGAACTGCCAGGTAGTTGTTGTTAGAGATCTGTCTTCTACCCAGAAGCCCTGTTCCCAAGCTCAGGGTCATTTCTAATAGTTAGCCAGCACTCTGTGTCCTTCCACCTGAACATGCGAGTTGCGTCAAAATCTGAAAGCAGCAAAATGTTCCCGCTGCAGGGGCTTTTTAGTGTACCTAGGTGCTTTGCGGAAATCAAGGGAGAACAAATACCCCAGAATTTGCTCTTGACAATGAAAACCAGAAAGTAGGTTGGGTGATATTAATTGCAGAAATTCTTGCTCTGGGTCCATGAAAAACATCTGTCAATAAGCATCCTTCAAGCCTTCGCTGACAGTGAGAATTCTCCTTCTGACCTGCTACCCACTTACACGCATACTTACACCTATACGGATGACATCTCATATTCCTACTGAACTGTTCCCATCTGCCTTCTGCCCCTCCCATCTGCCTGCTCAGTTCTTTGAACGCAGAAACCTTTTACTCTGAATCATAAAGCTTTTGGAATTGAATCAGAGGATGAAGATGCTAAGAGCAACCTCAGGGGTTTTCTCTAGCACAACCCTCTGACTTCAAAGGCAACACAGACAATGAAGAGCAAGGCCAGAAAAATAAAATTACTGGCCCAAGGTCACACACCTAGCGAATAACACAGCTGATCCTAGAATCCACACTGCCGACTCTTAGCCCAAACACACCACCTAGCCTCTGTAAAAACACTCGTCAGTAACAACCCATCCCCTCACCGTGAAGCTTCCAGAGAGCCAGGTGGATGGACATAATTAATAGATACTTGTAGGACTGAACAAGGCTTGGGTTAGAGCCAGGATCCTCCCACATGCTTGAAGGAGCTGAATATTCGGATCTGTGTTAATACCTAGGCCCAGGAAGCCCATCTTAGATCCCAGAATTACTCTCAAACTACACTGTCCAATATGGTGGCCACTAGGCACATGTGGCTACTGAGCATTTGAAATGTGGCTGTTTCACATTAGATGTGCCATGCTTATTATAAAATACACGCTGCATTGTGAAGACTCATATAAATAAAAAATAAAAATACCTCACTTAACAATTTTATACGGGTTAAATGTTGAAAAGATAACATTGGGGATATATTGAGTTAAATAAAATATACTTAAATTAGTAAGTTCACTTGTTTCTTTTTCAACAACATGGCTACTAGATAATGTAAAATCATGTACGTGGCTCACATAATATTTCTATTAGCCAGCACTGCTCTAACACACAGCTATCTACCTCCCCCAGCCCAACTAATCTTTCCAGAAAGACTCGAATCTCCTGTCTGCAGACATGACAGAGGGCGAAAAGAAAGCATCAAGGACATGATCTTATCCTAGGGCTAGTTCTTGAGACCCAAGGATTAGTCACTTAAGCAGGCCTCGCAGACTGTCCTGCTTTGTGCCATATCCCTACAAGTGACCCTCGGGTCCCTACTGCTCAGCCTCCCCCAAAAGCAACCCACAAGTCACCCAAGGTCCTATTTCCTCTGGATAGAGGTGAACAATCTACAGGGAATTTCGACTTTACTTCTATGGGAACTCTTGTTTTGACTTTACTTCTAATGGAAACTCCATGAAGAAAAACTCAGTTTCTCGGATTACTATTTCTGCAAACAATCAGGTTGGTAAAGACCACTGGTTGTCACATGTCATGAGGACAGCCTGTCCTGGGGACCATATTCCAATCACCTTTGAGGCTTGATGGGTCTTCTCCTTTTCATTTTCCTGCCTATTCCCCATTCTGGCTGTCCAAGCAACTTTGCAAATAACAGTGATCATTTATAACCTTGTTAATAGCCATAACTACAGAATAAGTAGTTGAATGGAAGGAAGGGCAGGCCACTGTCCAACAAAAGAAATGTTTGCATAAATGATTTAACGTTTAGTTCTTCAAAATTCCTTAGTGCCCAAAGGCAGGTTTAGCGTGATAAGCCTATAACCTGCATGAATAAATATGGGGCCAGTTTCTCCTTAGGAACATGCATGAGCCTCAAACAGTGGTTCTGAAGTTGTGGGCCCTAAACCAGGAGCAGCAGCGGCACCTGGAAATTCCTTAGAAAAGCACATTTTCAGGTCTCACCCCAGACCCAGTGATTCAGAAATTCTGGAGGTGGGACCCAGCAATGTGGGGGCTAGGGCCCAGCTCTCCAGGTGATACACACTCGAGTGTAAGAACCACGGGGCTAGAGCCTCAGGCGAGGGGGCTTTCTGCCTAGTATCGGGAGTCTGACTACACCATTAACAGACGGAAGGCATGTAGATCTCATCTGAACCCTAAGCATTAAGGGAGACCTCTGGCGTCTGCATCTGTACCATCCATGAACTTATTTATCAAAGCCACCGTTTTTGGCTCGGCAAGTCCCACAAATTCATTTTCTTTTTTTTTTTTTTTTTTAATTTTTTTATTGTTATGTTAATCCCCATACATTACATCATTAGTTTTAGATATAGTGTTCCATGATTCATTGTTTATGCATAACACCCAGTGCTCCATGCAGAACGTGCCCTCCCCAATACCCATCACCAGGCTAACCCATCCTCCCACCCCCCTCCCCTCTAGAACCCTCAGTTTGTTTTTCAGAGTCCATCGTCTCTCATGGTTCTTCTCCCCCTCCGATTTCCCCCCCTTCATTCTTCCCCTCCTGCTACATTCTTCTTCTTCTTTTTTTCTTTCTTAACATATATTGCATTATTCCACAAATTCATTTTCTGAAGTCTAAGGCAGTCTCGCTCACATGCTCTCAAAACTACCTGTTTTGCCGTGCAAAAGGAGCTTCTGGTATATCATTTTGCAATTAAAAGAATAAAGCTATGCTTTGCTCTTATCTGAATCATAATTATATATGTGTGATTTATGTTCTCTCAATCTTTGGCTTTCCAAACTAGATTAGTAGTCTGTCCACATTATCCTCATAAGAAAATCTGAGGCTGAAAAGAAAAAAAAAAAAACAACATAAAATCTGTAGAAGGAATTGAAGTAATTGTTTCTGACCAGAGCCTGCCCAGAACGCCCTAGTTACTGGAAGGATAAAGAAAGGAATTGGAGGCTTGCCAGGTTAAGAACTACAAATTCAGGATGCCCAGGTACATTTGCATTTCAGATAAACAACAAATAGTGCATGGGACTTACTTGTAACCAAAAAATTATTCACTGTTTATCTGAAATGTCAATGTACCTGGACATCCTGTATTTTAACTGGCAACAATCTAGAATAGGGAATACTGTGCTTTGGGAAGGTTGTGGGGAGACAGCTATCCTCAAACCCTTAAAGAGCTGTCAGGAGAAAAATGGGCTAATACCAATATAGACTCGGAGACTAAAATTCGTGAGTAAAAGTTACAGGAAGAGCATATGCGGCTCAATGGAAGAAAGACATCTGTACGTAGAGAGATTGCAGCCGAGAGGCATGGAGAAAGCCGTCAGGAAGGCAGGGTTTGGGAGTGCTGGCTGAGGGCGGAGGCTAAAAGACAGGGCCTCCCGGGCCTGAAGGCCTGTGAATCCCCAAACTGTTGAGATGCCATTCTCCAGAATCTTTCTGCCTTCCGAACTATGCAAAGTGCTTGGGTTTACATGGATAAGTCCTGGCTCTGCACATGCGCAAGATACAGGTGGCAGGAAAGAGCCACGTTCCAGAAAGGAGAAAAAAAAAAACCCAGGAGTTCTGAACCTACCTTGTGCCCACCCACCGGCAGGACCTCGTGAAACACATTTGGGGTATTTTTTGTGATGCGTTTTAAAAAGCCATTAAAGTGAAGGGGATTAAAGAGTACACTAATCATGATGTGCCCCGAGTAATGTATAGAATTGTGGAATCACTATATTGTTCACCCGAAACTAATACAACACCGTATGTTAACTACCCTGAAATTTAAAATAAAAAAAGTGAAATAGCCACTGAGATTATGTGAGGATTTTTCAAAGGCATTTCAATGACGAGAAAACCCTTAACTGCTTCCAAGTGTAAAATGGAGATATAAGGAAACTCACTCTTTGTCCTGCTGTCCATTTCTGGTTTTGACGGGTCTGGAGTTGCTGTAGCTGGAGGTAACTTCTTTCCAATACTCTGAGGAGGAAAGAGATCATTTTACTTAAAGAGATGATTCTCTCCATTAAGCAAAGAAATAAAATCAATTCATGATGGCGAAATGCTCCCGACTGCTTCGAAAAACCACACACTTAAGTTTTCGCTGCTCTGTCTGGTGGGCGCGGTTCTGACGGGCCGGACCCTAGCTGACAAACAAGTGGGAGAACCAGGTGGAAAGGGCTTTATCCTTGGAGGCACTCAGTGCCTTTTATTCCCATTCTTCCCTGATGTCCTTATTAAAAGGCTGATTACTTCCAGCAGGCTAGACAGGCACATTTCCTCTCACGCTGTGTGAAGCTGACTACCTCTGTGGAGGCAGAGCGCCTGGCCCAGAGGAGGGGCTCACAAGTGTCTGCAGAGTCGGAGAATGGGAGTAAGAGGGAAAGAACAAAAAGACAGAAAGAAGGAAAGGATAAAGGGATGGAAGGCCAGCAGGACAGGTGGACGGGCAAGCGGAAGGCTAGGCAGAAGCCAGAGTGTCCAGAGCAACAGTACCTTACCGCATCCCCCAGCCATCGAAAAGCCAACCTGGCGTGCAGGGTATGAGCAAACACGCCCACGTCCCCGAGGGCAGCTCTATGTGCCCCAGGGGCGGAACACGGAGAGCCCGCAGCCCTCTTGCCACCAGCCTTTTAGCCTTCCGGGGCTTTGAGAGAGGCCGGTGTCACAGATCCTAGGTGTTTATTCACTAGCCAAAAAAAAAAAAAAAAAAAAAAAATGATGCGTTCATTCGGAGTTTATTCTCTTTCCTTCATTCAAAGCTAATTCTATTATCATTTATTATTTATGAACAATCCACAGAAAAGACTCATATTGTCTCCGACTAAAGATGCTCCTGAAAACACAGGCGACTCAGAGGCTCAAAGTATCAAAAAGGAAAAACCAGACAGCAAACAAAATGATGGTTCCAAAGGTGAGGTCTCTTCCCACTCTCCTCTTTTGCCACCACATTTGTGTGATCCTGCTTAATGCCGAAGAAACTGTCTTTGGATACCAGGGAAACAGCTGTCGAAACCAAGTAGCTGGGGGACTCAAGCTCCCCAGCAATGAACGGTTTCCCTAGTGAGAATTCCAGCCACTGGGAAAACCAAACATATCTGCCCCTCGAACACACGAAGAGGAATGAACTGCATAATTCAAAAACTGGCCCAGTGGAATGTTGCTTCGAATAAAACTAATTCACCACAGTTTTTAACTTGAAAAAGTTCTTCATGCCTCAAATGTTGAAACTAACATTAAATATGAATAAATCACAGAAAGAGGATAAGATAAATCAAATCCTCAGCCCTTCATGAATTTTTAAAAACATTTGTGACAGAAAGCTTCTACATTTTACACAGTGACATTTTTATTTAGTACCACAGGGCCTTCTAAATCGGATAAAAAATGAAATCCAAAATATCATGCTGCCCCTCAACTGCTGCTAAGTACTCAAACTAATAATATTTTGTGGTTCCAAGGAAGCATCAAGGAGGAAAAAAGGGTGTTGTTATTCGGCCATAAGGTCAAATTTGACGAAAAATAGTCCTAAGAATTATCTTGAAAAATCACGGAGTGCCGGTAAAAGTAGACACTATCAAAAGTGTCATTCACATTCCTGTTCACATTTCCAGCGGTGTCCCCCTCTATCTCCATTCTTCCCTTATGGACCGACTGGAATAAAGCACCACTGTCATTAACTCATTAGGAAGAAGAAAAGCAAAACCATTAATACTTGAGTGATTACTGACAGTGGAGATTCCGAGGAAGTCAGGAAAATACAGAAGGAAACACTGCTCAATCCTGACTTGGGTTCCTTTCTGGGTAAAAAGGAGGCTTCCAGTGGTTTGGGCTTTAAACCAAATGCCTTCCTTTAGGGAAACCTTCACCGGTTGTGTGTTCTTACAACTCCCCCTTATTTAGTCACAAAAGGAAGCACTGCCCACGGTCTCTGATGCCCTGGCTTACAGGACAGTGCAAGCTAAGAGACATCAAGAAAAGCCACCAGTTAAGTCCACTTACTTCTATACGGAAAGACACGTGAACACAGAGCTTACTCTGTTCTTTTTTCTCACTATTTCAGAAAATACAGCATACAGGCATCTGTGGGGATCCCAGCAACAGGGGTGATGGTGAGGCTGATAATGTGCTCATCTGCCAGGGGTGCTAGACTTAAACTCCTTCTTTCTTCTTCTGGGGCCATGATTGAAGGTCAAGAGTAAGGCAAGCTCCTCCCCTCTCAGCCTGGTCCCCCAGGCGTCCCAGAGATGGGAATAGTTCAGCTGTTTCACTCATCTCCAGGACCTAGGCCTAGAGAAGGATGGCTCCCAGACAGCACTGGTATCACTGGGAACTTGCTAGTAAAGCAAATTCCCGGGCCCCACCCTAGACTTTCTCCATCAGAAAGTCTGGGGATGGTGCCTGGCAGTCTGTCTGAACACACCCTCCAGGGGAGGCTGATGCACGCTCACAATTGAGAAGCACTGACCTAGATGTGGGAGGGATTCCATTAGCACTGGCCAAGTATATTTCTTGGATTAACAACACAGGTGCCTATTCTCATACCTAGACAAATCATAAACCATCTTTTTCACTCTTCTTCCTCTTCTCGTTCTCCTTCCAGTAGGCTTTGATGCCTTCTACCTTCTCTGCCCTCAGCTGGCATAACAATTTGTCATTCCTACTAAATCAGTCAGCTCACAAAGGAACGAGAGTTTAGTGAAGCTGACACAGGGACAATATCACTGAGGGGGGGAATAATGGGGATCCCAGGTGGCTATGAGATCCTTCACCAAAGGAGTCCTGAGAGGATGGATGGGTGAAGGCACAGATGGACGAATGGACGGAAAGATGGCTTTGTATCAACAATGGAAGGCCATCCCTAGCCTCAGACTACCCTGACGGCCAAGTGGGCAGATCTGCATAACTGTACTAACCTTCAGGGAGGGCCAAATCCTGAGGCTCCTTCAGAGTGTTTTCCTCTATGGGCATGTTAGGTGGGACATCTCTTCATTGTAGGAAACTGTCTCACACACTAAACGACATTTGGCAACCTTTATTCCTGCCCACCAATAGCCTGCAGTGCTCTTCCATCAGTGCATCCACCCCAAATGTCCCACACCTTTCTAAACACCCCATTCGAGAACCCCGTCCCCTGCCCTTCCTCTAAATACAAGAACAAAGAAAAGGGGCAATGAAATACTGCTTTCTCACCAGGCTTTCAGCTTCCCCTACACCTCTGAAAACATCTTTGGCCACTGGGCTAAAAGTGAACAGAACCCCAACTTTCAAAGGGCAATGCCTAGCTCCAGTACACACATAGGTCATACATAATTGGAAGCCAAGCCTAAGTGGACAGAAAAATCAGGGAATCCCATCCAAACATCTCTCATCCACCCTGCAGGCAGTGAAGAAGGATGTTAGGCTTCCAGCAGCTGTGGAAGAAGATTCAGGATCTCTACTCATTGCTTCCTCAGCAGGGTTCCGAGATCTTGCCCTCTTGAGAAGATGGATTATCCAGGACAAGGACTGACCATGCACTTGGGGACTGAGTTGACTCTGCTCAGGTCACAGCTCTTTCACTCCTAAGAGATGGGCAACAGGCCCATTTTACCATCTGCCTTGTGAAGCTCCACTCGCCAGCTCTACTCCACAGCTCAGCCCAGCATTTCCTCTTCTCTGTGCTGTGGCCTAAAGACTTCTTAATACCCACATCTATGCTACTCTGCTCTGCTTGTCCCCCAACTCTGAAGCTGCTGCTGGGTCTGGGAGTAGGTGTATATATGGATGGCTGTATAGAGGTGAAAGCTCTACAAATAGACAATTATTGATTGCTACTGATATCTATCTACTATTGCTGTTGATCTACTTCAACATACAGTCATCACTAGGCTGCCGTCAAGTTTTGTCTCTCCTACCACACCCTAATCTCCATTTTAAAAATGACTTTTAAAAATAAATAATTCAAAAAATTCATTCCTTTGAATATTTAAGACCAGAAGTGTCTCTCCTATTGGCTTTCTTGACAAAAGTACTAAATAAAGTTTCTGGAGGTTTTGCATACAGTAGGAGCATCATATATACTCCTAGCTCTACAAGACCTGGTTATACAGCATCAGGAAAGATAACCCCCATATGATTTCAGTTACTGGAGCAAGTAATTTTTTTTCCCTTTTCTGTGCCAAAATGAAGAAACTAATGGTTGTAGGAAAGACAATCCCTGGATTTGAGCCCAGTGGAATCCAGTTCCCTAATGACTAATATATCTGTTTCTCTTTGTGACTGCTGGAGCATGAGACCAGGGTCCTGCTCAAATCAAGTCACTCCTGTGACTTCATTCTAATTCAGATGCAAACTCCTTGAGTGTATAAAACTTTCTAATTACAGGACAATGTTAAGGAGAGTTTAAGTCCCATCTCTGAAAGTCTCCTCTCCAAGAATACCACACATAACTCTTAATCACAAAGGCAACCAGGTTCAGTGGATGGGGGGGGAAGAGAGAAAGAGAGAGCTCCCTATATTCCAGCGGCCAGTGAAGCCTCTCTGTTGGTAGACTAGGCTTTCAGATACCCATTCTAGAAGAGGGTGATCTTCGGAGAAGCTATAAGTAGACATTACTCAAGTGCTCACAGAAAGCCAAACACAAGAGATGACTTTTCCAACAGCTGGTAAAATATAAGATAAAGGATGGCTCTTTCTAGGCATTCCCTTTACTGCACTCCTGTCTAACAGTATTCCTTCCCTTTCTGCTCAATACAGATTTATTAAGTGCCTGTTTGATGCGAGGCAGGGAAGCAGACAAAAAGGCAGGATGATGCCGCACATCATCGCAAACACTGAAATAGCAATTCATTGGGTTTTCCGGAGTGCTGTGTTGAGAAGCATCCAGCCATTGGGCATGGTCATCCCAAATGTTAGTCATGTACAGGATATGGAGAGATATAGGCGACAGGAGAAAAGACAAAACAGTATGTATATATAACCATATCCACACCCTTTTAGCTTTCATTTGCCATCAGAACTCAGAAAGATACACAAACTATTAAAACGCACTGTAAACTTTTAATATTTCTTTTTACACACTCCTTTCACGAACACATATATATATATATATAATTGATGGTATTATGAAAAGTCTTCTTGGTGCACAGCAGGGAGCGGTAGGAGCAGAGCCGAAGCCCAGGGGGCCAGCTTGTGTCCGAGCCAGAAGAGAAAAGCACAAAGGAGCATCCTTACAATGGGCGCCTGTGAGCTTCTAATGGAAGCTTTTTCTACTCGCTGGGAAATTTACATTAGCAACTGTCAATTTACCCGCCTTTGGTTGGCTCAGCTTAAACTATCTGATATCAACAGGACATATAGCAGAGTAAAATACAACTCAAAATTCTAAAGATAAAATGCATGGTCCAGTAAAAGAAAAAATATATTTGTAGTTCCATTCTAGAGACAGAGGTCACCTTTAAAACACCTCACGTACCACTATGTCAATTCTGATATCTCCAAAGAGGCATGCTTCAGTCCATTTAAACATTGTTATAAGAAAAAAAATTTTTAAAGTAATCTTCTGATTATAAAATTGGGCTTAAGACTTACACTTTGTTCATATAATGTTTATTTCCCCAGTTGTCTTGAGTTAGCAATAATTCAAGTTATGTTAAACCTCTTTGCCCAATCATGGTTGAAGACCTTGTCAGATTCATAGCTGCTTTAGAAGCATTTGTTAACTGTATTACACTTAGAAGTTTAACTGCTTTTCTCCTTTCTCTTCAGAAATAGTGGCCTCCTTGAGCGCAGGACCTAGATGTTACTTATTCTCTTATCTCCACAAAGGATATGAAGGGTCAGTAAGTGTTGAATTGAGCTGGGAGTTTGGGTCCGCCATGGACTCACCCTCTGCCCTAGCATTAGCATCCTCCCACAACACAACTGGTGAATGAGGGGAGATGTTCTTCTTGACAAACCAGACCAGGAGGCCCTCTTGGAACCCCATGGTTTGTCACTGCCATGTATCAGATCTTTCCAGCATAGTTTCAGGTGACAGCATAGTTTCCAGGATATCTTCCTAGACCTCTGTCACCCCTGCCTTACTCCCATGTACCCATGCACACGCCGCCGAGCTCCTATTAATTATTGGTCACCATAAAGAAGGATCCAATCTCAGCCATGTTTCTGGTAGACAGCTCTCTGTCTATGATTTCCAAATATTCATCCTAGCCTGTTCCCTCACATTCCCTCAAGTTCCTACCTATTATGATCAAAAGACCCTCATATGGAGGGTTCATTATCGTCCAGGTATTTGTAAATACACATCATTCTCTCATTCTGAAATAATTTTCCAAAGTATGTTCCCAAGATGTTCCATCAATCAACCAACTGCCAATTCACCTAATCCCACAATCCGGTAAATATGGGAAACACAGAACACTCGGTCTAATCCTTGCATAATAGCATATTAAAGTCTCTAAGAAGTCCTGTAGTTACTGTTTAACTTTATCCTTAACCTTATCTAAGTGTTTTCCGAACTTAACCGGTACTCCTTGTGCTACCCATTTTTTTTTTAAGATTTTATTTATTTATTTGACAGAGAGAGACACAGTGAGAGAGGGAACACAAGCAGGGGGAGTGGGAGAGGGAGAAGCAGGCTTCCTGCGGAGCAGGGAGCTTGATGCTGGGCTCGATCCCAGGACCCTGGGATCATGACCTGAGCTGAAGGCAGACGCTTAACGACTGAGCCACCCAGGCGCCCCTCCTTGTGCTACCTATTAACACATCACAAGAATGAGTAGTGTATGGGATAGCTGGATAAACATCACTAACTCTACTTCCTAAATTCTCTGGGCTCATCCTCTTTGTTTCCTGGACTCACGACTTGGGACCCACCCTTGATTCCCCTCTTACTGTATCTTCTCATATCAAATGCACGACCAAGGCCCTGTTTTCAGATTTACTCCTTCCCCTTGGGCCCCTGCCTAGAGCCTTGTTACTAGCACAGGGACTGTTTCACTAGTTTTCTAGACAAGGATCCTGTTTCCCAATTCAGGCTACTTCCTCTGATCTCCCATGAGACACAAATTTTACTCAACCTCTACCATCACCCCTTACTATATCGACTTCAAAACACTCAGGAAAAAAACCCCACTCAGAATACATACTGCTACTTAATGGCTGTTTATATAAATTCCCAAAGCCCTAAAGAAATTTACTTCCAATTGCTGCAACTTGCCATATCTCTCAATGGCTGGTATCTTTCCCTTGTGCTCTTAAGACTAATAGCAAACTTTCTCTGAATATAAAACACCAAAGCCCATCTTAGATGCTTCCATTAGGCCTTCTGGGGTTTACTCTTTCAATCTGTCCAATAAAAACTTTAGTATCTATCATTCTACTGAACATATATATATGAAGTCTGTTTTATATTAGGATATTTCTCTCTCTCCCTCTCTGAGACTCATGTGTGCATTTGTATCAGTAGAAAGATGTATCTGTGAATTTCAGCCAATTCTATTATTTACATGCACTTTATCTTCTGCCAGGATTTGATCATTTGGGTCATTTATTTGCATTCTGAATAGCTCTAGAGACCATGCCCTAAAAAAACTGGAAAGAATCCTAGAACACATTCAGAGGTAGGGTAGGATTTTCTCTTTGTCAAAACAAAATAAGGTTTAGCAGGGGCTTCTCCTCATGCTGGGGAAACACAATGTTGAAGAACAAATCAAAACCTACTTAAGTGCTCAATGAGGTGGAGAATGTACGTTCAGACAACATTAAAATCATAGAAGGCAGCTCTCCAAACATCTGACAGTATATGAAAATACTGTTTATATTTTACCCCCACTGTTCCCAAGAGAGAAGCCTGCATACTATTTTGTTGTAGGATCATCTTATTCATAGAGGATGAACAAGCCAAAGTAAATTTCCATTTCGTGTACCACTTAGACAAAATACAATTCACCATTATACTCTAAAAGACTATTTTCTGCTGTTATGACAGATAAAAGGAAAATGTAAACCTTCCTTCTACTAGAGGATTAGTTTTATCTTTTGATTAACAATGCTCCCTTTTGAAGAACGAAGGGGGGGAAATTGGAGGGGGAGATGAACCATGAGAGACGATGGACTCTGAAAAACAAACTGAGGGTTCTAGAGGGGAGGGAGGTGGGAGGATGGGTTAGCCTGGTGATGAGTATTAAAGAGGGCACGTTCTGCATGGAGCACTGGGTGTTATACGCAAACAATGAATCATGGAACACTACATCAAAAACTAATGATGTAATGTATGGTGATTAACATAACAATAATAAAAAAAAGAAAAAAAACAATGCTCCCTTTTTAGACGCATCTGGAGAATTTAAAAAGAGTATGGGTAAGGGAGAGAGAAGGATGGTAAGGCAGGAGTGAACACCATGGGGCTGGTTTGAGTTTTGTTCATCCGGCGCTTTAACAGGAAACTTGCTGTACTTTTGGGGACCAAGTCCCAATTTTCCTATAGAATAGCTGTATGAATCCAATTAACATACAAAGATGCTTTCCGGATTTAAAATATTTTGATTTATTCAATCACAACCTAGTAGTCTAGGCCATTTCCCTTACCTGGGATGGCACCTCCTCCCTCAGTGTCTTTGAATCTATCTCACTTTTAAGGTTCAAGTGAAGTCCACATGGCTAAACGAATCAGGTTCCAGTAATGTTCCTACTGACAGGCAGCCCACAATGGATCATGACGTTTTTAATGACATACTTGAGGGCAAAACCACACTTATTAGTTTTCCTTTATACCTCAGAAGTGAAGGTGGGCCTGCCCCCCTCTCTCTCTCTCTTGCCCCTCTCCCAACCCCTCCTCCTTCCCTTCCATTCATTCATTCACTCATTCATTCAGCATTCTTTTCTGGAACTGCCATGAGCCATGATCTATGCTGGAGGCTGGGTTAACAAAGATGAGATGGACGGAGTCCTGGATCTTTACTAAGTTCAAAATTTAGCAGCAGAGACAGACTCTAACAGAGCATCATAGTACAAAGGGATAAACACTACAATAAAGGTGTCTAGAAGAGAAAACGGGAGCCATTAATAGTTCCACATTGGGAAATAAGTCTCACCGCAATGATGAAGCTTGAGGCAAATTCTGAAAAGTGAGCAGAAACTTGCCAGGCAGAGAATGATGGAAAGGGTATTCTAGCTGAAGAGAAGCAGGAGCGAAGGTGAGAATGTGTGTGGGGAAGGGGGTCACGATCGTGGGTGAAGGAAGGGAGAGCTACTTGGGTAGGAGGCCAGCAAGGTAAGCCGGGGCCAGTGTTAAGTTTGTGCATTATCTTAAAGGCAACTGGTAGTAAGCAGAGGTGGGGCATGATCAAATTTGCAACTTTGAGACCAATGATCTGGCGGCATCAGGAGGAATGAAGAAGAAAATAAAGACATGCAAAAGTCAGGAGCTAAATAAGAGGCTGACACAATGATCCAGCTGAGGCAGTGAAACTAAGAATGTAAAAGAGAGGTTTGAGAAGTATTTAGACCCCTCCATACTTCACAGGAGCCACAGGGAGAAATCGGTGATTGCTGAACTGGTTTGAATATACATGGGCAAAACCCAAACTCTGTTACATTCTTGAGTCTACGTACATGCATTCTACATAGGTCCTGAGTGCCAATGATGTGCTGAGAACAACATGAAGTTCAGATCCTGATTAGAGAGGCAAAACAGCCCGACGCAGGTGCTCAGGGAAGCATTTTGGAGAATCTATCCTAATGGGAAGAGTCATAGTGAATGTGTTCTCAGTGCTCTGAGGCTGGCGTGGTGACGTTTTGTAGAAAAATAGTAGGCCTGTGATAGTTGTGAACAGTTAGCTTACTGTTAAAACACCAATCAATCTACCATTTGAAAACTAAAATATTTTTTAAAAAACAGAGACACATTAGCTCTTGACACACATGAAAAAGTATCTTTCTAATCTGACAAATTTAAAGTAAACAGTTTAGTCAAATATGTCCCCCAAAATGTCTTAAGCTAGAAACAAAAATGGGAAATTTCTTTCCCCAAAAGAAATTCCCAGAACAGGGACGCCCAGGGGGCTCACTCGGTTAGGCACTCGACTCCTGGTTTTGGCTTTTGGGTCCTGATCTCACGGCACTGGGATCGAGCCCTGTCTCGGGCTCTGTGTTCAGCGTGGAGTCTGCTTATCCTTCTCCCTCTGCTCCTCCCCCTGCTCTCTCTCTCTCTCTCTAGAATAAAGAAAGAAAATCTGAAAAAGAAATAAATTTCCAGAGAACCTTTTATGTCCTTCAGAAAAAGGAAAGGAAATGATATAGTTTCGATCAGAGAGGAGGTAATATTTGCAGCAATGTTTTATTGTTTTCTTTTCAAGTAAAACTGCTACTTATTTACAAGGCTAGGGCACACACTGGAATATTATTCAGCCTTAAAGAAGAAGGAAATCCTGACACAAGGTATGACATGGATGAACCTTGAAAACATTACAGTAAGGGAAATAAGCCAGTCACAGAAGGACAAATACTATATGATTCCACTCATATGAGGCACCTAGCGTAGTCAGATTCATAGAGACAGAAAGTGGAAGGGTGGTCCCCAGGGGCTGCAGGCAGGGGGAATGGGGAGTTAGTGCTTAAGGGGTATAGACTTGCGGTTTGGCAAAATGAAAGGATTTCTGGAGATGGATAGTGGGGATGGCTGCACAACAATGTAAATGTACTTGGTGTCACAGAAGTATGCACTTTAAAATGATTAAAATGGTAAATTTTATGTTATGTATATTTTACCACACGTTGTTAAAAGGCTTAGAATATATTCCTCTTTCCCTACAAGCCTCTCCCTACATCTGAATGTTGACTAGAATGGCAAGAAACTGCTCATGAGCCTCTGATATCCAGCTACTTAATATCCAACCACAAAATAACCAGGGGTGCAGAGAGCATCAGATGAGGTGAGTTGGAGAACAAACCCATCTTTGTCCAGAAACTCATTTCAGTCCTACAGGAAACACGTTCCACGTCTATGAAAGACAACCGACCACTTCCAGAAAGGCAGTCTCTCGATCTGGCTACTACTACCTAGCCCTCATTCTTCACTTTCATTGCCTGCTCCACAGATTCCCAAAGAACAACATTTACTCCTTTTTTTTTTTTTTTTAAATCATCTGGTCTCCCCGATTTTACAGAGGAAGGGAAGAGAACAGTGTGTCAAAACTTAAAGACTCGATACCATCTTTATACTTTATTTCATTGGAAAGAATGAGTTCATGACACTTACTCAGAACAGGAACTTCCTAAATATACACAGAGGTCAGGTACACATTGGTTACATCTTCTAGGCAGAGAGTGAAATACTCAGAAAGAGGACCCCGAGGTGCCTCAAGAATGGAGATCCTCAAAGAGAGATCAAATTAACCTCGGGGCACTCTAGTTATTAATTACTAAGCCATATTCGACAATAAGGGGTGAACACAAATTCTGCGCCTTCCATGAAAATATCCTACATGTCAACCATTGGAACTCTCTCACCCCTTCCATGTTCCTACTGCAGATGCTTTGAATCTCCTGAACAGCACTCACTACCCTCTCTGCTTTGGATTTACGGCTATTTATGTATATGTCTATTTTACGGACTAGGATGTAAGGGGGGTGGGCAAGAACGGTGTCTTGGGAATCTCTGTATTCTTTGGTGCATCTTGCGCATTGGAGGCACTAAATAATCATAATTTACTTCAGTCAACAATAAACTCATTCATCAAAAATAGATCTATGGAGAAAGTACTATGTGCAGTGCATTTCCTAGGTGCTAGGGATAGAACAACGGAACGAATAAAGCTTCCCCGCCTCTCACGATGGCATCTAGCAAGAAGAGGGACTTCGTATGAAGTAGGATTCCTCTCTAAGAGCACAGACTTAGCACTATGGGGTCTCAGGCAAGTTACTTAACCTCTCTATACCCCTGTCTCCTTGTCTGAAATGGAAGTGATACTATGTACCTTATAGATTTTCTAGGAGGATTAAATGGAAAAATGTATATAAAGTGCTTAGCCATTATCGCTGTTATTGAATTTTACTGAATAAAAAAATCAATCATCATAATGCCTCTTTATGAATCTAGTTACAAAGAATGACTGTTTCGATTACAGCAGCTTTTTTAAAACAGCAGGTTAACTGGTCCATTCCTTTGCTTGGGGAATGGAGAGCATGAAGCGACTTTTACAAGACGGTCACATGGCAGAGACAAGCTTGGAGCAAAGCGGTAATTCTGAAAAATGAGCAAGGAAGAAAAGCAACAGCAATCACCATATAGTCATTGCCTGGGAGGAAAAGCAGACAGAACAAAGAAAATTGGAGAAACAGCTAAGGCAGAGCCGACAACCCACAGAGATTTCAGGTCAATAAAGCTTTGGTTAAGGTGGCACCCTACAGTGAGTGGACAGAAGACTGTTCCAGAAGCCCCTCAAATACAGGCCCACGCCAACTGCTTCTGGCTGCATCCAAACTGTTATCTACTGTTAACGATGGGAAAACAACAAGGCGTGTGTCTGGGAAAAATGGCCTGTTGTCAGAGAACAGAAAGCCTTTTATTGAGAATTTTGATACTCAGGAGCAAACACACCACCAAAGAAAATCACTCCGAGCCATCTTTTACAAAGCTTGGCATCCATTCAATAATGGATGAAGAAATCCTAAATCGTTAGGCCAAACAGATACTCCTCCCAAGGCAGTTAAGAAACATGGGCCAAATGAGACCATAAACTCATGTGGTACAGATTTCTAAAGCCACTAGTAGAGATTACTGACAGACACTTAGATGTAAAAAGCTGGATTCCCACAGTCTACTACCTGGAAGCAGCCAGGGCCCCTGCCGGAGGCTGCTCTTAAAGGCTTCTTTCAGTATCAGCCAGGATGGGACGACCGGAACTCTGTTCAGACCCTGCAGGTCGACATCAAATTCAACAGACCTTTGCGGAATGCCTACCGCTACACAGCCCACAAACCCAGACGTTATTTTTCTTTTTATGTTTTCAAGAAGATGCTGTGTTCTCAGCTATAAAGTGGGAGATTTAAACATCATGTTGACAGGAGTCAAGGCAACCACGAAATTCCAGTTCTCCCAGATCCCCGGGGTTATCTAAAGCCTTACAACTAAACATTCCACAGCCTTTCAAAGAGATGTTTCACTAAGTCTGTAATGACATGGGCAATTTTATATAATGCTAAGTGGAAAAGATGTGCAAGGATGTGTGTGTGAAAAAAATTATGTGTGTGGTATGATCTCAACCAGTTAAAAAAAAAGCCTTTCAGCAAAAGGGCTGAAAGTAAACACAAAAAAAAAAAAAAAAAAAAGTCAACAGGGTTCGCCCCAGGGTGATTAAATTACAGTGCTTTTTACTTTCTTTTATATTTTTCTACTTTCCAGTGTTTCTACAAACAAGTTATTACTTTTATAATGAGAAAAAAATTAAAGTTTTAAGAAAATAACATATACTAACGTTAACTAGAAAGGATGGCCTACCTCTCCACATTACTGATTTCTTTCCATAAGGCCTGATTTGATATGCAACACCTCCTAACTAGAAATCACATGCAGCTTTTATTAGTGGGTCATTATATTTCCCTTTCCAAGTCATTAGTAAGGATGTTAAGATCATCAGACGTAAAATGAGTCAGGATGGTAATGCACAAGACACCACCCATATAGAGCACTGCCTTCCATTTATTACCACCCTTTACTTAGAGTTATTTATCAGCTCTTAACCTCACTAAGTAGATGATATAAAATCATTTCCAATTAATGTCATTCCAAATAAAGTATCAAGGTATTGTATTGCGTTTTTTTTTCGCATCGCATTTTCAAAGGTAAAAAAATATATTTCCTGCTCTTCCAATTAAACCCATGAATTCCTATTCACATGTGTGGCAGGAACTGAAAGAAACCAAGATGAGTTCACTTTGTAACTTTTTCATGTATGATCAAAGACAACACTTCTAGATTCCTCATTTCCCAGCTTTTGAAGAAGTACTGATTGAAAGGGTGGGATCCATTTGTGTGGGGTCCGTGGCTTTATTGTTCTGTTTTCTAGTGGTTCTCCAGTTCTTCACAAGGAAAAACTATTTTTATTTATTTTATTTTAATTTTTTTTTTTTGAAAAACGCTTTTTAAACACAAACCTAAGTAATGATTACAGTTTCTCAAACAGGAGAAAAAAACAAATGTGATGAAAACCAGGCCCCCCAAATTTTGAGGTTTCATTTTTTCCCCCTGCTTTTAAAACTACTTACTTAAGTGTATCATAATCTTAAAATCACATAGATTTCAGTTATTTTCCTTTCTCAGCTATTTGACAACCATCTCCACTTAATGTGAACATACTTTGATTTTGCTGCTTTTCAAAAATCACGCCTGCCTTTTTTTTTTTTTTTTTTTTTTTTTAGGGGGAACTGAGTTTAGTGTGGATGGATTGAATCAATGCACTTGTAAGAGGAATCTTTTGATGGAATGATTTCTGGTCTGCTGGAGAAAAAGTTCAATTCAGCCTTGTGCGGGGCTATCATGCATATTCATTCACTCAAAGTTACAAGTCTTTTCAGTAGCAAATCTCAGGTACAAAAGGAGTTCTCTTAAAGACTGGAAATTCTCTCTAGGGTGCACGATGAGTTTTAGGCAAATTAGATCCTCACCAAATGAACGAATGGTATCTTTCATTACTCATTTTGCATGTTCTCATTTTCCCTTACTAAAATATTTCCCCGTTCTCCTCTCCTTTCTCTGTAACATACCCAAAGACACCAAACCACACAAAATAGAGGGGAAGAAAACTCTCATTTGGAAAACAAAACAAAACATGAAATCACCTATTTTAATCATGGGCTTTCTTAAATGGCACTTTTTATAGTTCTACGTTATTTTTTAAAAGGTATGTTTTGTTTGTTTTGCGGGGGCGGGGGGGAGAGAGAATGTGCACAGTAAAATATCCCAATTGATGCATTTTCTGGTCTTGAGAAATTCCTTGTCCTTTTCTATTACAATGGAGAACGTTCTTTTCAGTGCTTTCCACTTCTGAGTTCCTGAGAGCAGCAGTTCCTCTCGGTGCCTTCCACAAAGACCCACTACAGGCTCCGTGCAGGGAAAACAACACAGATTCACAGAAGATGATGACAAAAAGCAAGCATTGAACTTCTGGAGTTTTTAACCTATGTCCTAACTCCTGAGTTATTAAACTTAGTTTATTTCAGAGAGATGGGTTTCAGATGGTTATCTATCCAATTCTACGGGGACTTTTAGGAAAAGATTTCCACGTCCTCCTTGCCACACAACAAGGAAGACTTTATCAGGCCTCAGTATTGGCCACTTCCCCCTTATTCCTAACCTGATCACCATGCCTCAGGTTATAGAGGGCTCCCCCTTTTTCAGCCATCGGGGGCCCAGAGAACAAGCAACCCTCAAACCCCATGTAATTCTTCATTTCCTCCCAAACTCCGTTTAGCCTTCTCTCTTTGCAAAGATGACCATTGTTTGTCCACAGCACCTGATTTCTGGTTTCTTGACTATTTCCATTCACTGCCTTCAGTCACGGCCTCTCTAGATGCCCTGGTCTCTTTCTAGTCACTGAATTTCATAACAAGACAATCAACCCACATTAGACTTTTCATTTCATATAGACTTTCTAGACTGAAGTCAGGGATGGGCTACATGCAAGCATACTGCTCTATGGCCCCATAAAACCATTTCTTAGTACTTGGAAACAGCGATCCCTCCCCTGACCTGGCTGTATCTCTTTCGGCCTCGCCAATTTTTTCAAGACCTCTTTTCATATCTTATTTGGATGCTTTTCTGCTCTCCTGCCCAGTGGCCTATGACTAAAGGCTCTAGTCAGAAAAACCTGGAGTTGTTTGAACTCTTGGTTCATACAAATGCATACAAAATAACACCAAAATGTCAGAGATCCTATCCCTTACTGGAACGCACAGTAAGGTCACCCATCCATTATGTCCTGCTCACCTCTATACTGCGAAGGGACAGTGTGACATGCATCGCTTGGGCAGATTACTTACATGCGTGGGCACAGAGCTACCAGCTTTGTAATGTTTCAGCCTCTTGCAAATCAAAAAACAACAATATCTGTATTCCCATCACCAGAAAAAACAGGACTGTAAATTATGAGCAAGCCGACTTTCTCTGTTTCTAATAACGCCTGAATGTGGAGGGGGTACTGGGGTTTGAAGCAAAAGAACTCTATCTGAAATGAGACACATAGGACACATAATGTGGGCAGCTCTCTCGGTGCAGCAACCAGACAGGGCTAGCACCGTACCAGGGGGGCAAGTCGGGACTACCCCAGGATCAAATATCTCAAGACTTTATGTCATTACTTCTCTTATCCACTTTCTTAATAGTCTAGAAAAGGTACTCAAGAACTCTCAGAAAAACTGCTTCTGGTAGAGAGAGAAAATGAAAAGCCCAACTAAGAAATCAAAATAAAAAGAACAGACTGAACAGATGCTACCAAAACAAATGGAGCAAAACATATTAAAATCGCTGGTGGGTGAAAACGCTTAGCAAGTGAAAGAAGAAAAAAGAAAATGAGGCAGTAAATTCATCTTTACCACTTCTAACTTCCTCATCTTAAATGAGCACAAAAGAAATACAGCTTCTAAATGACAGAGACCCCAAATATCTGCCTTTAGTTGTCCAAACATTGCCTCCTCTATTTCTAAAAGTTCAAGTGCAAGTTTAATGGAGGTGAGACTCCTGAGTCAGGGGCCATCCATGAAATGGCTTAATGATGGCCTTTTGATGAAGAAGCAGCTTTTAAGGCAATTCCCGCATACTCTTAATTTGTCAATTGTTCATTTTATAGCCCAGGTTGAGAGAGAGACAGAGAAAGCTCTATCAGAGGTGTAAGTAGGGGTTACTGTGCTTCTGCTTCCATTTGCTTCAAGAGCATTTATGGGGACACATCTATTTGGGATCTGGCCTCCACCAGTAAAAGCCTGCGTTGAGAATAAGGCTGTCATCTCATCCTTTTTAAATGGCCTCTGATGCCACAGAAAAGTACAAAACAGGTTGCTGACCGAACAATCTCCATGATCTAAATTGTTTACATGTAAGAAAAGACACACCATCGTGCAAAGTAAGATGGGCAGCTTGTTTGAAAGTTGCCAGTTTGGGGACGCCTGGGTGGTTCAGTCAGTCGAGCGCCCGACTCTTGGTTTCGGCTCAGGTCATGATTACAGAGCTGTGGGATGAGCCCTGCATCGGGCTCCGCACTTGGCATGGAGTCTGCCTGAGATTCTTTCCCCCCCCCTCCCTCCCCCTCTGCCCCTCCCCTGACTCATGGGCATGCATGTGCATGCGCTCTCTCAAATAAATAATAAATAAATAAAATCTTAAAAAAAATAAAGTTGCCAGTTTTTATAGAGCACTCAACTTAATCCATCCCACTGAAATTCAGTTGTTTAGACTATCATTCTACAGGTAGTGAGAATATCAGTGAGAAAAAGACCAGTTAGGTACATATGCGTGACCCTTTTAATGGCCACATAGAAATTGTTAAAACCTTGACTTCAAGGAATGAAAAGCATCTGCAAACTTCAAGATTATAAATATTATGAAATAGTTATTAATATAAGTAAAGAAGAAAAGAGAGCCACAATGAAATACTTGTAGATACTTCAGTCCACCCCACTGAAAAATATCAACTGAATCAAATGAATGATTCAGTGAATGTACAAAAGGAAGGACTTTCATTCCTATCCCCAAAGAATTCCAGAGCAGAAGGTGAGGAGAGAAAAAAATCAGTCATAAAACCAGCTTTCCCTACTATGTAGGATAAATGAGGTACTATCATTTAGAATTAACGATAGCACAAAAAAGAAATTCATCTTTTCTCAGAAGAACTATTTTGAATCCACTCTCCATATACCTTCGGGGGGCGGGGGTGAAGAGAAGCAGCAGTCCTGGTCACCATTAAACCCTGAAAGCAAGCAACCACCTGGGCTCCCTGCTCCTCTTTTCTTCAGGGACTGAGGAACAGGGGGCCTAGTCCTTCCCTCAAGCCATCTGCGATCTCTTGGGATTGTGTAACTGATCTGCTAGTTCATCGGGCTTCTCAGACAGAAGACCTTTTCCTCAACTTATTATTCTAAGATGAGAAGAATGGTATCCTTTCCCCTTAGTGATAAGCAACCATGAACACACATTAAACACCAATTCTAACAGCAATGAGCTACCACTTCACAGCCATTAGGAAGGCTGTCATAAAGCAAACAGAGAATGACAAGTGCTGGCGATGATGTGGAGAAACTGGAACCCCTGTGCACTACTGGCAGGAATGCAAAATGGCACAGCTGCTATGGAAAACAGTATGGCAGTGTCACAAAAATTAAAAATAGAATTACATATGATCCAGTAATTCTACCTCTGGGAATATACCCAAAAGAATTGAGAGCAAGGACTCACATAGGTATCAGTAGGCCAGTGCTCATTTTAGCATTATTCACAGTAGCCAAAAGGTAGAAACAACCTAAATGTCTATCAGTGGAAGAATGGATAAACATATTGTGACGTAGCCATACAGTGGAATATTATTTAGCCTTAAAAAGGAAGGAAATTCCGACACCTGCTACAACAGAGATGAACCTTGAAGACATTACACTAGGTGAAATAAGCCAGACACAAAAGGATAAATATTTTATGACTCCATTTATAAGAGGTACCCAGGAGAGTTAAATTCATAGAGATAGAAAGTCAAGTGGTGATTGCTAGGAGGAGGGGAGAATGAGAAGTTAATGTTTTAAGGGGTACAGAGTTTTATTGTGGGAAGATGAAAAAGTTCTGGGTTCTGGAGATGGATGGTGATGACGGTTGCACATTAACATGAACATATTTAATGCCACTGAATTGTACACTTAATAATGGATAAATGGTATTATGTATAATTTACTGCAATAAAAATATTCTACATTTCTTTTTTTAAAAAGATTTTATTTATTTATTTGATGGAGCGAGAGAGAGAGAGCACAAGTGGGGGAGCGGCAGGCAGAGGGAGAGGGAGAAGCAGGCTCCCCACTGAGCAGAGAGCCCGGACGTGGGGCTCGATCCCAGCACCCTGGGATCATGACCTGAGCCAAAGGCAGACGCTTAACTGACCGAGCCACCCAGGCACCCCCAAAACATCCTACATTTCTATAGGAGTACATAGAAAACTTTTATGGGGATTTCCACTGGCAAGTAAAGCTGAGTGCGTGAGACTGAGAAAGTCTTACTTTTTTTCTGTTGGAATTTTTTTAACATGTACTTAGGCCATTTTCATTATAAACAAAACCAACCAGAATTAAGTCAGCCTTTAACCTGGAAATTCCTCTCTTAAAAATTCAGCCTGAGAAAATAATCAGGGCAGGTACAATGATGCATATACAAGAATGCTGTTCTTAATATTAAAAATGTGGAAGCAATCTAAATAGTTATTACAGGAGGATTGGTTTAATAAATGGTGGTACGCCTGTACAAGGGATGACATTGCACTTGTCTGAAAGAAAGGGGGGCCCATAATATGTTAAGTTCTAAAAACAGGTAACATTTAATATGACTTCATGTGTCATATTAAAGATGCATGGACACTCCTGTTCTGGTAAGAGTCTGGAAGGATACATATAAAACGGTTGCTCCTGGATAATAGGATTAAGGGCAATTTATTCATATTCTTTAACTTTGAGTTTTTATTATTATAATAATCATTTTAAAGAACTCCTGTAATCAGAGAAGTAACAGGGCTATTTCCATTTTGAGAAACGAATAAGCAAAGTGGTCAGGTGGGGGCGGGGTTCAATAATGCGAATTAGTAGTTTAGAAGTCACAAAACCTTTTTTTTTTTTTTAAAGATTTTATTTATTTATTTGAGAGAGAGAATGAGAGAGAGAGCATGAGAGGGGGGAGGGTCAGAGGGAGAAGCAGACTCCCTGCTGAGCAGGGAGCCCGATGCGGGACTCGATCCCGGGACTCCAGGATCATGACCTGAGCCGAAGGCAGTCGCGTAACCAACTGAGCCACCCAGGCGCCCTAGAAGTCACAAAACCTTTAAGGGTGCCAGGGGCCACCCTGCCTGTGCCCTCTCCAGGCCCTAGCCTGAGGGAGCCAGAGAGGCCCCTGCAGGAGCTCAGTGCCATTGCTGAGCCTCTTCCCGTAGCTCACACCTTACAATCAACGTGCTTTCACTCCTTTCTCAAAGAGTCACCAGCTGAATTTTGCAGATAAATATCTAATCGTCATGTCTACTTTTCAGAACTCAGAACAATGATATCTGGCAATAATAATAATCATCAGCAGCAGCAGCAGCAGCAGCAGCAAATTTAAGATAGCTTTCAACAAGAAAATTCTCTCCATCCATTGCGGAGGAGTAGATTTTTACGTTAGCCAGCTGCTGTCACCACTCATGTCCTTCTAGACAAGCATTAGACGCCATTAAAAAACTTTTCAAGAAGTTCTCCTACTCCTAAAGTGATGTGTTAAAACAATGTGTTTCCTTTTGTCATGCTATCTTCCTTTTCATGTAATTCTGAAGACATGACGAGTTAAAGCCAATAGAAAAAGACACAAAGAGACATATTTTATAGATATCATCCACTCTCCCCTTTAAAAATTTTTTTAACAAGAGACAGGAATATGGAAGACATATGACGCACTGTAAGCCTTACTTATGCTGTGGTTTATTTAGGGAATTTTATTTTGTGTTTGGAAAATGACAGACTTCTGCTTTTAGGTAGACAAACATGAACAACCCACAGAGAGAAACAAGACCACCTATCACTAGCAAACTGTTGGAATGTCAAATAATTTAGTGTCTTTATTTTGCTGTATATATAAGCAAATGAATATAAATGCTCAGTCCTACGCAATTAGCCAAACATCTTTACCTCTATAAAAAAAAAAAGACAACAACAACAGTTCACCAGCACCCAGAAGTCACTACTCACAGCTTCTCCACTCACCAGGAAAATTCCAAATGTCCATGCCTTCCAAGAGTGAAATGCCCCGTAGCTGGTTAACTCTGGGGGGACATATTCTTCTCTCCTAAGTTAACCTGAAGAGCAAGCTGGATTTGTTTACTGCACAAACATCTGTAATTGCTAAACATCTCGGTGGCATGGTGTAACAGTTACTGCTTGTGCAAACTGCCCATCTAAATGACTCTCTGCAGTATGAGCACATGAAAACCCAAGACACAGAGAAATTGAAAACATCTGTAAAAATCAATGGCCGGATTGACCAAACGGGTGGGGGGTGTTAAAACAGCTACGGAGTTCCGGTGCAACATCTGACTTGAGAAAAGACTCCTCCGCACTATAGGTTCTTCCTTTGCAGATCCACGCCCCCACCCCCTGGCCCTCTGAGGGGGATCCTGGCCTGCAGACACTCTTTGTAACCCACCAGGGCAAACCCATTACAAGTCTTGTTAGAAAACAGCGCAGACAAGATGCAAGATTAAGGGGACTTATTACATCTCTAAAAGCAAAGAAAGAAATACCTCTTCTCCCATCATGCAGTCAGCCTCCTTTCTTCAGTTTGAAAAGGTCCCAGAACTACCCTGGAACCCTCCCACTTCCTTCTAACAGCTAAAGGCACAGAGCCTGAAGGACCCAGCCTAACCCTGAGTCATACTTGGGACCAAATGAGCAATAGGGAGAACAAAGCTCGCATTTGTTTACGGTTCAGGAAGCCAGAGCCGATTCATGGCTTGGGTGGCTTTGCGAGAAGTCCTCCTCCCTCGCCTGAATCGCTGCAGGAATGTAGCTGTCTCCCGGGGACCCACAGGTGTGACCATTCAGACAAGGAACACACTGAAGGAGTGTTTATTTGGCAGGACCCAGCAGCCACTTCTGTTTAAAAACATCAGAGAGAAAATAAAAAGCCCACTATCTCTCAACAGATAATCTGATGGGGAGTGACACAGATCTAGAATATGGTTTGTATGTGAAATGTCCGTGGTAAAAATACCTGTATTTTAAAGACGTGAAATTCATGGTAATACACAAAAATTACTCATTTAAAAAAAAAAGAAAAAAAACTGAAGAAGGAAAAAAACAGCGATGGCTTTATAGAAACATTCACCCTAGGAAAACTCCAGCAAAACTGTTGCTAGCCATGTTGTTGGTAGTATCCTCACAGACTGGGATAAAATGTTTAAATAGCAATCTTGTTTTGGCCCCAAATGAGATACCATTTTAATCACCACTTCAATGGATTTAGAGCCCAGTGGTTAAGAGTTTAAAACTCTAGAGCCAGAGTGTCTGAGACCAAAATCCCAGCTGGACCACTTCTCAGTGGTGTGATTTTGAGCAACTCATTTAACCTCCATTCACCTCAGTTTCCTTATCTATAAAATGGGGATAAAAGCACCAATCTATAGGGTTGTCTGGAAGATTAAATAGGTAATATATATCAAGTGCTTAATAAAGTAGCTGGTACAAAGTAAGCACCCTATTAGCCGCTATCACAAATTCAGGACTATATCACAGGGCAGGGTACCAAGTCAACAGGACCCTCACCTCACCACAGTTCTCATGTACTCACACTCTGAGGACCCGTTTCACTTCCTAACTATGGGGAATTTTTGAATTTTTGAATTGTACTAATTTAAAAACCACTTATTCAATATTTAGTAACTGCCGGTGGTGTAGGGGGTTTTGAACGAGATGCTACCTCAGTGCTCAAGAAATGTGCAATCTGCTTGGGTAAATAAGACATAGGTCTGTTTATATATCACGCAAGAAAACAAATGTGGGAGATGTCAGTAGGCTGCGAACGGCAAGGTGGTGCAGGCGGTAGGGAATTAACATTTGGAATTTAGGGGGCAGATAAGAAATCACCTTATCAAAACTTAATTAGGATGGAGAGAATAGACAAATTGCCTGCAGAGAATTCCCACTAATTGATGACGATACTCCTCCCTCAAGGAGGGGAGCGGAACTCCCCACTCCTTAAGTGCGAGGTACACATTGTGACTTCTTTCTAAAGAGTTGAATCTAGGGGTGCCTGGGTGGCTCAGTCGGTTAGGCATCTGCCTTCGGCTCAGGTCATGATCCCAGGGTCCTGGGATCGAGCCCCACATCGGGCTCCCTGCTCTGCGGGAAGCCTGCTTCTCCCTCTCCTTCCCGCTCATGCTCTCTCATGCTATCTCTGTCGCTATCTCTGTCTCTCTCAAATAAATAAAATCTTTTTTTTTTTTTTAAAGAGTTGAAACTAGAAAAAGGGAAAAAAACAGAACAACTTTCCAGTGAAGAAACCTGATAAACACGACCTCAGTTAGGTGACCAAAGTCAACATCAACAGTGAGCAGTCATGCTGATGGGATGCGCCCTTGATATGATGTGATGAAAACGGCCCTTCCCCACTGTGGTCTTCCTCCCCAAATCCACCACTGCAGTCTAAGCATGAGAAAAATGTCGGACAAATGCTAATTTAAGGACATTCTGAAAATTTTCTCCAAATTGCCAAGGTTATCAAAAACATGGCAAGTCTGAGAAACTGTGATAGCCAAGAGGGGCCTGAGGAGATGTGATGCAATGGGGTATCCTAGATGGGATCCTGGAACAGAGAAAGGACATCAGGCAAAACCTAAGGAAATCTGAAGAAAGGACGGAATTAATAATCATATATCAATATTGGTTCATTAATTGTGACAAATGTACCAGATTAACGTGAGATGTTAAGAACAGAGCAAACTAGGTGCAGGGTATGTGGGAACTCTCTGTATCATCTTTACAACTATTCTACAAATCTAAAACTATTCTAAAATTAAAAATCTTTTTTAAAGATTTTATTTATTTATTTATTTATTTATTTATTTATTTGTCAGAGAGAGGGAGAGGGAGAGCGAGCACAGGCAGGGGGAGGGGCAGAGGCAGAGGGAGAATCAGGGTTCCCGCTGAGCAGGGAGCCCGATGCAGGACTCGATCCCAGGACCCCAGGATCATGACCTGAGCCGAAGACAGATGCTTAACTGACTGAGCCACCCAGGCACCCCTAAAATCAAAAGTTTATTAAAAAGCTAATTAGGAGGGCGCCTGGGTGGCTCAGTCATCAAGCGTCTGCCTTCGGCTTAGGTCATGGTCCTGGGGTCCTGGGATCGAGTCCCGCATCGGGCTCCCAGATCAGCGGGGAGCCTGCTTCTCCCCTGCTTGCCGTTCCCCCTGCTTGTGCTTGCTCTCTGTCTCTCTCTCGCTCTCTCTGTGTCAAGTAAATAAAATCTTAAAAAAAAAAAAGCTAATTAGGGAGATAAGCTGGAGGCATGTATATGCATACATAAATAAATGTACATGTGTGATGTAGAGACATACATAATATTCATGAATATATCTACAGAAATGTATTTAACAATGCCTTCCCAACTTCATTTATTTATTATCTCTATATCCTTAGCCTATCTCTTAACAAAGAGAGCTGAATGCCGAGTCCTAGCCTTTTGCTTCCCATAATACACAAAAGAGTTTTCTTTGAAAGGAAACTTGGCTCTTCTGTCAGTTCTGCTGCCAACCCAGGCTACAGCGGCCCAGCTCAAAGAGTGCGCATGAGGTGGGTCCATCTGCCCCTTTCCAAGAGCTACTAGAAGTTCCTGGTGCCTGGCCAATTAGTCATCAACCACGGAGCCCCGGGGCTGGCAACTCTCCCAGCTACTTCCTCCTCATCTCCAGTTCACATTGCTCAGCACCTCCCCGGTTATCTCTAAAGTGCCAATCTGATCATGCCACTCCCCAACGGAACTCCTCCACTGACCGGCCAGCTCACCCAGAAGTACAGCTCGCGTGAAGCGGCTGGCAGAGCCCTGGGGGAAGAGGGCCCACCTCCCCTCCATCCCCCTACCTCCTCCTCCACCACCGCAACCACATCCCCTGTACTCCAGCCAAATACAGCCCTTCTGCATAACCATACTCTCTCTTTGTCCATGCACATGCTACCAGTACCACGATAGCCCATTTATCTTTTAATACTTTGCTCAAATCTCACTTTGCTTGATACCCCATCCCTCCCTTCTGGACCTCCAGGAGAGGTAATAGCTCCTTCCCCTATTCTCTTTCATGCTTTGGACATACCTCTGCTAGTCCTTTTCCCCTGCATCATAATGACTTTTATACCCACCCACTTTTCTCCCACGCATACATAATGCAAAGCACTAAATGAGAGGCCTGGATGTGACAGCTCATTCAAGGCGCGATGCAGGGGAGGAGGTGTTAACTCCATTCCAGTTAACTACACCAGATCCACCTCATCCCAAACAAATATCCTGCCAGGTAAAAAATATGCATGTATCATGCTAATACAGAATCCAGACATGCCACCTAGCTGACTCCTTTACAAATGGATTGCCACTCCTGAGCTCATTTATCTAGAAATTTCCAGAGCTGCCGCTGCAGATCCATAAAAGACATTCAATAAAGCTTCAGTAAGTGAATGAATGAGCCAATTAATAAACAAATGAGAAAGTGAATCTGTAGCCAGACCACAAGCAGACCCCAAACATAATGAGTCTTCCTTCATAATTTCAACTGGATTAGGACAAAACATTATATTCATGTATCCAGTCCACAAATATTTATTGAGGGCCCACTACAGTTTAACAAAGGTTTTCAAGGAGTTATAAATAGGAATATGATGGCAAGGTCCAAAATCATGACACTTACTTTCTAATGGCTAATATTTAAGACTTGGTGATGTCAAACAAACAGCTATCCAGACATAGCACAATTCAATTCTACTTCTCTGAGTTTGAAATTTTCCTTAAGAAAAAGTTAAAGATGGGATGCCTGGTGGCTCAGTTGGTTGAGCAACTGCCTTCGGCTCAGGTCATGATCCTGGAGCCCTGGGATCGAGTCCTCCATCAGGCTCCCTGCTCAGCGGGGAGTCTGCTTCTCCCTCTGACCCACTCCCCTCTCATGCTCTCTCTCAAATAAATAAATAAAATCTTTTTAAAAAATCTAAAAAAAAATTTTTTTAAAAAAAGAAAAAGTTAAAGAAATGATCCTGGAAACTGCTCTGCTATTTACAGGCATTCCTTCTGTTCTAATAACCAGAAGGGCAGCAATAATAACTATGAACATTAATCAAGTGATGATTATATGCCAGGCACTTTTCTACCCATTTTTTGTGTTACTCACTCCTCGTGACAACCATATGGAGCATGTCCTATTGGTATTCTAATTTTACAGATGAGGAATCTAAAGCACTGAGTGCTTAGGTAGTCTGTCCCAGGAAGAGTCAGAGGTGGGATGTGAACCCAGGCAACCTGGCCTGCATGCTTAATAACCACTACACTCCTAAAAACATAAATTTAAGGCCTTACGGGAATGCAATCCTTGGTGATATCCTGGCTGCAATTAAACATTTCTTAGAAAATACTACTATACTGAGTGTTTTTGAAAGTATATGTCAAGCATATATAGAACAGTAAACAATATCTAACATGTCAAAGAGTAATCTTGTAATACCGTGTCTGGTTCCCTTTTCCTACCAACACCCCTGTCCTTACTTCTCCTAGTTAAGAAAACTTAACAGAGACACTTTGGGGAAAGATAACACAGAAAATGAAGTCTGAAAATCCCAGACCATTTACCCAGGCAACCAGTGGGCATCTTAATACCATCTACTCATTAAAAACCACGGATTTTCCAACTGCTCAAGAGATGTCACATAATCTTATCTTTCAACCAAAATGAGGGCCATCTAATATTATAGGTCTCAGGTAATCACAACAAGGTTTTGACCGAGTTGTGTTTCATTAGTCAAAGAAGATACCATTAGCTCCTGAAGATCCCCAGAGCTTATTTCTAGTCTTCAAAGATTAGAGACATAAATCTCTCATTTTTAAGGAATGAAGATCATCATTTTAGATGTTTACATGTTTTAATTGTACTTAAGTATACAGCTTGATGAATTTTTACTAAATGGATAAAAAGACTGCCTATGTATGAAAATCGTAAAATTTCTCTTACTGCAATTCGGCTGATTAAAAAAATGATTAGTAGCTCATCTATATACAATTTTAATTATCACTCTCTGTTACAAGTGAAAGCTACAATGTTGATATTACAAAGGCATTAATTTGGGTGACAAATGAGATCCAAGATGATTAGAGCTGAAGAGACTGTCACAAACACAATGTCAGGTTGTGGGATGTGGTAGCAAATGAAGAAAGAACACAGGATCATTGCAAGAAAGAGACATCAGAAGTCACAAATGGCAATCAGCTAAGGCAGAAAGACCATGGGAAAGGAGCTTCTTGGAGAATTTCTTTGTAGGGAATCCTGTAAACAACCAACGTAAAGAGCCTGGGCATGGAATGAGCTGGCATCAAAAAGCCAAGATTATTCTACATAAAGGCATGTCAGGTTAGGTCCTGGGACTCCCCTGAGTATCTGTAATTTACCCACCCATGTGTAATACTTGACATTCCCTTCCCTAAGTGTTTCACCAGAGTGATCATCTGAGTGACTCATGAAAAGGGAAGGAGTTTACAAAAAGACTGGGGCCAGGCTGGGATCACAGGGAAGCAGCCTGATGAGGAAATTCCCTCTTGGGTCCACAGGTGGAGGATAGAAGGTACCAGCCGTATTCATGAGAATAAGGTCCTGTCTGGGTTGCCTTCTTGCTTATAGTCTTCCAACCGAAACTCTAGGCTGATGACTCTCAAACCTACATCTACAGTTCTCTCTCAATCACCAGACTTTTTTATCCAACAGCCCGCTGGATGCCTCCACTTGATGGGCCCACAAGTACCTAAGAAATCCAGCTAGTCTGAGACAACCCATGACCTCTCTCCTCCCCAAATATCTTTCTTCTCCTGTGGTCTCTAACCAGGGAATGATACTACCACCTAGCTGCTTAAGCCGGGTGCCCAAGGCATCATCTTCAAGTCCTCCCTCTCCTTTATCCTCCACATACTATCAAATTTCTTCATTCTACCTTCAAAATATTTTCCCAAACCATCTATGACAACACCTCAAAACTGTCAGAGAGAAAAACTATTTCTCGTCTCTTGATGTTTCTTGCCATGTAAAAGGGAACCCAAATGGACACTTTCTGGATGCAAATGGACACTCCTGGAACTCTCTACCCCCTTGCTCACTTTCCCCTAGGAGAATGAAATGACTTCTCCGATAGGTGAATTTCAAAAAAATAAACTAGGCATGTTCAGCTCAACTCTTCTCTTTCCTCCTCTTCGAAGTTAGCCTCTGCTCTTCCCCAAGGGGCAGGCCCTTCTATCTCACATGGGTCTGCTTTAGTATAATGTTGCTGAGACTGGGTGGGTGGGTCTGTCTAATTCTGGGGATCAGCTGGCAGGCCAATTTGGCTCTCACACTCATCTATATCCTTCAACTTTGCCTTCATCAATAACAGCAATGCTATATAACATAGGTAGAGAAAGGAGCACAAATCTTAAGTGTACAGCTTTGAGGAATTTTCACACAATGAAATAAGAGCTACATAAATAGAGAAATATACCATGTTCATGGATTGGAAAGTGATCAATTCTTCCCAAACGTATCTATAGAGTCAATGCAATCCCAATCAAAATCCCAAAGGTTTGTTTGTTTGTTTGTTTGTTTGTTTGTTTTGGTGGGGGGGTGACAAGCTGAT
Organism: Halichoerus grypus; assembly: GCF_964656455.1. Lineage (NCBI taxonomy): Eukaryota > Metazoa > Chordata > Mammalia > Carnivora > Phocidae > Halichoerus > Halichoerus grypus. Next base: position 116,553,021 of record NC_135727.1, on the reverse strand, counting down.
TCTAAAATTTATATGAAAATACAAGGGGTCAAGAATAGCCCAGGAAATCTTGAAGAAGAGGAACAAAGATTGCAGATTTAAATTGCCAGATATCAAGACTGACTATAAAGCTACAGTAATTGAGGTAGTATAGAATAAGTTCAAGGACAAATATAGACCAATAGAACAGAGAGTCCAGAAACGGACTAACACATACATAGCCACTTAAATTATGACAAAGGTGATAATGGCTGTGCAGTGCAGAAAGGATGATCTTTTCAATAAGCAGTGCTGGGTGAAATGGATATCCATACTGAAAAAAGGAACAAAAATATTATTTTGATTCCCCATCTACTGACTCATCTTATTCACTAACTGGTTTAGAAACTAGATTGCAGGGGCAGTGGGAGAGCCAACATAAGTTTCTGTTAACCTCTCTCCTCAATTTTAGTCACCCTGTCTTCTGTAATCCACTCCTCCCACTGTAAATTGGAATACTTTCTCTAAACCACCTACCTGATCATATCACGCTCTTGTTGAAAACAGCTCCCCACTGATAGCTCCTCACTGCCTTTAAGATCAAGTCCAAACTCTTTAACAAGTCACCAGGCCCTTCCTGATCTGGGCCCTGCTCCTTCTCTATTCTCATCTTTCCACTTCCTGCTGAAGCCTTGACACATGCTCTGTGCTATTTCAATTTCCCTTCAAGGCATTAATACATGCTGCTCTTCTCACCTTGATAACTTTGTGCTCCCTGGCTTAATGAATGTCTACTGGACACCATGGTTCTCAGCCTAAACATCACTTCCGGTAGGCCTAAAAACATTACTTCCTACAGGAAGTCTAGACATTACTTCCTGTAGGAAGGAGGTACACACACTCGTACATGAACACTCATTCTCCCGCTTCCCTCACAACTCATCACTTCCTACCATGCCCAAGGGCTCCTACAGCTCAGCACTGTGTTCTCAACCTGATCTCAACTTGTGGCATTCCCCACACTGTATTATTATTGCTTGTTTACTTTTCTGCAGCTCCCCGAGGGCAGTGACCCGGTCTCATTCACCACTGTGTCCCCAGGGCTGAACATACAGTGAGTACTCAATAAATATTAGTTGAAATGAGTTACATTTATAATTTCAAAGTATTTTCTGTTATATAACATTTTTTTAAGTCTTATGGGATAGGTCAGGTATACAGAGTATTCCCATTTTACATATGGCCTCATTGAGGTTAGTGATTTTGTCAGGGTCAGTGAGCTAGGACAATGGTACCATGCCCTTCTAATCTTATGATATTTAACTTGGTTCATCTTTAGACATACTGTATTTTCCATTATTTTAATATAACACATACTTATTTCTGGGCTTAGTTTAAATGTTATATTTTTTCCCAAGGTTCTTCTTTTTCTTCTTTAACCTTTTATCAAGGGAAGTTTACAATATATATAAAAATAGAGTACAGGGTGCTGATCCCATATGTTATGCACCATCCAGTTTCAACAATTATCAACTCATGACCAATCTTGTTTCCTTTGTGCCCTACCCACTCTTCCATCTTCCAAATTACTGGAAGCAAAATCCCGACATGAAATAATTTCATCTGTAAATATTTCAGTTAAATGGTGCATTAAACAAATCATTCACAGTGATAAAAGGACTCATAAACAGGGTCCTTCCCTATAGCTCAATATATTGAGAAGCAAGACTACTCACTATTTCCCTAGTGTTGGGGGCGGGTAGTGTTCTGTAGTATCTCTCCTAGTATAATTATCAGCACTTAGTCACTCTGGTTAGGCTGATATGGATTAGAGCATATGGAAAACAAGCACAGAATTTTCTAGTGACTGATCCACAAAAGTGGATCTCAAAACTTCCCAACTTGAATGGAAAACAGAATATGCTTGCAGTTGTTAAAAATTACCAGATTCCTTTTTTTTTTTTTTTTCATCCAAGTTATCAAACCAGCCATCTTAGAAGGCCAACTGCCCCAGCCTATGTGGAAGACCTGCTTGGGTCTCACCTAACAAATGCTGTCACATGAGATCCAATTTGTGCTTCCGCAAAATCCAAACAGTGTGCTCAATTCTCAAAGGACACTTCCTTCCACAAACATAAATCCTGGACACAAAACCATCTCAAAAGTGACGAGAACCAGGTTGTGCACTAGTAAAACATTATCGCACTCCTCAGCTCTCATGCCTGGTTGTGCAATAATATAATGGATCCATAAATCTATGCAACTATCCATAGCGCCAACAACAGGGAGTGGAGATAGTTCTGAGTCCTCTTAGATGCTGTAAAAAAAATTGTCCACAGCCAGTAAAGCAAGCAGGGAAGTTTACATTTTCCCCAGAGGCTTCACAATGAGGAACGGGTTAAGACTGCTGCCAACACATGGTTTCCTTCTGCAAACAAATCATGAATGAAGATGCACACACACGCGCACACACATACATATTACTCTGATGATGTTAACGTGTCATGTCACTAAGACCAATACAATAAATCTCTGCTTCACAAAAACGCAACGAACCATACAGCCACTATATTTTCAACTATATATCTGTTATATTATCCCACCCAGTCCCCTCATTTCATAGAGGTCTGTAATCTCTAGAGTGCTATGTTAATATAGTTTAATATTATTCATACATCTAATACTTACTGAGCACCTAACCTATTATGTGCCGCACAGTGTTCCAAGCACATGGCATATATCAGTGAATAAAATAAATAATAAACACGATAAAAAAATAAATATTACATTAGAAAAGGTTGCAGGCTATGGAAAACAAAAAATGCAGCACAAGTGAGCAGGCTAGGCCAAGGGAGCATGTTTTAGAATGAGTGCGCCAGGGCGGGGCTTGCTCAAAAGGTGAAGTCTGAGCAAAGTATGGGGGAGGGGGGAGAGGGAGGCAGCCAAGTGGGCAGGTGGAAGCAGGGTGTCCAGCCAGAGGAAAGCACTGTGATAAAGGGCTCCAAGTGGGAGGGTGCTTGGCGTGTTTAGGGAAAAGTAAGGGACCAGGACAGAGTAAGCAAGGGGAGAAGGAGAGGGAGGAAGTCCGCGTGGTAATGGAATCGAATCACTTCAGCCTGAGGGCCCGGGGCAGGCCTTTCACTCTGGTTCTCGGGGGAGCCTCTGCAGGGACACAAGCAGAGGAGTGGCGTGATCCGACTTGGGCTTTCAAAGGATCACCCCGGCTTCACTGCTGAGACGAGACTGTAGGGGGAAGGGGAGAAGCAGAAAGCCCTATTAGGAGGCCACTGAGTGATGGCGAGAGAGCAGGGGAGCCATGAAGGGGATGAGCGGTGGTGGGTGCCAGGCGTTCACGGAGGCAGAACTGATGGAGCCACCTGATGGGTCGGACATGGATTGTGAGAGAAGAAGTCAGGGACAACCCCAAGGCTTTAGTCCTGATGTGTAGGAGGGGGAGTGGCACTGCCTTCCCTGAGATGTGGAAGGCTATGGGCAGAGTGGTTCGAGGGGGATGACGATGAGTTCAGGGTTGGGCGAGCTAGTAAGAATTTAAGATCTTCCAGTGGAGATGCGCAAGTTGGCAGTGGGGCATGTGGCCCCGGGGTTCAGAGAAGTGTGCTGAGATACCAGCTCAGGAGTATTAGACGTGACGCTGCTGCTGCTGCTTGAAACGAATCTTCATAGCAATAATAGAAGTCATACACACACACACACTGTCCTTCTAGGCAGAGAAGAATAAGACCAAGAATCACAAAGCAAACAAAAAGAGTTAACTGTTTGCTGACTGAGTCAATGGTCGTGTTCATTTCAACCAGCTGAGTAAAATGAAGAAAAACGACATCCATTGTTTCTTCCCAAGATGGGGACTTGCTCTTTCGTAAATATTTACAGGAATCTGAAAGTGATCGTGTGAAGGAGAAATGAGTTCGCAAGCTGGGATACCAACTAGATAGCTTTCAGATCTTGAGAAATATCATATAATGCTTACTGGAAGAAACAAAGCTGGCTCAGATAAGCTGCAGCAAAAGAAGAATGTAAATGGAACAGTCTTTCATGTCTAAGTCTCTGCCCTTTCTGCCTTTTTCATCTCTAAGAGTATTAAGTGTCCCAAAGTTTCCTTTCCAGATTCTAATGCATGATGACACCAGGCAAGGTTGCTGGGGGCTGGGGGAAAGAGGTGGCTGGAAGTTCTACAGCTGTGGAAGATGACGCAACTTTTAAAAATTCATCTTACCTGAAAAATGAAAAACATTTAAAAGGCACCGATAAACCTGAGTTAGAGATGCTGCCAATGCCCCATCCCCCGAGCCTACTAGCACAAACATCAAAGCAAAAGTTTCAGCACTAAATCGAATTAACAAACATTCCTTAAGCACAGCACAAGTGTAGCTTATTACAATCTGGAAAATTCCACAGTATTTATCAAATCCTAAGCAAAGCTCTGGTGCTCAGAAGTGTACCACAGCAGACGTCACCGACAGCCACAAGCTCGGTGGCTCTGGGTGTGTTGCCGTGGCAACCGCGTACTCAGCAGCAACACGCTGTCTGCCTCTCCGCAACCCAGAACCAGAGAGGTGGAAGAAAACAGCCAGCTTCCTGATGGTAACAATGCAGGGAGTCACAGCACAGCCCATCTCCATCATACACACATGTGGGAGACTTCCTTTCGGCCGTCTGAAATCATTCCCACCTAACTCCTAGAGCAAGAAACGCACAACCCCTTTGGTCTACTGCAGAACCAGTCAACACACCCAGGCACTAAGCACTAGAGAAATGGACAAGGAGAAGTGATAGATCAGTCTGTGCTCGCGAGTGTCATGGTCATGTGTTTAGCTGGGTCCAGGCATGAGGGGCTTTTTGGGGGGTGGTGGTGGAGGGGAATGGAGAAGTGCAGGTCCATTTGAAAAGTCATACTGAGATGCATTCCACAGAGACATCAGTAAGAAGAGAAGACGCAAACTAGAGCATGAGCCTTTCCAGAAACACAAAGGGAGAGCCTCAAAGGGGAGAGAGCAAACAGCTAGCATGTGAGGATGCCGACACCCCAGAAGAGGCATAAGAAGTCTCAGATGCCCTACAATGGACTTTTGGGTACTCCACGCTGTGTTGAAATAAAACAGAAACTGTTGGACATACCTTCTCCACCGGTAGAAAGTCATTCTCTACTTCAATCGACCTTGGTCTTAGTTTTATTGGTTTGTCTTTGAATATATCTCCAAAGCCCACTCCCTTAACTTTCTTCGGCTGGATTGCTGCAGTTGCGACTGTCCCGTTGGCACCTTCGGATTTGGTACTGCTCGAGTCACCCCCATCACTCTCGGAGCCTGTGGTTTCCCTTAAACCTGTCAAGAGTGGGGACGGGGAGAGAAAGAGCTCAGAAATCAGCCATAGCTGTGAAGTGCCTCACAGCCAGCCAGGAACCACCTCTAAAAGTGTTACCGGGCATAGGACAACCTGCACTGGGGCTTTCCATTTAGTGTGTTGAATATGTTGCATTTGGGTGGCTCTGAGTTTTGTTCGATCTCCCCACCCACAGCCTTTAATTTTAAGAAGTGAGTCAAAATTCTTCAAAAAAAAAATCTAATTTCAAAGCAGATCTCTGTAAGTGTGACATTTCACCACTCTTCAGCCGGAGCCTGATTCTGACACAAACTTGCTTTGCCACAGTCTGCATGATAACAACCCTTCCCACCCTGTCCTCACCTCCCCACCCTGCCAGTATCACATACTGTACCTCCAATCTCTATGACTCATGGCAATTAGCAATTAGCAATGAAAGTAACATTTCCTAAAGGGAAACTGTAAAGCTAAAAGCCATTTAAACAAATTAGCAATTAAAGAAACCACATAAAATTATGACTGCCAAAGAATTAAATCTCTTTGGATGGCTTCACAAGGAATAAATGCACGCAGACATGTTTCTCTAGGAAAGCATTAAACCAAACTTGACATTGAGACGCTTTCCCTGGCAAGATGATTGTGTTTGTTAAAGAGGGAAAGGAAGCTGCCCTCCCGGAGGCCGGACTCCTCCGAGCCTACCGCTCTTCTTCCCCACCTTCAATGCCATCATTTCCCCAAAGCTGAATCCCTTTCCAAAGAAGAACACTGGGGACATGACACCCTTCCTTCGACTTCCTGTGGCATGTGTTGGAAGTCATCAGATAGTTATCAGCAAGACAGCGTGAACACTTACCTCCCAGATTCTTTATTCCCCAAGCTCTGCCCACAATCATGTTCCTAAAAGGAAGAGCCTATTTGTTTCTAGTTAATTTCTGAGTGTACACTCTTACTTTGAAAGTCAGTGCATCAGTCATGCCATCAAAGGGCAGGATTCAAAGGATATTTTATGGAATACTAGTTTGCCATTCAATCTGCCTCTAAAGCCTCTAGGTGTGTAGAATAGCTCCTGAACATTTACTGTATATCCCCTGATGACAACAATGCCCTCGATGAAAGTACATCATCAAAGTTGGTTCTGTATTAGGCAATCGTGCGCTATCCCTCTATAGGGAAGGTGGGCTCCTAGTACATATGAACAATACACCAAATAATTGCTCACATAAAATGTTATAAAATGTCGAAGTCATTCAAATAAAGAAGTCTCAGGGCAGGAAGGAACTGTTAAATGAAAACAGATAAAATATCAAAAGGTCATTATAAATTGCCAACAAGTTTCAAAATCAAATCCTTAAAATTAAAACAATGGCTGTGTTTGTTGCTGCTGCTGTTTTCAATAAAATGGCATTTATAGGCCACAAAGGAAGGGGGGAGGAGGAAGATCCCTGTTGTACATTTTAATTAAGTAAAGAACAGCATTTGTGAGCAAGAATGGAGGACAGAGCCATGAGGAGCAGCCTGCAGCCGTGGGGTCGGCTGCAATTTATGGGACTGGATTTGAGTGTGCAAACATGGAGAACCCCCCTGGATTAGCTATCCATTCGTGTGTTTATTTGTTCATTGTTTTTGGAGATATCCCTGCTGGAGATATAATTTTGGAGTCTAAATATTGTGTCATTTCCCCTTTAACATGTTCTCATTTTGCCGTATGGATCCTTTCTATGTGATAAATGGCTTGTATATTCTTTTCTGGGTTGGAAAGACCCATTTGAGGGTGGAATAAAGAAAGAGTTAGTGGAAAGAAACCCTCACCGTCCTGCCCTCCCCACCACCACCACCAGCAGCCGCATAAGGCAGCAGGCAAGTGGATTAGGGCAAGGCTGTTTTAGTTCTTCAAAGAGAGGAATCTGAAGGAGTCTTCTATCATTCCTCATTAATTAGAACCATGATGTTTTCAACCACTGCCATTCTGATTTCACTGAGCTTCTGGTTTCAGGGATTTGATGCCTTCCGGGCTCATCTTAATGACTTTCTATTAATCACTGTGAGAAATGCTCTTCACATTACACGGGGAGAGGGGGCAGTCTTTCAGCCACATAAGCATGGACTGGGAAGGAAACCCACAGCAGATTTTTCTTCCAGACATTCTGGCAGCCTGCTTCTATCGCTTTTCAGTATGCAAATCATACAGCTGAATATCTGGGTTGGTGAAATAACTCAGAATCAAGTTCCTTCCCTTTGGAGGGAAAGAAAGGTGACATTTCATGTCGGTTGGGTGCTGCAGCTTTTACCTACTGGTGCCCATCATACTTGCTTTCCTATAAAGTGTCCCCGTGTCAGTGACCCCCACGGGCAGTACGGCTCAGGGTGTCATCTGCGGGCTGGGGCCAGGTCATGAAGGGGTTGTGACCGGTACACCGCGCGCTGAGCGCAGGAAGTGTGCTTGTTTGGAAGCGCTCAGAGCGGTGGGCACCGCTGACTTCAGACGTGTGGCCAGGGGACTCGTCTAGGTGACCAGGGAGTAGACCAGTCCCGGTCTGTCAACCACCCGTGGTGAGGTGCAGGCGGCACACGGCATGCGTAGTAAAGTCGTGTACAGCAAGACCAGCTCTCCGTCTGTGGGGGGACGGAAATAAGAACGAACTGCACCCCAGATGGTGTGAGAAGCCGGGTTCTGGCGTTCACATCTGCACCTTCTCTTTCACCGCTTCTGCGTACGTAGGATGGATGCATATGTGTACCTGCACACCAGGGTGGAGGCTTTGCCTTCAAGGTAAAAAAAGAAAAAAGCCTCAAGTTTTCTCTGTTATACGGCGGGCCAAATGACATCATAAATTACACTTTTGTGTAACTGACCGAAATATTCCAGCATGGATCAATTCAGATCTGTGAGCCATTTTTGTTGATTTTAAATTTAAAACTCACGTGTATAGTGCCATTCAGCGGCAGGAACCGTTCTAAGGGCTTCATGAAATTCATTCATTAATCTCATTCATGTCCTTCCCCCTCAACTTTTGGCAGCTTTATCTCATAACACAAAAGGCTATATGTTGGTCCTGCCAAAAGAAGTCTGTCGTGCGGTGACTGGCAGAATGAGCAGAGCAGAACACCATTTCTGGCATAGGCTTTCATGCCGCATTCTTATTTCTTTGAACACGCAATGAAAAAATGCTTTATTGGTTTCTAATGAGCCACTCAGGAAAAGCAGTAACCGCGAGAGGTTGACATCTCCATGGGAAGCCATCTTACACCACCCCAGAGGCCCAGAGATACTGGCACAAATACGTATGCCATGACAAATGCTACCGGTCCCTTCTCTGCACGCATGGCTCATGCACGCATGTCACACACAGGGCAGAGGCACAAAGCAAACGAGAAAGCGCCAGGGCTGCTGATGAGAATGCTCCTTTAGCACACACCAAGGAGACAGCACTTATTCGGGCAAATAAGTCCATGTCCTTGCATCAGAAATTCACACAGACACTTGGCAGAAGCATGAGCAGCTCAGGAAAGTGCGGCCGTGTCAAAAACCACAAGTACCCGGATGTTAACTTTACAATTGCCTCCTGCTGTTAAGGTCACTCACTGTAATAGCGTCTGTGGCCCTCCGTCTTTCCCGGTGCAGCTCGGTACAGAATTGTCCCTTCAAAGGTAGTCTTTCCTGACAGTGAATGAGAGAAGAGAAGGGGAGAGAAAAACAAGAGGGGGGAAGGGGGAGCAAATGATGGCAAAAGAAGGAAGAGGGAGAGTCTTTAACTGAACTTGCCTTCAATGAATCCGCTGTAAGAGTTTTATTGGCAAATTAATTAGAGACCATTAGGCAGAATTTAAGAATGTTAAGGAATGAGCCCAAAGTCCCCACGCAACCATGATGGCAATGAGCACCCAGAAGAGGGGCTTGCTTCTGCAAATGACTGGCATGTAGATTAGGCCCAATTTAAACCTGGAAGCCATTTCTGCATTTTAACTCAAGAAAAGGAAAACCTCAATTAACCAGAAGAAATCCAATTAATTGGATTCCTTAATGAACTCAATTATACAGGGCAAACTCCTCTTTGGAGAGTATGACCCATGCGTAATATAGATTTAGGCCCATTATCTTTTATCTTCTACCCCTAGGGCCCTGTATAATACAAAATGATATCTATGACCCCAAGATTCTCAACAAGGCACAGAATTCTCTTTAAAGATTTTACCCTTCGTACCTTTCAGCAAGAAAAGGCACTAATATGCTGGGGGCGGGGGAGCTCACCAATAAGGATTGAAACCAATAGTGGCATCCGTGTAGATGTAAGGGGTTTTCTGCTTAGCACTGCGGACAGCAGAAAACCTTATTTCTTGAAACACCTTAATTGAGCTTTTGCCATATCAGTCACGAGACTGTACTTAAGCATGAGGACATAGGACTCACCCACTGTCAAATTCAAATTATCTCTTTTTTGTTGTTACAAGTAGAGGTTATCAAGAGCATAGGACTGGACACATAGCTAAAGGCCAAATTTCTCTGGAATCATAAGTACAGAAAATATACACACACTGTCCTAGTTTGAGTACACACACACACACACACACATACACACACACCCCTCACAGAGAATACCATGGGCAGGTAAAATGGTTTGCTAAAGGCAAACTCAATTAATAAATGCATTACTCTACATTACCCAACAAACAGGTTCTCTTATGGCTTACAAGCTAAATATCAAACTAGAGGCCAGTCATACAGCTCACTCATAATAAGTCTGAGGGAGAGAAAGGCAGGCTACATTTACAGAGAGAGGAACTGAGAGGGAGGGAGCAACTTGTCTCACTTCTTAGAACATTCTTTAGGAAAATGGAAAACTCCAACAGGAAACATCAAGTCAGCTTCTGGGCCACGTCACTCCTGAGACATGAAGAGAACTGTGAATAATCAGATGGACAACTGAAATGCCATCGGGTATTTCCCATTTCCATGTCCTACAGGCATGGTGGGACACCCTCCTTCTGAAGTCTGCCCTTTTTGACAAGTGTGCTCCATCCAATTAAAGCAAAAACTTAGATGTTCAAAACCACTGGCTACGTAAGAATCATCCAAAGAAACAAGAGAGTGTCTCAAAGGTTCATGTTAGATTTGCAGCTCTTGAGGACTTTGATGACCAAAAAAAAAAAAAAAAGAGAGAGCAAATAACAGCGGCTTGTTTTATTTGGGTAATTTTTATTCTGCTTCACTTTGGTCATCAAGGTGACATTATTCCTAAGGACGCAGATGTTTTGCAAGCGAGGTCCTCCCAAACTAAACAGCGGGAGTCCTCTCAGTGCCAGAAAAAGAAAGCGGAAGAAAAAGAAATCAGTATTTTGATAAAGTCCCTCCAAGTACAACAGAATCTCCCTGTGTTCTTCCCCAGGACCAAGTCTGAGGATCACTGAGGGAGACCACAGCTCTGATGTCTCTGAATGGCCAAGCATGTGTGCAAAGACCTGTTCACTGGCAGCAAGGCGATGGGAAATGGAGCCTGGGCTGCGGGTGAACGAGGACACACATGTTCTATCTAAAGCGCAAAAGAGACGGGCAATTGGAAAGTTCATGAATATGAGTGCTGTTTATTCCATTGGCAGAAATACTCTACTATCACTATTAAGTATTAATACCTGAAGGCAGCAAACACTCTAAAAGGGAAGAATTTTAGGGGCACCTGGGTGGCTCAGTCGTTAAGCGTCTGCCTTCAGCTCAGGTCATGATCCCAGCGTCCTGGGATCGAGCCCCACATCAGGCTCCCTGCTCTGCGGGAAGCCGGCTTCCCTCTCTCCCACTCCCCCTGCTTGTGTTCCCTCTCTCACTGTGTCTCTCTCTGTCAAATAAATAAATAAATAAATCTTTAAAAAAAAAAAAAGGGAAGAATTTTAGAATTTCAACAGAAAATCATATGCTTATCCTAGCATCTAATTTTGCTTAAAACTGTTTCATCAATTTGCTAATTGCTCTTCAATGCTAATAGAATGTCATATACAAAACAAATACCAACTAATACTAAAAAGAACAAAATGTACAAAATAAAAAAGAACAATCTTTATCTTACAACTAATGAAATACAATATTTCTATATCATGAAAGTGGTTTGCCCCAAGTTTTAAAAGGCCATCTTCATCTTTGTCTTAGCTTGACAAATCACTAAAGATTCAGAATCTAAAATCCCAAAATAAAGAATTAGGAAAACAACAAAGTCAATTCAAACTGAAATCTCCTAGTTATTAATGGTTACAGAAAGAAAATGCAAACCTTGTCCCTCTGAAAATTATGGAAATAATTGAAGAAAATGTTTCTGTAGCTAAATGATGTTTTTTTAAAGAAAAAAACTAACAGGAATACTTTTTGGTTTTACAACAATTACTTTAGAATCTGAGAAATTCAATAATATTAAAAAATATGTTAGAAATAAAAGACACATTTATGTCTCAAATGTGAAGCAAAATTTGTCTGAAAATGAAATTGAACAACAGTAATATCTGGATTTGCCTCAGCGTCCAAATAAATCTTATGGATTCAGGATATTCTCTGATTATAATTTAATATAATATCAGTATAATTTATAATTAGTTCTTTTTTTAGAGAGAGAGAGGGAGAGAGAGAAAGAGCATGCATGAGTGCAGGGGAGGGAGAGGGAGAGAATCTCAAGTAGACTCCCCGCTGAGCACGGAGCCCAACACAGGGCTCAACATGGAGCTCAATCCCAGGACCCCAAGATCATGACCTGAGCCAAAACAAAGAGTCAGCAGCTTAGCCGACTGAGCCACCCAGGCACCCCTATAATTAGTTCTATTTCACATTTAGTCAATACCAGCACGTGCAAAATGGAAAATGAAAAGGTAATTAATTAATCATGATCTGCAATAGGAAGAAATAATCTAAACTCTAGTCAGATTTGAAATTTGTCAGATGCTCTGTGAAAGGGTAAACTGCAGGCCAGAATAAAGGCAATACCAAAGTGTGTGTGAAAAGCCTGAATATAATTGTGGCCTCGTCACTTATAAGCCATGCCACACCCAGGACTTAGTTTCCCTGGACTTTAGGGTTCTTATCTGACACCAGGCTGGACGATCTCTAAATTCCTTTCTATTCCTAAGATTCTGCCCACACTATTATTACAATCACTTGGATGTTTTCTTTTTGAAAAACCTAATTTACTCAAATTTTTTTCACCATTGGTCTGCTACATGGGAGCCCATTTCATTCTTTTAAAAATTCCTTGTTGGTGGGCGCCTGGGTGGCTCAGTTGTTAAGCGTCTGCCTTCGGCTCAGGTCATGATCCCGGGGTCCTGGGATCGAGCCCCGCGTCGGGCTCCTTGCTCCGCGGGAAGCCTGCCTCTCCCTCTCCCACTCCCCCTGCTTGTGTTCCTTCTCTCGCTTTGTTTCTCTCTGTCAAATAAATAAATAAAATCTTAAAAAAAATTCCTTGTTGGTGTCATTTTGCAAGCCCCAACAGATCTGGGTGAGAATCGTCGGTGGCTGCTCACATTCAAAAACAAAGACAGCTAGACATTATGAGCCTTCATATAGATGATACACCACCATCTATGACATTTTAGGGAATATATATATATTTCAAACCTCAATTTAATCAAGCCCCTAGATGTGATTATCAATTTACAGGAACACAGAGTCAATAGCATAACAGAGATGAAATCAGCATAGACAGATGGTGGGAAATTAATGGACAAAGGACCTCAGTTTGTTCAGTAAAAAATTACAAGGGAGGGGCTTCTGGGTGGCTCAGTCGGTTAAGCATCTGCCTTCGGCTCAGGTCATGATCCCAGAGTCCTGGGATTGAGCCCCACGTCGGGCTCTCTGCTTAGCAGGAAGCCTGCTTCTCCCTCTCCCACTGCCTGCCACTCCCCCTGCTTATGCTCTCTCTCTCTCTGTCAAATAAATAAATAAATAAATAAATAAATAAATAAATAAATAAAATTACAAGGGAAAAAGGAGACATGGAGGAGGAATCCATAGATTTAGAAAGACTTGAAACACATCTGATTATAATCAGATACAAGTTACAAAGCATGCACCTCCTCTGGATGCACATTCAAACTAACAAATTGCAGGGACGCCTGGGTGGCTCAGTTGGTTAAGCGACTGCCTTCGGCTCAGGTCATGATCCTGGAGTCCTGGGATCGAGTCCCGCATCGGGCTCCCTGCTCGGCAGGGAGTCTGCTTCTCCCTCTGACCCTCCCCCCTCTCATGCTATCTCTCTCTATCTCATTCTCTCTCTCAAATAAATAAATAAAATCCTAAAAAAAAAAAACTAACAAATTGCATTAAAAATAGAAGACTATGGGGTGTCTGATTGGCTCAGTCAGTAGAGCATCTGACTCTTGATCTCGGGGTCATGAGTTCGAGCCCCATGTTGGGTGTAGAAATCACTTAAATAAATAAAACTTTAAACAAAACAGAAAGCTATGAGGGGAAAGTGAACACTGACTGTATATTTAATTACACTGAGGAATTGCCATTATTTTTTTGGTGTGATAAGGATTTTAAGACCCCCCCTTTTATTGATACATATTGAAATATTCATGACTGAAATTATACGATATGTGGAGTTTGCTTCAGAATAATATGGGGGAGGACTGGGCCGTGGTATAATTGCAATGAAGTGGCCACAGGCTAATGAATGTTGAAGTTGGTTGCTGAGCACACAGGGGTTCATTACACTATTCTCTCGACTTGTGTATATGTTAGAAATCCTCTATAATAAAAACCTCTGTGCAAAAAGTACCTTTAATGTTCCATAAATTCTATAAAATACAATAGCGTTTTCAAATTTAAATATGGAGCAAAACGTTTCTGCTGCTACATAGCTATGAACTTTCTTATCTGAGGTAAAAGGTTTAAATCAACGTTATCAACCAATACAATTGCTGTAACTCTTTTCTTGACAGATTAGATTACCCTGAACAAAGATCTAAAGTTCAGAGATCTTCATAACCAACCACCATATATAAAAATACATCAGGGTAAAAGAAAAGCAAGTTCAAGCAATTTGCACCTGTCATTCAAAGATAAAAATGCCTCCTTAGAGTAAGAAAGGACTCAGCAAGTGCTTATTGAACACCTGCCATGTGTCAAGCTGTTTGGGCACACTTCCTTAGAAATATAATGCCAGGTTTCTTGTATTACATTCTTCCATCGGTTGACAAAACTCACCTTAATAACTACGCTCAAATACTTTCTGGAAATAGAAATGTGAAGAGGACAAATACCAAATAATTACGTGCACGTGTAGGGGTGTGTGTGTGTGTACAACAAAGAGAATACAAGGATACACTGTACACAAAATTTTCTTCATATGTACCAGAACAGATTTTATCTCTCTTAGAAAAAAAAAAAAAACAAAAACACCTCACCCGTGATGTCTGGTAGCATTTAAATTAAGAGGATTTTTATATGAAGCCACAAGACTCTCTAAAAATTACCAAAATGACATAAACGTTAGGAATATTAAGTGGGCTGGTCTAACAAAGACCTTGATTAAGTACTGTTTAGCTCATACCAGAGTAAAAACCTAGATGTCTTTTGTGCATGAACTACCTTTGTTTTTCTCAGTTTTTGATAAAAGTAAGTAGGCATTTACTACTACAAGATGTTATCCCGGGGGAAAACTGGATGAAGGGTACATGGGATCTCTCTGTACAGTTCTGGGTTGTTTGTTTGTTTTTTTTTCTTTTTTTTTTTTGCAACTTCCTGTGACTCTATAATTCCTTTAAAATAAAAAAAAAAAATTTTAAGTAAAGCACACTGAAACTACTGATGCCATTCTCTGCAAATCAGGAATAAGCAGAATCATTCTAAAACCAAAGGTTCCGCTTAGACGAATCCTACCGGTATACGTAACTTCTGTATGTGATCTGGGCTACATTTTATACATTTTACCATCTGATAGCCATTGTATCATCAGAGTGTAAACAGCTACCGAAAAGCCTGTCAGAATGCTGAGAGATGATATTTCTCTTTCAGGGGATTACTTCAATTCAGCAAGCCACAGGGACATCTGCTTTGGTATAAAGTCCTTTGTGACCACCATTGTCCCCAGATCCCAATAGGACTGGCCTTTCCACCTTTTTCCTCAGACACTCATGGAGCACCTGGGCCACCTTCGTGAACTACCAGCTTGTATACTCCCTTTCTGCAATGTGAGCTGACTGATGGCAGGGACTCTGTGTATCTTCAGTGTCTTGTGCAGTGTCTCAGTAACAACAGGGGCTCAGCAAAGGTTGAATGAATGAGGAATAGAAGAAAAGAAGGAAGGAAGGAAGGAAGGAAGGAAGGAAGGAAGGAAGGAAGGAAGGAAGGAAGGAAGGATGGATATGGGTGGACAGATGGAGGGGAGATAGACAGATGGGCCCTCTTGTACTTAACTGTATAAACAGGAAGATTGCCAAGGCCATGTAGTTCTTTCAGAATCATCCATCCTTGTTAGGAAACCATGCCTCTTCAGGGACCTCAAAACCCCTCAATAAGGGACAGATTCTGTGGTAACTAAACATGGCTGCTGAAACTTTGGGGCTCTCCTAGTTTTGAAATGGAGAGCTTTTAACTGAATGAGTGTTGGGGAGAACAACCCCTCCAAGAGAAACAGCCTCTTCTGATCATGTGAAGGAGGCTAAGTGCCCAGAGAGACCATTCCACTCAGTCTCCTAACCTCCTGCCCCAGAAATTCCAGCACCATGCACTTTGAGCTGAGGGGGTCAGGCAGGGTCAAACGTCCATATTATTAAGTTAGAGCAAGAGGAGACAGTTTATTTCAATAGTTCCAAAAATACAAAAGGCATTGCTTCTCTGCCCCTCCAGCTGTGAAAGCATAGCTAACATGGCAGGATACCAAGAAGTCAAGGTTCTCCCAGAGAGGTCGTCCAATACCCCTCCAGATCTCCTTTTCTGCATCAGTAAAGGAATCCCAAAGTAATTTCCACATGCAGAGACAAAATGCTTCAGTGAGCATGGTACGTGTGCGTCAGCCTCAACATACAAACTGGTTATATGCCAAGAGTTTATCATGATTAACAATGAAAGTGACCGTTTATGGACAGCCTTATATGGCTGAGGTGATTTATATACATTATTGCTATTAGAACTCATAATACACTTCCCCACGGAAATACTGGCATGATGACCCGATTTGGTCCTCCCTCCAAGAAAGCCCATTTAATCCACAACATCCCTGAGGTACAGTATTGTGATCATAGGGCCCAATTACCAGGTACAACACTATTCCCATATATAAAAGGAGACCCCAGGGAGGTTAGAATTGATGTGCAGTTCAGGACCTATAGCAACTCCCACTATCATGGGGTCAAGGACATTCACTGCCCTCCCAGCTTTACTCACTAGCCGGGCCATGTTAGCAGAGACTTGCTTCACCCCAAGCCAGAGAAGGCAACAGGAGCTCCAAGATGCTTCGCTTGCTCCAAAATCATCCCCTGTATTTCCTACCATAGACCCTAGGATGGAATGGAGTTCAGGGGTGGGTGGGGTCCCTGGCATTGGCAGTAGAGGGAAAGGGTATAGCTGAAGTCTATGAGCCAACCGACCAGAGCTGCTGCTTCTATGTATGAGAGGCTGTAATGAGCCCGAGCTGCTGAGAGACCAAGTGAAGAAGGTTGCCTGAGCACTTTTCCAGAGTGGCGTTACCTCCAAACTGGGAGTCTGTCCATCCGATTACTGGTTAAATAAAAGAGACACGACTAACTTGAGAACACTGCTAAAATCAGATTTTTCCCAATGGAAAAGAAAGATGTTTCAGTATTATTCTGACAGGACGGAGTTTAGAAAGGGAGGTCTGCAACCCCAGGTAGTGCCGCACCACGACAGTCGAGCCTCTTACGACATTCACGCCATGCCCTTGGCTCAAGACGGGGTACAAGAGATACACAGACGCCCATGTGGGAGGTTGGGTTAGCGACTGGGAGAACAAAGCTTCCCGGTCCTGACCTTTTGCTCCGTGAGCTGGAAAGGGCAGCAGAGAAGCTGGAGGGAGGAGAGCTTCAGGCCCTGGAGAAAGAAAGACCTGGAGTCCGTTCTCACCATCGCAGAAAGACATGCATGCTCACCCAAGGTGGGGCTGGCCTCTGGGCTGTCTTGTCATACTGGTAAGGAAACTGGCATGCAGTCTTCCCGAACACAGCCCTTCTCACCACCAATGGTTTTTGTGTGTGTGCGTGTGCCAGTTTTCTCCAAGTTCCTCAAAGGATGCTGAGAAATACAGTCTCATTTGGTTCATTTAAAAAATAATTAGCAACTTGCAGTGAGAGAAGTGTATGGAAGCACAGTAATATGAGCCATAGGAGAATATTAAAATGGCACAAAGGCTGACGGTCACCTATCCAGAGATGGACAGCATGCGCCTGCGCACACATCAAGGTGTGCAGTTCACACCTTTACGAGGATAACCTACTACACTGCAGGGGTGAAGGCAGCACAAGCAGAAGCGTGCTCGTGAGCTTCCGTCACTGTCCCTCGGCACAGGCTACAGAAAAGTGGGGAGGCTGGAGCAGCACCCGCTGGTGCCCCCACCCCGCCCCCCACATGGGGGACTTCCTTACTTGACTTGGAGAGCTGCTCATCCTGAGAGATGCCCAGGTCATCCGACTCCCCTGACAGCTCCTTGATGAAGTTGGAAGGAAACATTCCGGTCTTCCCATTGAGAACGCCTTCCCACCATCCTTCTTCTACCTGCACAGATGCAAACAGAAGAACAGAGATGCAGGCCTCAGGTTAGACAATATGGCTCCCAGTTTTCTCTCCCATCTGTATGGTGCACAATGCAGAGCCCACACAGGGAGAGCGGAAGGAGTTAACAGGGAAAGCTTACAAGTTAACAGGGAATGAGATCGCAGACCTCACAGAGTCTCGAGATTCAGACTCAGTAAGGGGGGGCTGAACCTGGGGCCCAAAAACACAAGTGGAAAGGGATTAACAATTTATTTTCACTAACCTCGGACTGAAATTTGGCATTTCCTTTGGTCACAAAATGTAGGTAAGACAGTAATCGTAGAAGGACCCGTGACTCGTCCCCAAACAAATCATGGACATTTTCCTATCACAGCACAGAAGCTGTGGGTATCTCAAGATATCGCTTGCACCCATGACTACTATGAAGTGGTGATAGTTACCACACCTTCTGGGGACCTTGTTATCTAATGTATTCATTACAGAATTATTTATTAATTATAATAAGAAATTACACAGACTTTCGTATCAAAATTTGCTTTTAAAATAGCTTGATAGCTATTTCAACGGTTCCCTTTGTAAACTTATGTTTCATTTTAAGCATTTAAAACCATTATTTAGCAAGGGACAGTGGCTTCCCCAGATTACCCAAACTAACTAGACGGCTGAACAAAAACAGTTAAGAAGCCCTGAGCTAAGAACTCAATCGGAAGGTAGAAGGACTCCCTGCAGGTTTCTGAAGGGTTCTAGAGTACCCTGAAATGGAGTGCAACAGGGTGAAGGGAGGTAGGGAGGGCAGCCAGACCGCAGGCCTCTGGGTAGGGGAGTGAGGGCCGGATCTGGGGGAGCAGTGACAAGGGAGAAGGCGGGCATAGATTTGAAGGCCCTTTGAAGTAGCAGCTGGTCTTGAGCCACCAATTAGCTGGGGCGAGCAAGAGGAAGGTAAAAAGCCATCCCAAGATTTTGTGATGGAGCCACTAACAGAACAGCAGAAGTCCGAAGTCAGAACAGCAAGGTGGCTTCTTAAAGGAAAATAGCAGGACATTCTGAGAACAAGCATGTATTAAGTTACTCACCCAGTGCAACAGAACAGAAAGAGACCCTGAACCTTTGGACTTTTTTTTTTTTTTTACCCCATGCATATAACACCAACTCAAACTGATAAATACAATTTAACAGCTAAAACAATTAAAACAAAAAAGATAAAGAATATTAAAGTAAAAAGCCCAGTTCAAATCCTACTGAAGCTCATTCAAATTTCCTACCAAGCCGAACCCTGGTTCCTATCTATATAATGGGGATAACGCATACACTTGATCAGTGTTAGAGACAGATGTATTATGGTTCTACACTAGGGGCTAGGGACACAGAATTGTACAGGACATGGCTTTTTTTTTCCTCCCCGAAGCAGTTGACAATCTACCAAGGTAGAAAGGGCATGTGGTTGAAAGAGGGGAGAGGAGGGGCGTGAATAAAAACTAGCAATGGGAGGTGAATAGATGGGAAAATGCCATGACTCCGTACAAACAAACTTGTTACACGAAGTCGAGCTCACCCAGATTGGGGATGCTACAGGAAGGCTCTGAGAAAAAAAGAAATCAAAAATGAAGGTTGGCCTTGAAGAGGAGAAATGGTAGATATATATAAGTAGTGCGGGGGGGTGTGAGACACTCCAGAAAGGGGGAAGCTGACAGAACCTGTAGAATGGAGACAATGAGAATGGTGTTTGGAGCATTTTTTAGGGAACTCATGGGATCAGGCTTGCACTGTGGCGATTATATCTGCGTGATCACACAATCTTTGGGAAAGAATCCAGATATCCATGCACAACTGTCCCAGTGACTATTCAATAACACATCGTGGCATTTAACAGCACTTCACTTGAAACCATTCCATGTTTCTATGCCAACTCAACTGATATGTGTTATTCTTTCAAGGAGCTTTTTATAGGATTAGGACGGTTGGGAAAATTCGCCATGAGCCTGAATACAAATAGTCACCGGATTTGTGGTGGGGGATCCTTTGTGCTTGTCCTGAATAAGGAACCATAAAATGACCTTCTTTCTCCAAGAATCATAGGGCAGGAGGGAAAAACCAAGGGCACGGACCGCAAATGAGCAATCCCTAGCGTAATCCGCAACCGTGCGGGGCAGCTGGGCCAATTCTATTTGATTCAGTCTGACAGTATCTAAAACATTCCTGTTCCCAGTAATAAGCGACTCCAGCCTGAGATCCCTGAAGGAAGTACTCCTGATGTGTGGGATTGCTTAGCTGCCTGCTGGGAAAACAGGGGCGTCTTTACCTCACCACACCCCCAGACGCCTGTATCAGTGTCCCAGCACAGTCTGAGAGGAGTGGCCAACAGGGAAGCAGCAGGAGTCTATCATTAGCCACGCGGTGAGTGGAGGGTCAGGCAGTAAAACCACCGCTCATTGCCTGAGGGGGTACACTTCTCATGACAGGTGCCATGGCGGGGGGGGGGGTGTCTGGCCCCTGTACCAGTGAGAACCGTTCAGTACTATTTGTTCGTATAGCCGGCTGCTTTCGTTGTAAGATTCAGGCTAGAGATATGAGAGAAAAAAATGATCCTCACTCTCCCACTATCCTTCTTCAGCAATATTCTAGAGTTCAACTTCCTGCATTAAGATGAGGACCCTGAAGCCTAGCCTCATTCATTCAAAAAGTAAAACATAGTACCTTACACTCTGAATGAATAAGAATGAAAAGCAGGGAAATCATCAAGGGAAACCCTCGATGGGGGTCTCTGAAGGCCTGATTCCCCCACAAAAGGATCTGCCTCGCTTTGAGGAGCAAATGGGACCAAGAGACAGGATGATGTTAGCCGCTGTGCTTAGTTAAGTAGCGCCATGCCCAGGCCTAAGTGCCCCTCCCTATCCGACCAACAGTTAATAAGCACCTGTCCTGCACTGCCCTAGGACCTTGGGGCAGATTCACTGGCGAACAAAACAGACAAAGACAGTGTGCTTGAGAAGCTCCTGCAACAAAGAAAGGAACATACAGAGCCTGTGCACCCCCTGCTTGGAAAATCAAGCTTGCTTATGTTTGTTATTTAAAAGAGAGAAAGAAATGTGTCCCTTTGTAATAAACTGTGGATTATGGATGTTACCAAGGGCTTACCATTTCTGCCCCAAGGAGAGTAATAAAGGGGAATCGCCGCCCACCTTCTCGCCCACCAACACACACTCATCCACAGCCTGCTGCAACAGAACAGCCCCCACCCTGCGCCCCTGGGCCCAACCCAGCCAGCTCTGGAGCCCAGGGCTCCAGCCCGAGAGAGAATCCTACCTCCGGCCCAGAGCTGGGAACAGGGTAGTTTACACCTGGCAGTGTTCGAGAAAGAAAGACACGGTAAAACGACTTCAACAGCTTGTGCTGGGGGCCCTGCAATTGCCATGTCTTCACAATCACCAGCATCTAAGTGGGTTCAGGGCCCAAGGAGCTCATCTCTAGCTATTTAGCCCTGTTGGAAGTTGGGGAAGCAGCTGGGTGAATTTCAACACTTCCACCCAATTCTACGCACATTATCTACATTTGTAAGGCACGGCAGAGAGGATGCCTGCGGATACAAAGATAACCATGCTGTCCTAGGTACACAGCTATTCCGAATAGTTTCGACTTACCAGTGTTGAAGCTTTACCTGTTAAACTGTACTGAGAAAGGGAACAACAGATGTACCAAGTCTAAAGTCTACCTCAAGGTGGGAGTAGCATGACAGAAAAACCCATTTAAGGGCTGCTATAGCTTTCTACATGCAATTGACCCTTTGTTGCCCAAACCTCCGTCAGAAGCACGCTGGAGGGGGCGCTGAGGGAAGCATGGGGGAGGGAGAGGCACATGGGCAAATGAGGTCAGCCTCATTGTTCCCAGAGCTGTTTTACCATTCTTTCCAGAAAGGAAAATGGAAAAGTCAAGCTTTAAGGAAAGACCCACACCTTAACATTACTAAAAATTTCCTCAAAATGTATTCAGACTTTATAGGTTGTATGTTTCTAGGAATTTATCCATTTCCTCTAGGCTGTCCAACTTGTTGGTGAATAATTAATTGCTCATAGTAGTCTCCTTCAATCCCTTGTCATTCTGTGTTATCATTCGTAACCTCTCCTCTTTCATTTCTGATTTTATTTACTTGAGTCCCCTTTTTTTCTTGGTGAGGCTAGCTAAAGATCTGTCTATTTTGTTTATCTTTTTGGAAGACCAACTCTTAGTTTCACTGATCTTTTCTATTATTGTCTTAGACTCGATTTCATTTACTTACACTTCGACCTTTATTATTTCCTTCTTTCTACCAATCTTTTTTTAAAAGATTTTATTTATTTATTTGACAGAGAGAGAGAGAGACAGCGAGAGAGGGAACACAAGCAGGGGGAGTGGGAGAAGGAGAAGCAGGCTCCCGTGGAGCAGGGAGCCCGATGCGGGGCTCGATCCCAGGACCCTGGGACCATGACCCGAGCCAAAAGCAGACGCTTAACGACTGAGCCACCCAGGTGCCCCCTTCTACCAATCTTGCAGTTCATTTGTTCCTTTTTCTAGTTCCTTGAGGGTATTATGCTAAGTGAAATAAGTCAGAGCAAGACAAGTACTATATAATCTCACTTTTTGTGGAATCTAAAAAAAAAAATCAAACTCATGGATGCAGAGAACAGACTGGTGGTAGTTGCCAGAGGCAGGGGCTGGGGGGTAGGTGAAAGAGGTGAAGGGGGTCAAAAGGTACAAAATTCTAGTTATAAGATAAATAAATCCCGGGGATGTAATGTATAGCACGGTGACTATAGTTAATAGTAGTGTATTATATATTTGGTATACAATACACTGGTTGTTGGTAAGAGAGTAGATCTTAAAAAAATTTCTAACTATGTGTAGTGATAGATGGTAACTAAACTCATTGCTATAATCACATCACAATATATACTATACATGTATCAAATCATCTTGCTGTATGCCTAAAACTAATACAGTGTTTTATTTCAATTATATCTCAATAAAAAATTTATTCAGAAGTAATTAAATGAGAATTTCCATACTGGCCCTTTTTCCCATCTTTGAGAGGTAAGGGAAAGTATTTTCAAAATTTTTTGAATGCCAGAGAAATACTTAGTTTTTAAAAGTTTTTTAAATTGAGGTATAATTCATATAATGCACACGTCTTAACAGTACAAGTCAATCAGTTTTCACATATGCACCTGTGTAACCCACACCTCTATCAATATACAGAAAGTTTCCATCACTCCAGAAAATTCCCTGTACCCCTTCCTAGTCAATCCACCTCCACAAGCAACCACTCATCTGATCTCTACCACCTATGATTGATTTCACCTTTTCTAGAACTTCATGTAAATGTTCTAACACATAGTTTTACCTTTTGAATATTGCTGAAAAAATACAAATTGTTTCTAGAAAACATCTTTTTCTATTAGTGGAATTAGGGAAAAATATTTTTAAGGGAACCACTCCCTAAAGGCATAAACACCTACATTATTTTCCATTTTAGTTGCTTTAAATAACCATCCCTGTTGATTTGGGGACATGAAAGCTGGTTGTGCCAAACAGACAAGTGTTATCTAGGTCCTAAATGCCGGGGCCAATATTTTCCCCCAACTCCTGTGTAGTTCATTGTCTGATTACCTCTTTTTGGCAAGGCCACAACATTCCATATACACAGGAAAGTGATTTTTTATTCCCTCGTTCTTCTGAGAATAAGCCTATTCCACATGAAAGGGGCCCCTCAAAAGAGAAATCTGCAGAGTAATTCAAAGGGAAATGATTGAAGAAAACATACAATTTCTATTTAAGACTTCAGCAAACTCTGCCCAATGAGACAGAGCTACATCCATGATTTGCCTCACAGTGGAAAGGGTTTTTGGTAGGGCCCTTCTCGACATCCTTCAGCAACGCTTGACAGCCCTGTCCTTCAAAATCGCTACAGGCTAGTCTACAGGTCCCCAAATTCCTAAATGACTCTGTGCTAAGGCCTTACTCTCACTCCAACTTGAAAATCTGAGCAAAGAGTAAATCAAGCCAACAAGATAACTTTTCTGATGAATCAAGATCCTGAAGCTTTGTCCCGCCACTATTCACAGGTGAGAAAATTATCCATGAGGGTTGTGTTAATCTTAGAAAACCCATTTGTAAGAAACCTTCAAATGGGGGTATTCCTTTAGAAGTTCAGTGTAGGAGGGGCGCCTGGGTGGCTCAGTCGGTTAAGCATCCCAGGGTCCTGGGATCAAGTCCCACATCAGGCTCCCTGCTCGGGGGGGAGCCTGCTTCTCCCTCTCCCTCTGACTGCAGCTCTCCCTGCTTGTGCTCTCTCTCTCTCTCTCTTTCTCTCTCTCTCTCTCTGTCTCCCCCTGACAAATAAATAAAATATCTTTAAAAATAAAAAAGTTCAGTGTAGGAGGTACCGTCACTTATCTCATCCACATTTCATTGCTGGGGCCAGCTTCTGCTTCCCATACTCCATACCTGCTGCGGAAGCTTCGCAGGTCATCCCTGACTCCAGAGCAGGGCTGTACCAACACCCTGTCCTCCCCCCTCCAGACTAGCCCAGCACCTTACACGATATACCCTGTGCTTGCTGAAGGAATCCAAATACTTCTCACCTTCCACGTGCCTGGGGATGAAATTCTTCCTGTTCTAGGAAGCGTCTTCTTCACCTTCACTGAGTGCCCTTGTTTTTAAATTCCTTCCTCATTTGTCAATGCCATTGTTTGCCACTCTCGTACCATCTAGGGTTCTTACTTAGCTTCTTAGCTGTGCATATCTTACCCTCCTTAACTATACTGAACATGTTTCAAGACAGATTCCATTCACTAAATCTCTGAATCTCTATGAACCCAGTTTCTGTCACAGAGTAAGCACTCAAATATTTGATAAATTCCATAGCTATGCAAATCTCTTATAAATACATTTCAACTTGCAAATATGTTGCTTTTATACAGTTGTAGTCTGTTTTGTGGGCTGATGATGCTAATCTAATCACCTTTTCTTCTAATCGTGGCTTCCCTCTCCTTAACATGCTCTGTCACCTCTGCAAATTACATCATCAGACATGTCTACCCAAAATCACTGGAAGAAATGAC
This sequence comes from Halichoerus grypus, assembly GCF_964656455.1. Lineage (NCBI taxonomy): Eukaryota > Metazoa > Chordata > Mammalia > Carnivora > Phocidae > Halichoerus > Halichoerus grypus. The sequence continues at coordinate 116,527,926 of NC_135727.1, read as the reverse complement.
TGTAGAGCAGCCCAAGCTCTTTGGATTATCACATTCTAATAAACAAATTTTTATATTAATGTTATCTCTTTTTTTGAAAAGATAACAAACCCTTCTAAAGCAAGGGGTGCCTTGATGGGTAAGAATTTAGGTATGCTTGGATTACCTATTAACTAATTAGCTTTTAAATGAACTTGACTTCTCATGGGCAAGCATAAAACAAAAGGCAAGTCTTCGAAGTTCTTACACCAAGAATGAAATGAGGATGACCTGCTATTTGGGGTCCCTGGACCCAGTTTCAATGTGTGTGGGGGGCAAGGGAGGTTTCCCCACATCAACAAGCAATTCTTCAGACATTAGCTGGGTGTCCTACCATTTAACTCAGTTCCGACACTCTCTACCCAGAGACAGCTGTGTATCCCACAGGTTAAGAGCTCAGGCCTGCGAGACTGCTCCGTTCCCTGCCCCCACTGCAGATGCCAGTTGCAAGTCCAGGTTGTCACCTATCCTTCTGACCCACTGGCTATAAATCAGAGGTTCCCAGGATCCCCTCCTCGGGTTCAATTAATTTCCTAGAGCAGCTCAGAGAATTCAGAGAAACATTTTACTTACCAGATCACTGATTTATTAGAAAAGGATATAACTCAGGAACAGTCCGATGGAAGAGATGCACAGGTCAAGGCACGGGGAAAGGGCGTGGAGCTTCCATACCCTCTCCAGGCACCACTCTCCACGCACCTCCACATGTTCACCAACCCAGAAGCTCTCTGAATCCTGTCCTTTGGGGGTTTTACGGAGGCTTCATTACATAGGCATGGTTGATTAACTCACTGGCCACTGGCAACTGATTCGACCTCCAGCCCCTCTCCCCTCCCCAAGGTCAGTGGGTGGGACTGAAAGTTCCAACCCTCTAACCACACCATTGGCTCCCCTGGCAACCGACCCCTTTGCTTAGGTGTTTCGAAAGTTACCCCATTATCCTAAAGAAAGACACCTTTATCACTCTTTCAGGAAATTCCAAGAGTTTTAGGAGCTCTGTGTCAGAAATGGGATGGAGACCAGATACATGTAGTTCTTAATATAATTCACAATATTATAACTGCCCATCTGTACCCACAAAGGTTGTCTGATTGAGTTAAACTTCTGAAGAATTTCAACAGCTCATTTAACTCGAGCTGAGGGAACCAAATCTGCTCTTGTGGGTACAAGAAGATGCCTAAGTTTCTTAAAAGTGCAAGTTACCACCTTTGCAAACTCTAAGACCAGGTCAGGCTTTAAATCTGAAATTTCGCCATTGATCTCCAGCGAGCCTGACTAGGGACCATTGAAAAATACCTCAAAAACAAACCACAAGGAACAAATAAAAGCAAGAATCTCTGAATACTCCTTGGGTTACCACTCAGAGAGACTGGTTGAGACCAAGCTCAGCCAACACAAGAAGAAAAGTGGCCCCTTTCCCAGGCTCCAGATAAAACAGACCGGAAAACAAAGAGGCTTCAATGCACTTTTCAAAAAAAATAAGCCAACAAGCCAGGTTTGAAACTCCAGAGGCCCTCAAATGCCATTACTCCTGATGAGCTTGTCTATATGCCATCTCTGATCTTATGGTTACAATTTCACCTGCATTGATCAGTCCTTGCCACTCTGGACAAAAATGACACAAGTGTGTATTTACAGTGATTTTCTTAAAAAAAAAACAACAAAACTCAAGAACTCAGTCTGCTATTTTTCCTTTCAAACTGGCAGCCCAGTTCCTTTAGGTTTACAAAGATGAATCTAACGACGAGAGCGGAGTCCCTGTCTCTAGCCAGGAGGCAGGTGCACGCTACATACTTTTTTGAGGAAGGTGACTTTGCCAGGTGCACTGAGCCCGGACAGCTCCGCACTCCCCATTCCTTCTCCCAGCCACCCTGCACAGACCCATCCAGGCTGAGGGCTCGGGGCTGGCCGTCAACTCCTGCCAGATGGGGCTCAGCCTGCGTCGACCCGAACCTGCGTAAGCCTGCTGCTCTGTTAGCCCACCAGGTGGTTACATGGCTCAAAAAATAGGTAAGTGTGAAGACAAAGTGAGTGGGGACAAGAGATAATGGTGAACGATGTGAAAGTTAAAAAAAAACCAAAAACCTGCTGCCAAATTAGGTGTGGATGAGACATCCAGAAAAGATGGGGGCAGTGGACTGCAGACCTTTCTTTAGAAGGACTGGGTACTCCGGTTGCTTCCCTTGTGTTCTTGTCAATCCATTTTAAAAAAACTGATGGAAATCATGAAGGAGGCACTATGGATGTAGAGAGGATGGAACTCAAACCAGCAAACCCATATTTAAGGAAAACGCCTTGACCCTATGAGCTTATGGTGACAAATGGCAAATGAATGTACATTTTTATATTTTCAGGCAAAATTAAATAAGATATAAATGATCTTAATTAGGGGTGCCTGGGTGGCTCAGTCGTTAAGCATCTACCTTCAGCGCAGGTCATGGTCCCAGGGTCCTGGGATCAAGCCCCACATCAGGCTCCCTGCTCGGCAGGGAGTCTGCTTCTCCCTCCCCCACTCCCCCTGCTTGTGTTCCCTCTCTCGCTGTGTATCTCTCTGTCAAATAAATAAATAAAATCTTTAAAAAATTATCTTAAATAAGATAATATCTAATTTAATTAATATATATAAAATATCGTGTTTTAAGATTCTCTGCTTGATTCAACCTTTTTCAAAAAACCAGTCCATACCTCCAAAATCCTCCTAAGAGTTGTCTGGGTTTTTTTGTTCCTTTGGGGTAGTTGGTGTGTGTGCATTTGTGTGTGTGTATAGCTTTGCAATACTGTAGGATCAATCTATCAATCAATCAATAAGAATATAACATATTTATACACACATACATGATATCACCTATTATATTTTTATTGCCCAATAGATTGATTGGTTTCATAGTCTTGCAAAGCTAATACTATGGTCTTACCTCAATCTGTCCCTGTGATTGAAGAGTTTTTATTGATTTGGGATGTTTATTTTTAGTTTTCAGTGGAATGAGAAAATACCCACTGGCATTTATATATCCATTATAAAAAGGCATATTTTATATTATGCAGTGACAATGGCCCAATATCTGCAATATTATAAGTAAACAGACATAATGGGAAAACTCATTTTTGATAATATAATTTTTTAAATATGGTTTAAAAGGCCAACCTTTATGTTTTGTTTTACATAAATATCCTAGGCTACATAGTTTTCCTTTTTCCTCTGGGAAGCAAGCCCATCCTGAAGCCTGGCACTGAACTGGCGGTGACTGAACAGGACACTGGTCTTGCTGGTGGCGGGGACATCCTACGTCATCTCGGCGCGAAGAGTAACACCTGCGATCCCTCCTCTCCTTCAGCGACCCATGCCCGCTTTCCCTACAGCCAACGGGCAGGTGAGGGTGGCCACTATCTCCCAGAAATGTGTTAATAATTTTCCTTGTCTTGATTTGTATTTCATAAAACATTATTACAACATTAAAGGAAAAACTATCTTCTGTGACACAACCATTTTCAATCCTCGTTCCCTTCCGGTCTTCAATCACACGCACAGAGATGTATTTTACGTGGCTGTGTCCTAGTAGATGCAATTTTGTGTCCTGATCTGTTCATTTATTTTGCAAAAAAATCTTTTCATACTTCCATTTATTTGCTTACTTATTCGGCAAGCATTTATTAAAGTACATATTAGGTTTCAGGCACTCTTCCAGGTACCACGTAAGTAAAGATAGATCAAAACCAGATCCCTGCTGTTGAAAAGCTCTCAGGTTAGCAGAATTTAACAGAAAATTACATCGCACAGTATTGTAATAAATACAGATTTAAAGACCTCTGGGTTTACCATCTTAATGTCTTCACAATCTTCTAGCTGAATAATATCACTTAATTCATATAACTGTTCTCTCTCTTACTTTTCATTATCACAAGCAATTGACGTGTTTCATTTATTTTTTTTTTCTGTTAACCATCTTCTTTGGATAAATTCCTGGGAGTGAGATTACTGGCTCAAAGGATGTTAATTCAGATTTTTACAGCTCTTGCCATACTCTGCTAAATAGCTTCATACTAGGATCATAAAGACATACGAAGTCACCACTTCTCGGTATTACCAACAGTCTTAATGTAAAATGTTTTCTTAGGATTCTCAAAAGCAGGACCCATTATTGTCTTAATTTGCATTTATTTAATTAATAGCAGTGTGGAACATTTCCTCATGGTAAAGATTTTTCTTTCCCTTTGTGGGATTTGTGTTTATGGCAGATTTATCTACCATTTATTGTTGTTATAGTACCTTCCTAGTATAATTTCATATGTGATATATATTACAACTTTTCATGATCATTTATTGCAAAATGTTTATTTGTTGTTCTCTGTTGTTTTTTTTTAGCTAAAGTCGCTTCAAATTATACCAAAATTTTAACTTTTTTTTAAATTAGTCACATAACGAGATCCCCTCGTTAATGAGTTAAATAAAACTTTGACGCATGCTCACTTTATGTTTGTACGAGCATCAGAGAACCTGGTGGCTAGCATCAGCCCTGCTACTTGGACCCACGTCACAGTTCACTTAATCCCCTTCTTGACTTCTAGCTTCCTTTTTTTGTAAACCATGGGTTTCTGTAAGGCCAAATGGTACTCAGGAAACCAAAGCTACCGGAGAACTGTATTTCTATACACAGACATAAGTGTTGAATCAGGATGAATGATCAGGTTCTAAGTCTGAAGCCCAGGATTGCCCAGGACGGGGGAGCAGAGCCTGAGAGGCCCGTGCCGGTGCATGGTGGGACACTCCACCAGCAGGGCTGGCCCCGAGTAGCCAGGACCGAGCAGCAATAAGGGAATGCGGGGCAGTGGAGAGAACAGTTGGTCTCCAGCCAGGTGGACCTGGCTCCAACCCTCAGCCCTGACTCTTCTAGGGTCTGTCTCTTTTTTTTTTTTTCCTTCTAGGATCTCTTGAGGCTCTCATCCACAAAACAAAGTGCTTGGGATGGGCCACCCAATGGGCCACTGTGTAAAGAACCTTATCACGCCTGTCACATACTAGTCTTCTATAAATGTCCCTTCTTTTCCTTCCCTTTGAATCCACAGTGTCCCCCACGATGAATACTGAATTCACCCTCTAGAGATGGCTCAGGGTCACTCTGGAGAGCCAGAGTGTACCGGCAATTGAAGTAGAGGAGAAAAGCTGTGGCAGTGGGCCGGGACCTCTGAAGCCCTTGTACACTGTGTGAGAAAGACTGTAATTTCAGATGGCCCACACCTGCTCCTAATGGGCTTGGCGGCATTCCTGTCTCTGAGAAACCAGATAGTGTCTAAGGTCTCTCTAAGCTCAAACATCCGCCACAGCAAGGCCAAGCAGGGGTGGGTCCTGACCGCCCGCGCGAGGCCACCCACCCGCCCGCCTGGCACGCTTACCTCTCCTACTACCTCTATGATGTCGCCGACCTTCAGCTCAAGCTCATCGTCGTTCTGGGGCAGGTAGCTGAACGCCACCTGGCAGCGGCGCCTCCTTCGCTCGCCTGAATGGGGAAAGCAAAATATTGAGATGCAGCTCTTGTCTCAAAATTCGATTTTAAAGTGAGGCTTCCTAGGCATGCAGGCAAATTAAGCTGACTTGTCTCAGATATGCTCTCTGGGACATGGCTAGAGGCACGGCAGCCCTGGTCTCAGAGAGAGGCAGTAGAAAGCAGAGCAATGCTTCTTGGTCTTTTAAAAGCTGCTGGGTCAGAAAGGCATGGATATGAGAAACCGATCCGTTGGTGCAGAAGGCAAAAACCCCACCCCTGAAGCGCTGGAGCAGTGTTGCCTTAAACGCTTTTCCACGGATGGGGCTTTGTATTTGTTGCTGTTGATTTTTGATGAAAGCTGATGTGATGTGGTAGAATAAAAAGAATGGTCTGCTTCTAATGTTAGCAAGGCAGAGGAAATTTTTCCCAAATGTGCAAAGGAAAAGATAAAGTAGCCTGGCCTTTTTCTGACTAATCATCACCCTTTCAACATGCTGGAACTCAGGCCTGATAAGCAAAGGCTAGTTAGATTTCAGCCTGCCCTTGGTGCCATTTCAAATGCCCCAAAAGGGGTTCAACAAATCCACTTCGGTCCTCTTCCCTCAGTTCCAGGGGACCCATTAGCAGGATCCCTGGCTGCTCACACAGAACCAACCCAGGCAAATCAAGATAAAAGCCAGGACCACATTTCACTTGACCGGAGGACATTCAAGGTCACAGCATCTCGCTCACCCAGAGCGGCCCAACTGGGAGGCCCTGGCTTAGAGCTGGTTCAAGTACAGATGCAATTGTCCACACCACAGACATGCACTGTGGGCAGAAAGAACATGCATGTGGTATGTGTGATGGGGGTGGGGTAGGGAGACAGACAGATAGGCAGCAGCGGAGGCCCAAGCCGGGGAGAGGTGGATAGCAGAGAAGAAGTAAGACCCGCATTGCTCCCAAGTTTGTGGCTCAAGGCCGACCACCTCACATTGTTCCCTCCTGCCACCACATGGCCTAGAAAACCAAAGGGATCAACAACTTCAAGGAAACACATTTAGAAATGCTGACATTATTTTTGGATACTGCCTACAGTGATTCTTTTCCTTTTCTAGTCTTTTCCCTGAGAAAGCAAATCCCTGCAGGAGTGATCACAGGCTGCATTAAGGCCCCCGTGCAGCATGACATCATACAAAGGGGAAGGTCTTTGCTACATCTGATGGGCTCACTGATCAATATGTTTCAAAAGCCAGTGGCCTAGTTCACTCTGCTCCATTTTTCTCTGCCTGAACCTCACTACGGAAGAACCGAGTCAAACAGAAGAAAGGGGGCAGAAGTTCAGAATCAATAGCTTGTCTGATCACATCTTTGGCAACTATACAAATACACTCCACCGCTTCATGCAAAACCACAAGCCACCTGGGCCTAATGAGAACAAATGCAGAGCTCTCGGGCCAACTGCCAGGTGCCGACCGCACTGTCTGCAGGCGGCACGGGGCGACCCACGGAGGGCCCGGCTCTCCCGGGCACTGAGGGCGCATCCCAGCTGGCTTCTCCCCGGTGGGGAGTGAGGACGAGTGGCAGTCCGGGGCCAAGAACTCTACCGTGATTCCATGGCGTTCGATGCAATGGGAGGCAAATCCAGCACTCTGTTGTAAAGGGTACAGATCCCTCGTTCTAGCTCAGAAGGTCAAGATGACGACGAAGCGATCTCGGCACCCACCGTGACTCCCCTGCCCCCACATACACCTCTTAAGATGAAGTTCTTTCATTTATTTATTTATTTGACAAAGAGAGAGACACAGCGAGAGCAGGAACACAAGCAGGGGGAGTGGGAGAGGGAGAAGCAGGCTTCCCAAGGAGCAGGGAGCCTGATTCGGGGCTTGATCCCAGGACCCCGGGATCATGACCTGAGCCGAAGGCAGACGCTTAACGGCTGAGCCACCCAGGTGCCCCTTAAGACAAAGATCAATTCTAAATTGTGAAGAGATTTATTTGCTAGATGTTACATTAAAAGCAAACTCTGCACGTACAAATCCAAACACAGAACAAGTAAATATGACAAATCTCTGAAACCTAACATTCACAAGCACAGAAGCCACCAGTCCTAACCAAAGTGACTTGAAAATAACATCTGAAGCCCCAGTATTGGCTGAAATCATAAAACGCAGTTATACATAAGTTCGTGTCTGCACAAAACCCTCTGTAAAAAGCAGCATCTAACCTGATGCTACGCAAATGGTGAAAGAGAGAGTGATGTATTCTTCAAGGATAGACTAACACCGCAGACTCAGGACCTGGAACAGGATAATCAGATTTCTCTTGAACCAAATCTCTGCCTCAGACTTCTATAAAGCCCTGTCTGGTATCAGGAAGAATGACACGTTTACTAGTTTCTGTCTGCCAGGCTAATCAATAGTTCTTAAACACCTCTAAGAAGGTTAATTCATTGGTGGCATAAAGTCCTATCAAACACATCACCCACATACAGGACCAAGAAAAGTGAGTCCCACAGCGAGGTATGCAGATGTTGCTGACCGTAAAGGCCACCTGACCTGACCCCGGGCAGAAACAGTGATTTCCTGTGGCACTGGGATAGCTTTGTGGTCTTTTCTAAAGCACTTCTGGTATCCACCATCCAATCTCATCCTGCCAACCACATGAGTTAAAAAGAAAAAGAAAGGAGCCAGAATGAGCAACCATTTAGCAAATGAGAGCATCGGGGCTCAGTGACTTATCCAAGGACACGGAGCTGATGAGCGGCAGTATCTCCTCGGCCTGAGTTCAGAGCTTTCCTCCAATGCTGGATGAGCCAATTCTATTCACATCTCATCCCACATTCTCTGCAATCTGTACTCAACTGCTTCTTGCGCCACGGTGTAACACAGCCTCAGGTTTTCACCCAAATTCCCGGACCGCTGCTTTTCCAGGCCTCAACTTCTGCAAATCACCGTTCCAGTCTTGTTTGCCAGATCCATCCAATCTAAAACCCAGTTCAAGGTGGGTGGCTGACATCAGGAGACACTGCGTTTCAGGTGCCTCTGTCCCTCCGAAATTTAAGGGAGTTTAAGGATATCATTGGCCATTTTTCCCCCTCCTGGCATTTCACTGATGTTTACTACTCAGTCTTGACCTTCCTTGAGGAGGTGCCTAGACAACAATGTCATCTCCTTTCAATAGCTGGTATAAACTGGAGAAAAATAAGAATGACTTGCCCAAGGCCGTGGCTTAGCATCACTGAATTTGAGCTACCATCTTCATACCCAGAGCCCAGTCCGCTTGAACTCGTTTTCACACATTACTTTGGGTTTTTTTTCTATGGAATAAACTGAGCCTTGAAAGAAATTTAAATGCATTTGCTGATCATGGCCAACAATACAAATTGGTATCAGGACAACTAGAAAGAGAAGAGAACATATGTTCTTCCTCCTTCATGTCAGGGCCACTGCCACCATCCTTTGTCACTCTGTGTGTTTTCTAGGTGGGACCACTTACCTCCCAAGACATAACGGCGAGAAGTAACACACACAGGTTTTACGGACATACATGCTAATGTATATGTGCTCACGGCCCACCAAAAAGTGTATGGACAAGGCAGACTTCCCAGGGCATACCTGACACGGGTCTCCACTGCCATACTGTACGGTGGCCGCACACTACACATGCCTGGCCATGCATTCACACGTCAAAACACGGGCACACGGACGCCAAGGCGCACGCTCGCAATGCCCGCACTAGGCCTCGTTCATTCCTGCCCTTACTTTCGTGACCAGCTTTGTGTAATAAAATAATAACAGCTAGCATTTATTGAGCACTTATCGTGTGCCAGAGACTGCTGAGTACCGTATACGTATGACCCCACTTAATCCTCACGCCGAACCCCCTTTTTACAAGCAAGGAGAGACACAGAGATTGAGTGTTTGACCAGAGGCCTTACAGCTCGAAAGTGGATGCAAGTCTGGAGTCACCGCCTCCCACGTCTGACTGTTCTGAAGAACGCTCAGCTATGGGTCTTGAGACTGCAGAAAGGACTCACTGGGCCAACGTGGGACGTGGTTAAGACGTGAAACCAGGAAGTGAAAAACCACAAATCAGGAGCATTTCCTTACAGCTGCTGGATATTTTAATGAAAGAAAACTGGCTGGAAGTACACTCACACTCTCTAAAAATGACAGAGCAGAAACTGAAGAGGGTGGCGTGACCCATCCTTAGAAACAGCACACTTGTCTGTATTTTAGTGCCTTCTAGGGTCTTACAGCATGTGAAAACTTTACTAGGCCAATTTATTCAATGACCACAAAAATGTAACAACAAATAATGCAGTGGTGGAAAAAAGTCTTCGGGTCAACTGAAAACTTTCAACACTCACACAACCTTTTTTTTTTTTTTTTTAACATCTCATATCCCCTATGACGGAACACCAGTACAACTACAAGGGTCTAAATCACCAAGGGACGCTATCCACAAAACTCTAAACCTCAGTAACAAATCAGTGCCACTAATTACAGGTAATAACGGGTGACAGAGGATAACAAGGAGAAAACACCTTGTGGGAACAGGTGATCTCCCTTCAGAGGCCTCTAACCAGTGGTTCTCAATCTTGGCTGCATATTGAAATCAGCTGGGGAGCTTTCATAATCTAAATAGCAGTCCCTGAAGAACTAGGTCTCCACAGAATCGTGGCTTCTTCTAGGGCTGGGGCAAAGAGAACACAAAGCGAGAACAGAATATCCGCTAATGCTAACATCAGTGAAGTGCTCAAACACTTGAGGGGTAATTTCAAAAGCCCACAGAGATCAGCTTGACGGGGCTTCCACTGGCCAAATCTGGGACAGTAACAGCTTGTACTGAGGGTTGTATTATCACTTAGTCATTTCCAAAATAATTCACGAGCCCAGACTGGTAAGTTCAATAGGTAGCTAGGTTGATAGCTACCTAGCTAGGTGAACGGATAAGATTAGATAGATAGGGACAGGGCAAGAAGCCAAAGCTCTCCTTTAGAAAAAGAATGTCAGGGGCGCCTGGGTGGCTCAGTCGGTTAAGCGTCTGCCTTTGGCTCAGGTCATGATCCCAGGGTCCTGGGATCGAGTCCCACATCGGGCTCCCTACTCAGTGGGGAGTCTGCTTCTCCCTCTGTCATCCCTCCCCACCTCATGCTCTCTCTCTCCCTCTCTCTCGAATAAATAAGTAAATTCAAAAAGAAAAAAAGAATGTCTGCAGATAGAGAAATGATAGAAACAGACAATCACCATTTTATAAGCATCATAGCAACCACTGATTCTGGCCAGAATCAATGGTTGCTAAAACCAGTGGGTGAAAGCTTGTTGGGGATTAGGACATGTAAAGAGTCTCAGAGTATCTCCCCACAGATTATTTATTAATTACAAAAGGAAAATTGTCTTCTTAGAATGGAGAAACCAGACAGACAGTCTTAAAGCTCACATTGTCAATAATGACACTCCTCATGTGACACGTGAAGAAAGACTAAACATCACCTGTAGAATGCTCCCACCCCAAACATTTCACCTACATCTTACTGTGAGAAAACAATCATGCAAATCCGAAATGATGACAGTCTACAGAAACGGACCTGATTAAAAAAAAAAAAAAAAAAAACCTTTCTTAAGTCACTATCACATACAATTTTTTAAAGGCTAGGAAACTGTTTTAGATTTAAAAACAGTAAAGAGATACAGCAACTTATTATAATGTGATCCTTAATTGCACTGGTTTTTTTTTTTTTTTAAAGATTTTATTTATTTATTTGACAGAGATTGCGAGAGCAGGAACACAAGCAGGGGGAGTGAGAGAGGAAGAAGCAGGCTCCCTGCTGAGCAGGGAGCCCGATGCGGGGCTTGATCCCAGGGCTCTGGGATCATGACCCGAGCTGAAGGCAGACGCTTAACGACTGAGCCACCCAGGTGCCCCAATTGCACTGGGGTTTTTAAAAGGTTATAAGGTTGGAAGAACTGGGGAAATCTGAATATGGACCAACACTAGATAATAGCATTATATTAATGTTACATTTCCTGCATGTGCTCACTCTATTGCAGTTACAGAGGAGAATGTCCTTGTTCCAAAGTATTTAGGGATCAAGCGTCCCGATACCTGTAACTTACTTTCAAATTGTTTACGGAAAAAAGGAGTATGCGCACATGTGTGTGCATGTGTGTGTGGGTACATATACATACACAGAGAGAGTGAGAAAACAAATGTGGCAGAATGCTAATAATGGGGGAATCTAGATGGGTGTTCATTGTAATACTGTTACAACTTTTCTGTACATTTGAAATTTTTCTAAAAATTTTCTAAAAATTTTAGGAGGGGAGGAAAAATACAGATGCCCAGGCCCCACCCCTTATCAATGGTCTGCGGAGCAATGGTCTGGGCATCTGTATTTTAAGAGCTCCTCAGGCGAATCTAACAAATGGTCAGGGTCAAAAGACATCTAGACAGATCGGCTGTCAAAAATAAATGGGATTTTCCAGGAACATGCTATATGGGTTCTACATTCAGCTTCTTCTCATCTGGCAATATTAGGCTAATACATAACCCAGGGGAATGGTGCCATGATTTTTGCTGTGATTTTTGCTTCACAGAACTTCAGAAAAGTCATACCAAACAGCCTCTAGCTCTGAAAGTGTGCTCTTGGGAGAGTGGGGGATGGAAAAGATGGCGGTCTCTCCTATGATTCATTAGCCACCACTGGTGGGGGTGCAGCAACTCCCCAACTTACTGAGCACATTCCAGATGCCTGAAGAGGCTGTTCTTGAGTCAGAAACCTCAATTTAGGCAAAGGGCCAGGTTTCCTATTTCAAGATGGAAAGACAATACAAAGTAAATTAATAACTGTGGAGAATCACCCCTTTTACTTGAAACATCCAGTGGATTTGGGGAAGAGAGAAAGTTGAATGACTGATCTTGCCGGACCCAGCATCATACCATTTGCTGGGAAAATTCCCACTCCTCATCCTGCTTCAATGTAACATAACTCAGAGGAAGAGGAGGACACTTCAGGGGCTGATGGCATGCCAGAAAAACGAGGAACTTGTGGGTGTTTCTTGCCAAACCCCTCTGGCTGTGGCTGGACTGTTACAGTGGAAATGTACGGTATTTAATTAAGCAGCACTATTTGGTCCCTGGAGATGAGCCTCCTTGATTCTCTAGGGCTGCATGTAATCAACGTCTTTGTAGGGCAGAAAACAGTAAATCCATCTGCCTCTCCTTCGAAGGGAAGGTTCATCCAAAAAGAGGTTATAGCTATGCCAGTGCTCATTTGCTCCCAATCCCACCAGAATACAGGAGGAAAATGTAGAATCAGTAGGGAACCATTTATGAGGGCCTCAGAGCCATGGGGGCTGGGAAGGGAGGCAGGTAAAGTCAAAAGTCACATAAGGAAAATCCACTGAGCCAGCTGGAGATGGAGCCAAACACTGATGAGGTGTCTGCCATGTGCCAAGAACCAAGGTAGGCATGTTACATGCCTTCCCTCAAGTTCTTGACCAACCCTGTGAGGTGAGGGATGTTGGTCCCATCTTTATGAATGGGCACAGAAAGGCTGGATAACTTGTATGAGGACCATGCGTTAAATAAGTTGTGGTCTGCAGCCCTCTTCTTCCATGAATCCAGGGTAATAGCAGGAAGGCAGATTAGGGGTGCATTTCTGGGGGACTCTGGATGACAAGCTAAGGATGAGAACTTACCCAGAGGAGGTTTCTGGACAGAGAAATGACTACAAGATGTGATGAGAACGGTGCTGTAGGGAGAAGCGGCTGCTGTCAGGGGTGCAGGTGGGCTTGGGGGAGGGAGCCTAGAAGCAGGCAGATAGCCCAAAAGAGGACAATGAGAGACAAAAGTCTGAAGAACATGATGGAAGGAATCATATACACAGGGAAGGAGAGGCAGATACACATTCTCATCATGAGTTGATGTGTTTCAGTTGCTCCCTTTGGGGGCCAGTGACCCTCTTTCACTTGTCTTTGATCCCCAGCCCCGAGCACAGGGCCTGTTAGAGCAGACACTCAATCCATTCTTGATGGATCGATGGATGAATGAACTAATGAGTACCTACTCCACGTTCTGTCTGTGGGTCACTGTTTTGGGAACGAAAATTTTTTTAGACAGTCAGAGGGACGCTGGAGAAGGACAGAAAGGGTGGAGGGAAAGAGTTAAAGCCTCAACCTGGTGTTAAACAGGGCACCCACCCACATATGCTTAAAAGTCAATGCCGAAATGGTTAAGATGTTAATTTTACATTATGGGTCTTTCACCACAATTTTTTAAAAAGCCGATGCCACCTTGAATTGTTGCAGCTATAGGGAGAGAAAGATGGTGGCCCATCATCTTGCCATGGTATCAAAAGTGTCGCATTCTCCAACACTGCAGTCTGAAGCATCTGTGATACTACTAAACAATGCCTGATACACTCCTAAATGCTTTCTTCTAAGTTTATGGTCCACGGTCAACCATCCATACCAAATGACAGAGCAAGATATATCTGAGCAAGAAATTACGTATATTTGATTTTAAATTTAGTCCCATTCGAAGAGAGAAAATAGCTAAGTAGGGAGAGAGATATATATTTAAGAAGGCTGGGGGCAGCAGTGTTTCTCACAGCAAATGCATATATGCCCAGAGATCTATACAGGAAGCATCCTGAATGTCCACTGAGAGGGGATGGCTGCATCGTATATCCAGGCCACGGGAAACTAAGCAGCCTTTTAAATCGAGCAAGCAGTTCTGCATGCACTGATATGTAAGAGGTGTCCATAATATGTTAAATTAAAAAAGCAAATCACATAATGTGTGCAATATGCTCCCAACATTGTAAACACATACACACTCCCGCCTTCCCTCTATAACCTCCAGCCTGGACTCTGATTTACTCCTATCACCCAGAACCCAGTTACAGAGTATGGGCTCAAGAAATGTTTATTAATGAATAAATGGAGTCATCCAACATTCGATTAATATGTGAAGGCCTGATAGAATTAAATAAACGAAAGAAGGGGTGTGCATACAAGAACACAGTTGTGCAAGCACAGAAAAGAGTATGGAAGGGTATGCCCCAAATTAACAGTGGTATTTTTGGAAAGGGGGATTAGGAGAGTGTAAAGAGAGAATCACATAAATGTTTCTGTACATCAATTTGTTTTTCCGAAGAGCATGTAATAATACACTGTAATAATTTTTCAAAAATCATTACAGTCGCCTATTAAAATAATGATCGTGCATTATGAACCTTACATTTTTCTGATTATGCTTTGATGACATTAACAGTAAAGTTAGTTCCTATTCTCCAAGTAAATAAATAAATACCAGCTGAATCAGACGGAAAGGTGGTGTCACAGGCTGAATGTCAAGGGGGTTCTCAGCTGGTTGCGGCTGGTCCACGGAGACAATGGGAGGTGTGAGCCAGATGCTGGTACAAAAGCAAGGAGCCCCATCACATCCCACTGGTTATGGATGCAAGCTCATTTTTCCTGGCCCGATGGCGCAGACCACACAGCCCAGACGGGCCGTCTCCCTCCCGGCAGCAGGGGCCCGTGGGGGCCAGGGGGCTCTGTGTCCGTCTTCTGAGCTTGCTCACGCTCACTCGCTCACACGCACACACCCAGCCACCGGCCTGGTCTGGGCTCCCCCGCCAGCCACTGCTGTCCCCCAGCCCCACCCTCATCCCAGCAGATGTGAACCCCCGCTGAGCGCCATGTCTGTTTGCCTCCTGTCCCTTCAGCTCTGACACCTCTCGGCTCTCTCATGCATACCGTCTTCAACAAATGCCACTCATCTCCCCACACCCACACACTCCTCATGTTGGTTACGAGGATGCCATTTCATCACAAAGGCCCACTCTCTCTCACTGATGCAGAAGCAGAGGGCGGGACACCAATCCCTGGTCTATCCTCCCTCGGGCCTACAGGCTTCGGAGTCTAATGCCCTGTTTTAAAGAAGCCACTGAAGATAGTCTTAAAGTTAGTCAATTAACATGATCAAAGACATCGACTTTCTAATGCTAGTGCGATATAGAAAGGGGCCATCCATTAAATAAACTGAGCTTCTACAAAGAGATACTGCCTCTGGATATTTTCAATGTTAATACCTGATATTCCCTGAGAAGTCACATCTATAATTTGGGTATCACGGGCATGAAGAACTTCTACCACCATAATGTCCCTGCGCTCAACCATCTTATATAAATGGTACATGAATTAGGCCACGGAGAGGACACACGAGCTTGGATTTACAGCCCATGTACCCGGGGTCCGCACGGATAGCACTAAGGCACGGAAAGAGTTTCCGGGGCCTCACGACACAGGAGAGACATCCAACCTAGTGGACCCAGTTCTGTGATTGCCTCATGCTCTTTGCCACTTTGTGGCCTTCACCACAGTTTTCTTACCTCTCCCACTGGAACAATACGTTCAGGCCTACTTCACAGAAGGGTTTGCGGCCACCTGATGCCCTCCCTTTTCTCCACTTATCTTGTCATTCGTGAACTTGTTAAAAGGAAGCCGTGTTAATGATTTATGCCAGTGCAACTAATTTTCTTTTCACCATCCTTCCTTTCCCATCAGAGCAAGAGAAAGGAATCTGACGGAAAAAACAGTCAGTGATGTCTCTAAACAACCTTCAGGTCTTCCCCTTTCCCTAGGTTGGTCCCAGGGGATGGGTTTGGCCTTTCAGGATGCCCATTAATCTAAATGAGCCAACGCACAGCAGACCATAGCAGGGGGACACTTCCCCAGTCCAGGCCCCCATGTCTCTGGGGGATGGAGTCTGGATGTTCAGAAGAGAAAATCCGATACATAAAGTACACTGCTTTTCTCTGCTTTAGCAAGGCTTATTTTGGCAAAATGCCCAAAAGAACTCAACATATTTATAGAGTTTTGTTTGATCTACTTTTAAATGCTCCATGCAGAGTCATTCAAGTGAAATGAGAATACAGATTTTCAAAGGAAAAACTGAAGGAAGATTCTAAATATAAGTTATTTGTTGAGCATAAACAAGATTTCTCCCTTCTATCCAACACATTCCCTCTAACGCATCTATTTTTAAAGGCATTCTCAAACTTTGCTGCTGACGAATAGATCAGACCCCAAACTTTTACAGTTAAGGGGGGAGTGAGGGCGGGAATAAGAGGAGGGAGAGGGCAATGCCCGTGAGCACATGCCCACTAGGAGGTGTAGCAAAGGTGTAGAAAATCTGAGAGACCCTCAGCTGGGGGTCATCTATCTCCCTTGCCTATGCTGAGAGAATCCTAAGAGGAAAGTACCTAGCACAAACAAATCTAGAGTTTTCCAGGTCTTAAAATCAGTACCCCAAACAGCCATTGTCCTGGGAGACTTAGGGAATGACAGAAAATTCCACATTTCTCTCTTGGGGCAGAAGGGGAAAGATCTTTATTGCAGCTAGTCGAAATGGTGGGTTTTTTTTTTTCTTATTTTGACTTGTTTTTAATACAATTTGCCCCTTCTCATCCCCATCAGAATCAAGAGGGGGGAAGCCTGGGTGTTTTATGAATTTTCTTGATGCAAAGGGGTTTGCATTCCCAAATTTCCTCCTTCTGTATGTAAAAGCAGAGATTCTTAACAGGGGTTCGTGGACAAAGTTAATTCAGGGGCCTGAACATGGGTGGGAAGAAAATCGTACCTTTAATTTGACTGTCCTCTAACTGAAATCTGGCCTTTCTTTGCACTATGCATGTGAAGCAACAGCCATACTGGTATGGGCAGCACCTGTGGATTTCACTGATCTGCTACCAGTGGATAGATCGTTTCATTTCTCATCCCGGTCACTGCAGTGATCATGAAATATCATCCACATTCACCCTTCAAAATTATGATAGCTTCTAGACCCACTGCTGGATCTTGCTATTTAATGCATCCATACAGAAAATGTATTATTTATGTTTTTGCAGTATTTTGATAACTGTATTGCAGTATAATTGGTTTCCTTTGCAATTCTATGGATTTTATTTTATTATTTATTATAAATTAAAGATTTTATTTATTTATTTGACAGAGAAAGAGAGAGTGAGAGCAGGAACACAAGCAGGGGGAGTGGGAGAGGGAGAAGCGGGCCTCCCGCCAAGCGGGGAGCCTGACGCGGGGCTCGATCCCAGGACCCCGGGATCATGACCTGAGCCGAAGGCAGACGCTTAACCGACTGAGCCACCCAGGCGCCCCTCCTAAGGATTTTATTTTATTCATGTACAAACATTATTCTAAGAAGAGGTCACAGGCTTCACCAGGCTGACAAAGAGATTTCACAGCAGTTAAAAAAAAAAAAAGCTAGGAACTCCTAATCCCCGTTTTCAAGACTATGGTTTGCCAGGAAACCCAAAGGTGCAAGAGGGGAATTATGTATACAAAATAGAGCAGTGAACGTGACATTTGGACTCTGTCTGTTGGAATGTTTCACAGGCTTTGGAGCAGCACATCATGACAAAAGAACCACACGAGGCAACATCCGAGGTCCTGATCCAGGAGTAGCCGTGCGGCACAGCCTTCAGGAGGCCGCTTGCCAGGGGCCTCTTACTACCCAGCTCAGCGGCTGGCTAGAGCTCTGTCAACTGGCGCCTTGGCTCAGCTGAGCTCAGTGCCCACACTCCCTTCCACGACGGCCAGGACAGCTCATTTGTAGGCTGACGCCTGCCACCACCTCAGTGTCCCCACTCCAACCAAGCCCTGCATTTCTCTCCCTTTGCTGGCTAGTGAACTTACGAAAGGCACGACAAGGTCCCCCCCAACCAGGGATAAAGTGGTCACTTGGGCTTCCCTGTTCCCACAGAGTTTCACATACACCCCTTCCTCCCAGCCCTCGTCAGCTATGCTGTCATTCCTTGCCTGCAAGTCCCTAGTGCTTGCTGGGTGGCGAGTGCACAAATGTCCCATCAAGGGAGAGGGAAGTTGGTGCCAGTGCTTGTAACTGCACAGGGTTTGCCTGGAAGGGCCGCCTGGCTTCCACTGCGGTCCCGTCTTTCTGGTATCCCTACAGGATGTAAGGTCAGCAAGTCCAACTGAGATGGGAGGCATCTGACCAATCCTTCCCCCCAAATTTTTTAAATAAAAAACCCAGCGGGGTGCCTGGGTGGCTCAGTCGGTTAAGCATCTGCCTTCGGCTCAGGTCATGATCCTGGAGTCCTGGGATCGAGCCCCATGTCGGGCTCCCTGCTCAGTGGGGAGTCTGCTTCTCCTCCTGCCCCTCACCCCGCTTGTGTTCTCTCTCACTCTGTCTCTCTCTCTCTGTCTCTCTCTCTCAAATAAATAAAATCTTAAAAAAAAACCGAGCAGTTCCACTTTTAGAAAGTTATACTTTTGTACAAAGATATATCAAAATGTTCAATGCTACATTATTCATAATAGTGAAAAACGAGAATCATCCTAAATGTCCTTCAACTAGGGGACTGGTTAGTCTACTTGTGGTGTAACACGTGGACTATTAACGAGGGGCATAGCTCTAAATGAACTGGTATGGCAAGATCTCCAAGATTCTCTTCAACCTAACATAATGAATTATGATACAGAATAATATAATATTTTTTTTAATAAACACTATGGTCCCATCAGTATTTTTTTTAAATACCAATATATCTGTATCACTATGTGTTTGGATTAGGCCATACTATCTGAAATTGACATTTTATGGTCGAATATCTGCAATATCTTCTGATTCATCCAAATGTATGTATGTGGAGATCCAAGGAGATAACCATGAGCTAGGTCTTCTCCGGGGAGTGTGCATGGGAGGCAGGGTTTATGTGACTCTTTATCCTCTGACTTTCCTATATTTTTTGTTTTGTTTTATTTAGTTTTGTTTTTTTGAGAATGGGGAGGGGCAGAGGGAGAGGAAGAGAAAGGATCTTTTTTTTAAAAAAAAAAAGACCTGCATTTTATTTATTTATTTTAAGATTTATTTATTTATTTGAGAGAGAGAGAGAGAAACAGCATGAGAGGGGAGGGGGTCAGAGGGAGAAGCAGGCTCCCCGCTGAGCCGGGAGCCCAATGTGGGACTCGATCCCAGGACCCCGGGATCATGACCTGAGCCAAAGGCAGTCGCTTAACCAACTGAGCCACCCAGGCACCCAAGAGAGAGGATCTTAAGCAGGCTCCACACCCAGGGTGGAGCCCAATGGGGGACTCGATCTCACGACCTTGAGATCATGACCTGAGCTGAAATCAAGAGTTGGACACTTAACCCACTGAGCAACCCAGGTGCCCCTGTATTAAGTTTTTACACTAACCACGTATTATTTTAATACTAAGTCTAACTAAGAAAACTCAGGCTAAGTCTAAAAGAAAATTACAACTCAAATCTTAAAAAAAAAAAAAGAGCAGGGAGGTCTACACAACACACTAGCATACAAGCTGCCTTCCGAGGGGGCAAGTCTGTGGTCCCAGAACAACAAAGCCCATCACCGGGTGGGAGGGCTTCCTCTAGGCACTGCAAATGGTTTTGATGCTAAGGTTCTTCTGGAGGGGTGTCATCCAGAAAAGGACAGGTTTCTAGGAGCTAATGAGCAGTGCAGATAAAGGGACCAGGCTACTGTGAGGGAAGGTTTCTCAGCAGACTTTTTTTCAAGCAAATAGATTAGTAATGTATATATTAGCTCCTTGTTCAAAGCAAATGAAGGTTTTCCTCATTTATTTAAGCAAGTCCTACTTTCTTTTTAAGTATGGGAGAGTGGCAAAGGTACATTTAAAAGATGGTATCTCATCCTCAGACTTTTCATTTCCCAAATTGCCGTGCACCTTTACTCTCCCCCTCAGAGGGAGGGAACTGAGTGTCATGAAAAGTATAAATTTAGAAATTGTAAATCTAGAAAACGTCAATCTAGAAATCTTGAAGCAAGAAAATGAATGTGGAGGGGCTCCTAGGTGGCTCAGTCAGTTGAGTGCCCAACTCTTGATTTCAGCTCAGGTCATGATCTCAGGGTTGTGAGATCGAGCCCCACGCTGGGCTCCCTACCGGGCTCCGTGTCATGCATGGAGCCTGCTTAAGACTCTCTCTCTCCGTCTCCCCGCCCCCACCCCAGGCCTGTGTGCAGATGTGCATGCAGGCTCTCGCTCTCTCTTAAAAAAAAAAAAGAAGAAAGAAAATGAAAGTGGATTCATTCGTGTACTAGAGAAAGGAACAGCAGAGGGAAGGAGAGAGAAATAAATGCGTATGAATCCCTCCAACAACACCGAGTTTTGTCTGTACTGCTCGCCCCAGCGCTTAAAAGTCTTTTCCCCAACAGACTTCGTTATAAAGTTTTCTACAGATCACACATAAGCAAGTGTCCTTTTGTGAGATGAAACCTCCTGGAGGGCAGGAACGGGGTTTTTCTGCCCATCTACAGCAGGGGTTGGCAAAGCCGGCCCGTAAGGGGCCAGAGAATACATATTTTTGGCTCTGCAAGCCAGGACCCCCCCTCCCCGTGGCACATCTGTGGCTCTGCTGGGGGGCAGAAAAGCAGCCACAGATCACGCATACACGAAGAGGGATGGCTCTGGGGCAATAAAACTTTATTTGCAAAAACAAGCAGTACCAGATTTGGCCCATAGGCTGTGGTTTGCCAAACTCTGGTGTACGAGAAGTGATAAGGGTCTAAATCAGAGACCAGGGATGATTTTGTTGTGTGAAGGAAGAATGAGAGACCTTGCTAAGGTGGAATCATCAGCTTCGCAGTGACGTGTTCCTGGACGCTGTCCCTGACTGGCTTTGAGCAGCATTAGGGGCCCTACCACCACCACCACCGCGGGATGGTACAGCACCCTCCTCGCCCTGCCCATGCTGCCCGGGACTCAGATTCTCAAATCCTAGGCTCCTGCAAGCAGACCTGAGCTAGCCTCCTTGGGGATTAATTAGTAGAGGCTCCCCCAGAGCCCGGCCCCACACAGTTCCTCAGGAATGATCTCAAAAACAAAGGGAGAAACAACAAATGGTGAAGGGGATGAAGAAAAAGGACAAGTTAAAAATGACTCTCAAGTGCTGATGGGAAGAACTGAAGGTGGGGATGCCACCAGTTAAAATGCAGGAGTCTGACAGGCAGGAGAGTCCACTGCTCAATCACACAGGGACAGCTAGGGACACAGTAGTGTCCCCCCCGGCAGCCACTCGACGGAAGACCACCAAACCTGGTCTACGAGGCCCAGCCAGGGATGGGGACGGGGACGGGCAGGCTGCCCTAAGCCAGGGTGGCGCAGTGAGAGACGAAGATGCATCTGCCCAGGGCCTCTCAGAGAAGAGAAGCCTCCTGCCTTTTCCCCCACTAGATGTAACCAGGGAAGCCCATCGCTCTGCTCACTGCCCACAGCATGAAGCCAACTCAGTGTGAGAAGAAACCTGGCCCCGAGGAGCCTGCCTTGCCTCCGGACCTCTGCTGTGCAAGACGGACATTTCTTTGTGACCTAAGCCAGGTTAAGCCAGGGTGAGTGCAGCTTGTAGCCAAGAGACCGTTAACCAGCACAGGGCGTCTGAGAGCGGAGGTGAGGGGTGAGGGAAGCAAGGGGGAGGGCTGGCCCAGAGGTCAGCTTTGGGGCTTGTGTGCTTTTTGGCACCGGCTGAGCCCAGGGGCGAGTAGACACACAGAAGATGGTCCAACACAGAACCATAAAAGCAGCTTACATTTAAGAAGTTGGAGAAGAGGAGAGAGCAAAATAAAGAAGTATAGTGGGGGTGAGGGGGGCAAAATACAGAGGCACAGAAGGCAAGACAGATGTTTCCAGAAAGAGGCAGTAATCCAACACGCTGCGTGGAGTCAGCCAGAGACGGCACAGAGGAAGAGGTTGGACAGACCCAGGTACAAACCCTGACTATGCCTCTCACTAGAAGCGTGGCCTCGGATAGGTCACAGAACCTCTCCGACCCTCGGCTTTTCTGACTATAGCACAAGGCCCGTGCTACCCTTGGCTCAGGGCTGTTAGGAGGATGGCCTAGATGTCTCTGCTACAGCACTGTGCACAGGGTGGGGTGAGCTGACCGCATTTAGCCCCAATTCTTCACCCCTCTCGTAACCTTGCCCTTCGTCACCTGACTTTAGAGTGCTTCCCTGAAAGACAGAGTAGGTTTCCCCAAGCCACGTGACTTGTCTCGGAAAACCAAGTGAAAAGGAAGTAGCCGTGCACCAGTTGGCAGCTCAGGTCTCTAGAGAACTCGGATGTTTCCATCTGCTCTGCCACACCTCCACCTTGCGATGCCGGAGCATGCGACACACACGGGGCAGTGCTGTCGCCCCAGACATGCGGCCGAAGGCAAGCCAAAGGCTAGCTGACCTCCAGACGTGGGAGGAAGCCCCAAATCAGAAAAGCCACCCAGCTCGCTTCCAGCTGACCCCAGATTCAGAAGCAATAAATGCTTACTGTCGTATGCCACTGAGGTTTTGTGGTTGTTTGTCATGCAGCATTACCATGGCGACAGGTAACTGATACAATGCCTGGCACAGAGGAGAACCTCCAAGGATGTTTAAAACACACATGCAGGGAGGATAATGGCTGAAAGTCTATTGTCTCAGTCTCCTGTCCTGGTAAGTTGAGTGTTATTTCCTTCGACTGTTTCTCCATATTCATCGAGGCCCAGAGGGCAAAAGACATTTGTGAAAAAATTTTCCTTTTAGAAGTTTCTAGAAACACTAATTTTAAAGGACAGCAAGTTTATTCATTTCCTACTCGTTGTAGCATATTTATCTTTAGCTAACAAGTGCAAATGGAAAATAAATTCTTCAATTTCTTAGCTGATAGTGGGTAGAAGGTATTGGGTATTTGTCATATTATTCTTGATTATTTTTTTATTGTGGTAAAACATACATAATATCCAATTTACTATTTTAACCACTTCTAAATGTACACTGCAGTGGCATTAAGCACATTCACATTATTGTACAACCATCATCACTATCCATCTCCTTCTTTCATCTTCCCAAGCCCGAACTCCATATCCATTAAACACTAAGTCCCCACTTCCCCCCCCACCCCATCCCCGGGTTAACGCCACTCGGCTTTCTGTCTCTGTGAATATGACTATTCTAGGTACCTCATACGGATGGAATCCTACAGTATTTGTCCTTTTATAACTGGCTTATTTTACTTACAATAATGTTCTCAAGGTTCATCCATGTCGAAGCATGTGTAAGAATTTCTTCCTTCTTAAGGCTGAATACTATCTCACCGTATGGATACCACATTTTGTTTATCTATTCATCCACTGATGGACACCTGAGTTGCTTCCACTTTTTGCCTACTGTAAATAATGCTGCAATGAACGTGGGTGTACAAATATCCATTCATATCCCTTCTTGATCCGTTCTATATATCTTTATTAAAACCCTATTTTGAAACTTGAAACATACTAAAAGAAACTCATCCCTGGGACGCCTGGCTGGCTCACTCGGTGGACCGTACCACTCCTGATCTCGGGGTCATGAGTTCGAGCCCCACGTTGGGTACAGGTATTACTTAAAAATAAAATCTTAAAAAAAAAAAAGAGAAGTCGTCACTTAGCTAGCAGTCTTCAGGCATTACCTAACAAAGTTGAGGGGGTGGGACTGGTACCTAGAGTCTGCAATTCAACACAATTTACCATGAATGATTTAATCCTACACCCACTGAAATAAACATGGCGATGAAATGAAAAGCTTTTGGAGGAGACAGGATTCTGAAGCATGCTGAGCTGAATGCAAAATGAATACACAGCTCACCACCCACTCGACCCCACGCAACCAAGCAGAGTAAAGAGCCCGCAATGCCATGCGGTGGGCAAGAATGGGTGGTTTCCCGAAGGCAAAACCCTGTTTTAACTTCACTACTCAATAAAATCACCATAGGGCTTTCTCAGCAAAGAGCCAGAATCCTCTCAAGTTCTCCCAAAGCTTCTGACAGATCATGTGGAAAGCTGATTCATCCAATATATGTTTGTTGGCTGCAGGAGCTCAAATGGGCTGCACAGAGTATGAAGCATGGACCACAATATTCCTTCCTGGAGACCTTGGAAAGGGTTTGAAAGAAAAGAGTGGTATCCTTAAGTTTTTCAATAGTCCAAAAGGCTTATTAGCCAAAATGAGCATACAGGTTAAAATGTGCAGGACTATCTATAAACAGCACCTTGACCCTAATCTGAAGAACTAGTTATGTGCTAATGAAGACACAGAAATTTGTCATCCAAAGGGTCAAACACTTTTAGAAAGGGTCCTCAGATTAAAAAATACCGGAAATGGGCACCTGGGTGGCTCAGTCAGTTAAGCGTCTGCCTTCGGCTCAGGTCATGATCCCGGAATCCTGGGATCGAGTCCTACCATTGGGCTCCCTGCTTGGCGGGGAGTCTGCTTCTCTCTCTGCCTCTCACCCCACTTGTGCTCACTCTCTATCTCTCAAATAAATAAATAAAATATTTAAAAAAAAATACTGGAAACTTCTCAATCTTTCAACTTGCAGAAAAAGAAACAGATGCTTCGAAATGTGAAATGACCTTCCCCAGATGGTTACAGGCTGGGAGAGCTGAGAAGGGCAGGGATGTCTCAGGGGTCCTTCCAACAAGGGCCTCTGAATCATCTGGGCAGAAGTATGAGGGAGAAAAAGAAACACAATGGTTTTCCAGCCTCTACGAACTGACAGTCAAGTTCTAAGCCACTGAAAACAGACAGGATATTTGTCAACTATTATCAAGTCTTGCTGGTGGCCCAGGCCCTATCTGCCTCCGGCCACACACAAGCCAAGGGTTGAAAGGGAGGCCATTCAGGCCTGCATGGTTTTGTTTGTTTTGTTTTGTTTCAGCATAAAGCTGACACTCAGCCCTAATACATGATCACTCTCCATTTTCTACTTCAACCTGGGCTTTTGATAGAATGAGTTCATACATCAATATGAACAGATCGATACAGTTCATAATTTATGAAGATGTGGAGGGAGGGAGAGATTGATCCTACAGACCCACCCAACCTATGCCTGCATCTCTTCTTCCTCTCTTCCTTCTTGCTGCCCGGGTTTGGTCATTTTTCAATGCATTAACACCCCCACGCGCGAGGGTCGGCAGGGAGAAAAATTAAATTGCATCCTACATAAGCTTTGCTAATAAAAGATTTACAGTTAAACTGCAAAAACGGTTTCTATGGGTCATCCCTGGATTTCAGTGATCTATGTTATTCCTGTCAAGCCTGCACAAATGTAAATAAAAGCAAATGACACACACGGACATAGCCTAGGGACCCGATCCAGGATGGGATGGAGCTTAGAGTAAGTCATCACAGGGAGACAGATGGAGAAGGAGCCAGGGAGAAAGGGAAGGAGGAAAGGAAAGAGGGAAGGAGGCTCTTAAACATGACTGTGAGTTGCACTCGAATTCCATGAAAAAAAGGTCAGAGCCATAGGGCCAAAGTTTAAGAGGAAAGGGCGAAGTATTTTTTTAAGCATACATCTATGCACAAAACAGATAGAGAATTTCCATTCCTGCCTCCTTTTAGTTTGCCTGTGCCTGTCCACAGTGTTGTCAGACACATCAGTAACTCGGTTACTTTTTCTCTTTGTATAGATATGTCTTATCTTTTATCTCAGTGATTTTGTCAAAAGTAAATTACAAAGGAAGCTAACTTCTTCAAAAGAAACAAGCTACTCCCAGTGATACTATCAAAGAGTTGCTTTAAAGCTTTTGAAAAGTCAAACATAAAACTGATGTCATTTTTTTCCCTAAACAATGTGTTTTTTTTTTAAAGATAACTATTAACTGCATGCTTGTGTTCATTTGTTTGCTTTAATCTGTCAAAATAACATGGCCTAGAAAAGGGTCAAAAAGAATAAGGGGAAAAACTCAATAGCAAAACATTCTGGAAATCTGATTTTCCTTTGGAAGGAATGACGATACCAAAGAATCCACCCAAGCTGGCGGTGGGGAGAAGGGAAAGAAGCAAGCGAGAGAGAGCATGTACGAGAGGGCTGGGTGGGGGTGGGGGGAGAGACTGCCCCAGACTTGCAGCATCTCCAGCAACCCACCTGGAGGTGGCTACACAGACAAGTCTTACTTAAACTGAAATCTGAAAACACAGTACTAATCACTGATAATTCATAATAATGGGTTCCTGATGAGCAAAATTAACATATAATCACATAATCCAACCATCTCTTTTGATTAATATCTTCGTGTTCTCTCCCTGGCTCTGATGATAGTGATGATAAGCAATCAAATATCAGAGAGGAAGAAACCCAGAAAGGAAGGGAAAGCTAAATCTGGCCCATGTACTCCAACGACAAGGGAAGAGCACACTGCTGATGTAGAATAAACTGAACGCTACACTTCTATCTAGAAAACCTTGGGGAAGGGTGACAAACCAAATACAGATTAAAATGATAACAAAAATGAAAGCTGCTCTTACCCTGGAGATATTCCCCTACTTTCAGCTCATGTTCTACTGGGAAATCGGAAAAATTTCGGCGCCTTCTCTCAAACACAGTTACCCTCATAACTTAATTCTCCTTTCAAACTGGTTCAAATCGCCTCCATTGGAAACCTATTTGGCTTTCTCACTCTCTGTTAATGGCCCATTAGCAGGCTGAGAGCTAGATTTAGTAGTTATTCTCATAATCCACTTTCCAAAACAGACCCTTAATAAGTCTTCTCTCTCCCTCGGCACTCAGTAACCAAGACAATTTCTCTGAATCACAGAATTTCAACAGCTTTTCCTTAAATATATAACTTAATATAAAGCTATTCTCCCTCTGGTACTTTTCTTCCCAGTAACTCACTTCTCAAAGGGCTAGGGTGTTTGAGTACAAGTACATACTTCCATCCGAGAATTAAAGTTGGCTCCAACATGAATACAATATGTCCTCTTCCTTCAAGGAGCTTATAATCTAGTAAAAAAGAATCTAAATCTAAACATGGATACATACACACACACACACACACACACACAAGAATATAAGTGTATTAATAGAATAAAATGCACCTACAAGTGTCTAAAAATCATTTCAGATCAGCCATTCACTAAGGCTTTCTGGAATGCTATTATTCATATTACTGCTTATGTTTTTCTGAGGTGAAGGCAGCACGAGACCTTCCATGTCTGCCTTTACTGCTGCAGCCAGTGAGTCATTTCATTTCTTCCCGCCTTGGTTCCCTCATATTTAAAATGGACCTATGACGATGCTTCTCCCCCCGCCCCACAATTCATGGTTAGCCCAAGATGCAAATGAGTCTTTCAGTCCCTCTCTACATATACAAACTGCAAAGCTCTATCCAAGCTAAGGAATTTTTGTTTATAAAATGTCATTTGTGGGGCGCCTGGCTGGCTCAGTCAGTTGAGCGTCTGACTCTTGGTTTCAGCTCAGGTCATGATCTCAGGGTCGTGAGACTGAGCCCTGCGTCGGGCTCCACACTCAGTCTGCTTGAGATTCTCCCTCTTCCTCTCCCCCTCTCCACCCCCCACTCTCTCTCTCTCCCTCTCAAATAAATAAGTAAATCTTTAAAAAAATAAAAATAAAATGTCATTTGTTCAAATATAGCATTTTGTAATTTCTTCTCATCCACCTTCTGAAAGCTACGGACTGATAAATACTATCAATTCCCTCAATATTAAAGGGGAACATTTTTCAATTAACAAGAGTGTTCCACTAAGAGCTATTATAACATAAATATTCAAAAGTTAAATTCTTCTGTGGATCAGTGATAAGAAAA
Source organism: Halichoerus grypus (assembly GCF_964656455.1). NCBI lineage: Eukaryota > Metazoa > Chordata > Mammalia > Carnivora > Phocidae > Halichoerus > Halichoerus grypus. The sequence continues at coordinate 116,499,802 of NC_135727.1, read as the reverse complement.
AAAACAAGAGGGGGAAAAGATTCTATTTGCAAAAGCCAACAATAACCTCAATCTATGTAGGAATGACATAAGGAGTAAGCAAGACTGCGCAAATACAACATTAACTGACACTTGACTAAACAGGGTAATGCCCTATGTCACTGGATCACTAGAATGAGCTGTTTAGTATTCAGGAGGGATGTACATTTTAATTTGGTGATATAGTTGCAAGAATTGGTCCACTATAATGTCTGCAGAAGAGAGGCAAGGGAGAGAAAAGGGTTTCATTTACGCATTGTACATAACGACATTTTATATGACACAATACAAAACTGTTAAACAAAAGAAGTTGGGGAAATGTCAATTCTTTCTAAATTGATGTGCAATTTTAATGTAATTCAATTCCCAATCCCAGTGGGATTTTTAAAAACTTGGTAACAGGGGTGGCTGGGTGGCTCAGTCAGTTAAACGGCCAACTCTTGATTTCGGCTCAGGTCATGATCTCAGGGTCCTGGGATCAAGCCCTGCCTCTGCACTCAGCAGGGAGTCTACTTGAGGATTCTCTTTCCCTCTCCCTCTTCCCCCGCCCCCTCTCTCTCTAAAATCAATAAATAAATCTTTAAAAAATTTAAAAATTAAAACTTGATAATGTAATTTAAAAATAAACAAGTGAGAATAGCTAAAATATTTTTGAAAATGGGAAGTGATAACAGAAGGACAAAAGCCATACCACATATTAAAATGTACTATAAAGCCACAATAAATGCAAGCTGGTACAGCCACTCTGGAAAACAGTATGGAGGTTCCTCAAAAAGTTGAAAATAGAGCTACCCTACGACCCAGCAATTGCACTACTGGGTATTTACCCCAAAGATACAAATGTAAGGATCCGAAGGGGTACATGCACCCCAGTGTTTATAGCAGCAATGTCCACAATAGCCTAACTATAGAAAGAGCCTAGATGTCCATCAACAGATGAATGGATAAAGATGTGGTATATATATACAATGGGATATTATGCAGCCATCAAAAAAAAAATGAAATCTTGCCATTTGCAACAACGTGGATGGAACTAGAGGGTATTATGCTAAGCGAAATAAGTCAATCAGAGAAAGACAAGTATCATATGATCTCACTGATACGAAGAATTTGAGAAACAAGACAGAGGATCATAGGGGAAGGGAGGGAAAAATGAAACAAGATGAAACCAGAGAGGGAGACAAACCATAAGAGACTCTTAATCTCAGGAAACAAACTGAGGGTTGTTGGAGTGGTGGGGGGTGGGAGGGATGGGGTGGCTGGGTGATGGACACTGGGGAGGGTAGGTACTATGGTGAGCACTGTGAATTGTGTAAGACTTACGAATCACAGACCTGTACCCCTGAAACAAATAATACATTATATGTTAATTAAAAAAAAATTTTTTAAAGAAACTACAAAAAAAAAAAAAAGCCACAATAGTTAACTATATTGATGCAAGAATGGTGAGACAAATTAATGGAACAGAAGCAAAAGTCCAGAAAAAAATGCTCTAATATATACAATAACATATGATAAATGAGATATCACAATCAATGGGGGAAGGGCTGGATTATTCAATAAATGGTCCCGAAAAAGTGGCTATTTTAAAATAAAAATCAATTTGCATACTAACTGTATACTATACATTAAAATTCCATAGATTAAAAATTAGAAGTATAAAAATGAGGCCAGTATAAAGAAGAAGAAAAATTAGGTGAGAATTTATTCAGGGAAATAATGAAAAAATCCAACACATGAATCTGTGTAAAAAAGTACTATTTCTGTACCTCAAAATCAGCTGTAAACAAAATGAAAAGCCAACCAAGTGGGAAGCACAATTTGCCAGAAACGACAAAGGAATAATACACTAATCAGTAAGAAAAATATAAAGACCTCAATATGAGAGCAAAGAATACAAACAAATGACAGAGGAAAGAAAATGTGCAAGAACTCTGTTAATCAAAGAAATTCAAGCTTGAAACACTAATAAGCACTCTTCTCACTTCTAGTGGTGATGTAAATTGGTACAACCCTTCAAGAAATCAACTTCATAATAATGGCTTAAAGTGCCATAAAATATATACATGCTTTTGTCCAGTAATTCGACATCTAAGAATCTTTCGTAAAGAAATCATCGGAGCTGCAGAAAAGATTTATGAGCAAAATTAGCCAGCACCAAGTTACAATGGCAAGAAAAATTGGAAACCTAAATGGATTCTTTCCTTTCCAACAGAGGCTCTCTCTATGAAGCACAGAATTTAGAATATGAGAGGTTTGCCTTTTGATTTACAGGGACTCTCTCCTTTCTTCTCAAGAAATGAACAATAGAATGCCACAGTCAGTTTTCTACCATTCTCAAATCAATTCTCTAATATTTAGGTCATCCCAGCAAAATAGTGTCTTTTTGATCCCTCAGACTCACTATCTCCTAGGCAACTGATTGAAGAAAAATATAAAGCTTCACTGAGAAACATATAATTTTTAAAGACTTGAATAAACAGAATGACACATCTTGTCCTTCAGCTGGGAGGGGGGAGTGGTAGGGGATGTGAAACGGAAAGAGACAGACAGACAGACAGACAGACACAGCCAGATAGTGCATTTTAACACCACTTTGTGTGGTGATCTTTAAAAAAAAAAACAACAAAACAGCTTTATTGAGATATAATTTACATGCCATAAAATTCACTCATTTTAGGTGTGTAATTAAATGATTTTTCTAGAGTTACAGAATTGTGTGACCATCACAGCAGTGTAATTTTGGAACACTTCCATCACCCCAAAAAGGAACCTCTTGCCCATGCGCAGTCACTTTCCATTCTGACACCCAGCTCTGGGCAAGCACTAACCTACTTTCCATCTCTATGAATTTGCCCATTGTGGATACTTCATATAAATGGCATCATACAACATGTGATCTTTAGTGTCTGGCTTCTTTAATTTAGCATCATGTTTTCGAGGCCCATCCATGTGGTGGCATGTATTGGTACCTCACACCCTTTTATTGCCAAATAATATTCCACTGTGTGGATAAACCATATTTTGTTCATCTGTTCGGTCGATGGACATCTGGGTTGTTTCCATTTGGGGGCCATTATGAATCATGCTGCTGTGAACATTAGTATACAGGTTTGTATGTGGACATATGTTTTCATTTCTCTTGGGTATGGAATGCTGGGCCATGTGCTAACTCTCTACTTAACAGCTTGAGGCACGGCCAGATTTTTCCATATCAGCTGCACCAGTTCACATCCCTACAAGGAGTGTATAAGTTGTTCATAGTATTCCCTCACAAGCTTTTTAATTTCTCAAGGATTGGCAGTGAGGTCCCCTTTTTAATTCCTCATATTAGGATTTTTAAACCTTCTCTCCTTTTTTTTCTTAATCAGTGTTAGCTAAAGTTTATCAATTTGTTGACTATTTCAAAGAACCGAGTTTTGATTTCAGTAATTTTCTGTATTTTCCTATTCTCTATTTCACTTATTTCCACTCTAATCATTATTTCCTTCTTTCTGCTTGCTTCAAGTTTAGTTTGCTCTTCTTTTTCTAGTTTCTTTTTAAAATATTTTTTATTAAGTAATCTCTATGCCCAGCATGGGGCTTGAACTCACAACCTTGAGATCAAGAGTCACATGCTCCACCAACTGAGCCAGCCAGTGTCCCTCTTTTTCTAGTTTCTTAAGGTAGAAAGTTAGGTCACTGACAATCCCACTTTGGGCAGATACCCAAAGTTAATGAGATCACTATCTCAAAGAGATACCTGTACCCCGTGTTCACATGGAAACAACCTAAGCATCCAGCAAGCGATGGATGAATGAATAAAGAAAATGTCATACATGCGTGTGCATGCAGCACGCGCACACATACACACACACAATGGAATATTATTTACCCATAAAAATAAGGAAATCCTGCCATTTGTGACAATATGAATGAAACTTGAGGGCAATATGCTAAGTAAAATACGATAGAGAAAGACAAATTTTGTATGTTCTCACAATAACAACAACTAAAAAAAAAGGTAATTATGGGAGGTGAGGGATGTGTTAACTAACCTTATTGTAGAAATCATTTCACAATACATACATGTATCAAATCATCATCACACAACCCACATCTACACAATGTTATATATGTATATCTCAGTGAAGCTGGGGAAAGAAGAGAAAGTTGGGGTATTGATTTGAAATGTTTTCTTTTTGAATATAGGCACGTACAGCTGTGATTTTGCTCTAAGCATTGCTTTAGCTATATGCAGTCGATTGCTGGAGATTTTGTTTTCATTTTCATTCATTTCTAAATATTTCAAAATTTCCCCTGGGGATTCTTTGACCCACTGGTTGTTTAGGAGTATATTGTTTAATTTCCATATATTTTTGAATTTCCCAAATCTCCTTCTGTTGTTGATTTCTAATTTAATTCCAGTATGGTTGAAGAACATACTCTGTATGATTTTAATCCTTTGAAATTTACTGAGCTTTCTTTTATGGCCTAACATATGGTCTATCCTGGAGACTGGTCCATGTGCATCTGATCACTGGTGACTTCATGGAAACAACACTTCATTATTATTGTCCATAAATCTGTAATTTCTTCCCAACATTCTGGGGTCTTATCAGCAGTTTAATAACACTTATCAGCACTTTTAATAACAACTACTACTGTATTCAGTGACTCCTGGTTCACTCTCTCACCACCCTCTGCCCCAGGCTTCATTCTCGTTCCTCATTTTTATCCTGATAATTTCCCTGAGGGAATTAACACGAGTAGTCTCCTTATTTTACAGATGGGAAAACAGTATGAGACTTGCCTAAAGGCCCACAGAAACTTTGGGGGTGCAGCAGAAGTGGGGACTGGAGCCCGCCAACAGCCATTCTTCCTGCAACAAGGTCGTACTACCACTGAGCTTATTCAGGTCCCCAGGAAACTACAAATGGAACAAGCAGTTCAGTCCTCAAATGTGCTTCCTTGAGTGAGTGTGCGCGCGTGCACACACACACACACACACACACACACACACACGGGAAGTTTCTGACTGTTCTCTCTTTCCCTTCCTGGTTGGGGACCATGACGGTGGTCCACCTGCCACTGCAGCTGGGCGCTCTGTCAGCCTGACCATGGGTTAGGGAGGTAGGCCAGGAAATGTCTTCGTTGTTCAGGGCACAACGGTCCCACAGCCTCACAAGCACAAAAAAGCCATGAATCCAAAGACTAAATTGAAGCTGCAGGTAACATCAGGGGGACCAGGCTGTGACGACAGACCAAAAAGTGTAATTAGAAGAAACCGAGGAAACTACAGGAGAAAAGGCTCCTTTTCCAGGGCTTTCTACAAGTGAAGACAGTTGCTGTCCCAATACAATACCTCTAATTAATTACCTTTAATTAATCTACCAGCTCTCTACCTGGAATAATCTCCCTTTGGAAAAGAGAATCCCATGTGGGCCTTAGCTAAGTTCAGTCCCCCAGATCAGAGGGGTGTCCTTTCAGGCCCCCTGGGCAGAGGTTCCATGTCCTCCTTCCTGGCATGTCAACAAGAGGGTCCCTGCACCAGGCTGAAGGCTGGGACACTTTCAGGGACCTTAGCCACTGCAGGAATCCTAGATTCCAGAACTCTAAATGGCAGGCTATGTGGGTTTTCCTCACAGCTCCACAAGCGGGTTCATTACCTGAACTCAAAATGGCAGCCTCTTTCACTAATAGGAGGTGAGAGCGACCAAACCTCTTCTTTATGCCCAATCAGGGCTTTAATGGTATCAAAGAGAGCTAAGATTCCCCGTTTTCAATCGAAGCAGGTAGAGAAGGTGAGGGGACTCTCCTAACTATATGGGGCTACTGTTTCGTCATCATAAAATCCTCCCCTGGAATCCCAGTTCCATCCTGACCCAAGTCCCAGGTAGAGCTGGCCTTGCGTTCCCTGGGCCGGCCCCCTCAGCCCACTTTTCCTGCCAAAGCCCAGCCTAGGCACTCTTTGACACAAGGACCCAAGAAATGATCAAGAGAAAAAAAAATCCCTTTCAGCTTGTCACTTGAAAACTTCCCAAAAGGACTGGTTTTCAAGTTTTAGATTCGGGGAATGTTCTCCCAGCATCGCCCAACTTGTGTTTTCACGGCCGCGGGCTTTAGAGGCTTCATGAGTCTCTCTCACAGCGCCAGGAGGCCACTGCCACACACTCATTTGAACATTCTCTGCGCAAGGGCGGATCCGAAGATGGTCCCAGAGATGCTTAGACAGCTCCTTGCCCTGCATTTTCAAGTCCTGCTCATCCTAACTAGTATTCAGTAAAATGCGGTCCGCCGGTCAAACAGAAGCGGGTTTCCTTAGCAGAGGACCTCTGAGAGCCTGCGACACGCTACGGTGCTTGTCAGTCTTCTGAGAGGGTGTTAGTGCCGGCGGTCGTAGCCAAAATTCATGCGTCCAGAGAGCCAGTTTTCTCTCCCTTTTTGTCTCCTTCTCTCTCTCTCTCCATCCCCCTTTTGTGAATATTTTGCAGGGCCATAATTCTGTGCAACGAACACTGGGAAACACTGGCCTGGTGTCTACCTGAGCATGTCACACATGTTGCATGGCTTCCTCTCTAGTAGGTGAAAATATATAATAGTACCCCTTTTAGAACATGCCTTCGACAGACAAACTTGGGCCCCCAAGGTCCAACTCAGAACTGGTGAAAATAAGTACTGCGTACAATGGGGCTATGTGGTTGGTCAGCACTGTCCTCGGAGCCTGGTGTGTTGGAGGGAGGCTGCATAATTCTAGCATTCTGTACCAAGTGAATTGTAAACGACTCTGTAACATGAGAAAACTGCAGTCATCCCGATTATATGGACTCTCTGCTTTTAAAAGATACTTAAGGCTTCAGGCCAGCAATGTAAAAATCAAAGAAAAAAGTCAGCTTTACAAGTGGGTTATGCACTATGCACTGTTTGAAATTCCAAATGCTTTTTCTCATAGAAACAAAGTCATAAGTGGTGATTAAGTTCTCAGACTAACTCACAATGTAGCTAAAACACATCTGCAATGTCATCAACTAACAAGACCCAAAAAACAATGAAATTAAAGAAGAAACATTTTTATTTATCAAGAATACTAATGCTCAGTGGAATACCCAGAGGGGGGAGTATGGTGGGGTAGGGGTGGGTGGCCCACGCCAAGGCAAGAAGGGGCTTCCTGTAGAGAACTGACAAATGATAATGAAGCCAGCAAAGCCAGTAGGCTCTTTATTTCACCACCTGCTGACAACTGAAAACAACATCAGCACAAAATATTGCTCCTTTCAGGAAAACTGGGTTCAACGAGATGTAAAGAAGTAGTTAGGGGTACCTGGAGCTACCTCGTAAGACTCTGGCTTACCTACAGGAATTTTAGTGGACTTCTTCATTGTGTTCAAATTAATATCTACACCTAGAGTCATGCCTACAGGAGTCCTCTTTTTTTTTTTTTTTTCCACGCATATCAACAATGATCCTGGTCAGTGGGGATGTAACAGATGGGACAAGGATGGGGAAACGGATTCTATGAGTTCAATGAAGAAAAATTAGAAGAGAAAGGAAAGGAGCTAAGGAGAACACACGTGTAATGTGAGAAGCTGTGGGTCTAAGATGGAATGGCAGGAACTGAGAACACTAAAATTCAGAGGAACCAAAGGCATTTCCCCCAGGGAGAAAAGGTGGGCAGGAGGAGGGGTTTCCTCGGAGAGCCACCAGGTGGAGCCACCACCACAAAACCACTCCGTGGCTGTCCTCTGGATGCACTTGGGTGGAAACCCAGCAGGAACGCCGTGGAAGTCTAAATCAGTAATTATTCCAGGGGACACTAATTCCTCTAGTGCTATACACCGTGGAACCAGGACACAGAGATTGAAAGGAGATAAATATAATACAAGAAAATTTCTTCAAACCAAGTTTGTCAATGACCCACATGCAAAAATGTATGGAAAATGGACAACGGCAACACCCACTTGGAACGGCCTTTTCCACCCATTTCACCACCATCCCTAGATCCAAGAGGCATTATTACTCTGATAAGAAAGTAAATAGGGGTAACATACTCTAACATCAACTGCTGGTCCCACGGAGCCAATAACACAGGCTCCCAAGAGAACCCATCAGTAATGCAACCAGGGATCAATTACTTTACAAAACCTCTTTATGGTCCCTTTACTCTCAAACTTTCAAGAATGAAGGCTCCCTGGGAAAGAAGATGATAAATGCACACACAGACACATTTACACGGATGTATGTATTATTGAATGGCTATAATATTATATCCATCCAGGTTCGCTGCCAGGTGTCCAGCTTTATTTTCATCTCCCCATGGGAAAGACCAGCTCAGGTGATAGCCAAGAGCTTCCACGCAACACTAACGCCGTCTCTTAACTTCTTACTCTTCCATCTGCCCATAAAAGCCAGCAATTTAGGTAAGGTCAACAGGTAATGCGGAGAGTTGAAGAAAATCTGACCCAACATGCCACATTTTCAGATCCCTAGGTAACCAGGGTAATCTACATTTGTTTCTCCAACAGGAAATTTGAAAGGAAAAAAGTCTTGTTTCTATAAACAGATTCCCAGATCTCGCATCCACCTTAAACAACAAAGCACTGGAAAACCAAAGTCGTTGACATTTTCTTTATTAAAGACACACTTTTTCCAACCTTTGTTTACAGTTTCATTTCAAACAAAGAGCCCACACCCTATCAAGGGAACCAGGCCACCTCCTTGGAGCCAACCCAGAGTTCCACGGCAGCACGTGCATGTTCGCGCGCACACGCACTCATGTCCTGACAAACAAGCCAACACATACCTCGAGAACGTTACTCTGAGGAGCCAAGTAAATGCTAAAGAAATGACAGCTTAAAAAAATGTTTCCCCTTCAGTAGAGACAAGGGAGGGAGGTCACTACGGCCAGATCTGTTCAGGGATTGGAATGACTAGTGCTGGGAGAAAAGAAAGATAAACATTCGGTACAATTCTTCTGACAGCTGCAGGCAGCGGACCAAAATGGAGAGCCCTTCCGTGTGGCAAACACGAGGCCCATATTATGCTGGGGGGCGGGGCATGTATATATCACCCATCCACACACAGAATGAATTCTGAAGAATTTCTGCATTAACTTTTAAAGCAACAGTGTGTCACCAGAGGCAGAGCAGCTGTTGGCCCCTCTGTTAAGGACAACTTTTGAATGAAACCTGTCTGAAGGACTAAATACACGCAAAATGAGGCCACAGAGTCATGTTCTACAATCCAAGTCATATCCACATAGCAACTCCGAGAGCAACCCTCCCCCAGCTCAACTTGAATCTCATCTTGTAGCATCAGGGCTCGATCTGTTCCAAACAACATCTTTGAGACCATCAGATCTTCCTGCATTAATCCCTGGAAGGGGCAGTAAAATGCAAATGCACAACAAACCTTAAATAAAGATGGTAAAAGCAGTTTATCTTTCAGAAGGCAGATGCCAAAGTAGCAGAGCGACTTAAAAAGATGATTATAAAAGACATTTTATATCAGGAGAGCATAACAATAATAATAATAATAGCAAAGAATAATAAATGTGCAAAATACAATAGAGACTTACCAAACACTGAATTCATGATAAACTGGAAATAGAAACAAGGACACATAAAGCCAACCAGAAACCCGCGGAGTGGCTTCACATTCAGAACGACAGAAGTAAATAAGAGACATATCCCCATCTTGCCCATCTTGCCATAAAAGAGATTTAAGAAATGCACACCACTTTCTTAACATTTCCCAAGGATTACAACAGACTGCAAGGGCTTGCAGGCAGGACAGGCTGGTGTTCTTCCAGGCCTTCTATCTGACCCAGCACCAAGCACAGGGCCAGGCCCGCCGCAGGGACACAGTAACCATGCGCCGTTGAATGTTCATTAGGATGCACGTGAAAGTGGGGAAGAAACAATATCCCAAATCCTGGGCGGCAGGGGGGTTTCTGAGAGAGACAGCTTCCCCGTGAGGTCTGCTAACGATGCAAAAACTGAGGAACTAGAGCCCCGAAATAGAAGCTGGTCCTTACAAAGGCCAGTGTGGTATCTGTTACAGCCTGGACACTGAACCTGTCACATAAAGAAAGTTGGTTGGGAAGCCCTTCTGAGGATGAAACCAAATGATTTTTTCTTTCCTTTAATTCAAGTAGAAATGGACAAAATCCTCCTTGCTCATTTTCAAGTATGTATTTAATGTATTTGCTGTTAACTGTTAAAATGTCCACTTTGTTCAGTTTTTCTTTTAAACTCAAGGTTTGAATGTTTTTTTCAAAAAAAAATTCCTCCATATATCAATATTTCAATTTAGGAATGTGCATCGGTCTTCTATATGGGTTTAATGAGAGAAGAAACAAAAGAATAAATCATTCTCAGAAGGAAGCAGACAACCTTTTTCTATCTGGTTCATGAGAATGTCATTTGGCTCCAAGAAAAATTTTCAAGATTTTCTGGCTACAATTTGTCAACATTCTGGAGTCTGGGGTAACTGCAGGATACAACATCCATGCTGCAAGCGTAAATGAAAAAATGACTTCTTACTCCTTGGGAAAAGCTTGTTTTAAATGGCAATCTCCTTCACTGGGACTCGGGTAAAGCCCAGAGACATGGCCAGGGGTGCGAGCGGACACAGATGTCCTTAGAGCCCTAATGCCTGGAACGTATAGCTGGCGGCAGCCAGGCCATCTGGAGGAGCTGTTCTCACTCTCTCTCTCTGCCTGTCTTTCTCAGTTTCAGTCACATCTTTTTCTCAAATGAAAAGCACATGGAATCATTCCAGTACCTCCCCAAATCAACTCTGTAGAAATTTGCAAAGGTTAAAGTTGAAAACTGAAACTAGTCAGCCCCCAAACAGTTTCCATGGTCCTGGCCTTTTCTCAGGGCTATTAGCAGCTTCTTCACAAACCTAGGGTGGTTCCTGACCTTATTTAGGGGCCTGGGGAGGGCGAGCTCACCCCACACTGTGACGTAGTACCACCCACTTGCCATTGCTGCAAAGTGAGGCATGTCCCCAAACCTCTGGCCACAACTGGGCCAACTTCTTCAGCTAAGTCTATCTCAAGTTCAGGACCCAGTGAAGTAGTTCAATATCAGACCCATAACAGATTTTGATCTTTCTTTATTAAAAGAAAAAGAACCTGTGTTAATTCTATTAAATTCTCACAGGGTCCAAGGCTGACTCACAAGGTGGACTCATATACCCCACGAGGGATCCCATGTTAATGAAACAAAGCAGCCTGTTACTAAACTCTAAAAAGAAACTTCCATTCATAACAACAGCAACAGACAAAAACATCAAGAAATTTCTAGGGACAAAGCTTGGTGGAAACAAAGAAAAGGAGAAGACCTGGGTCATTTACAATAACTCATAAAATTTGAAAAATTAGTTGGATGGAAGTGTTTACAAGTAACCAGAATCATCCCACAGATTTAGCCTCTGATCCTTGTTTTAAGGGGAAAAAAAGTGGTTTTTCATTGATTTGGGGTGGGAAAAAAATGTAGCTTTTGAGCCCAGCACAATGAACTATTTATCTGGCCTGACAAGGCCAATCAATCCACCCCGCTGTTTATTATAAGGAGTAGTAGGATACTGTTAGTATTGACGGGTGGGGGCAGGGCCAAACACGGCACTGGCCCTGGGTACACAATGCTTCCCTTCAACTGGAAATTGATGTTTGGCCCAGGTGACCTGGGGGTCAGTGTGAAGCCTGGGACAGAATGAAGATGGTATTTTATGTGTTTCGTATTTAGAGAACGACTCCAATATGCTAAGGTCTCAGATCCACTGGTCATAGTCAGGCTGTGGCCCTAAGGTGGACACTTAAGAAAGGAACGTCCCTCAGTATGTGCCCCCCCCCATTAGTACCTTTTTCTGGACCATGACAAATTCCGGGGAGGACCTCAGAGGCCAGATTTTTAGTTGTAAAGAGGCAATTATCTGAAAAGTTGGATTCCTTCTTTGATTTAAAGTTCTCAGATAATTTTTACCCAACTCATCTGGATAATTACCTTAATTCCTTAACTTAATTAAGTCCTTATCTTATTAAGTTAATTAATTACCTTAATTCTCTTATTTACTTTGTAAAAGCTGGGCTGGCAGGGGAAGCCTTGCTACTGGTCCCCATGTGTGTGCCCTTCCTTGGCTCACTGACCCAAGAAGCATGAGGAGGAGCAAGAGGGGCTCGGAGCAGCAAGCAAGGGTTGGGAATATAGACGGAGCCACTGACTTCTAGCTCTCTGAAACCCAGAAGGGCAGGCCTCAGGAGTTCTGGAACTTATTTGCAAGAATGCAGGAGGCACTTCAGGGGACAACTATAGTTTTCCAGGAAAGTATGCTTCATTCTTAAAATGGGAAACCCCCTGCATTGGTAGGATGGGCTTTAAAAAAAAAAAAAGAAAGGAAACAAGAAAAGAAAGAAAATCCTATAGCTGCTAACCAGCGTGGGCCTCCAGCCAATACTTAATCTGAATAATTCAAAAAAGGAAATGTAACCCAGGGCAGCTGGAGGGGGCAGAGGAAGAAGCAGGAAGGAAGAGAGACACAAAGCTAATGTCTCAAGCACTATGATCAATGGACAGTTTATTGGACAAATTCTTATGCTGTCTAAATTTTATGAAAGATTAGCTGTTCTTCCCTGTGGTTATGTAAACTTGCCTTCTTTTTTCCTCTTAATGGAACTCTTTGCTAATACATTTCCTGCTGCTGCTTTTGAACAGCTCTATATTTCTCTTTAAGGAAGTAATCAGCCGGTGAAAAGCCGGCCACTGAACGCTAACCTGCCCTGGGCACGCTCCCTGTGAGCCCGGCCCGATGCGCGGTGAGCGCAGGGGCAGGAAAAACCGAGGAAATCTAGTGCGACCACGGTAGAAGTGGGTCGAGTCCTCTCTGCGATCTTACATTCTCTCTCCTGTCATCTCAAACAACGGTGTCACAAAGGACAGATATGGGAGAAAACAAGACCCCAACGAGCTAATACCTGAAAATGTGCCTTGAGGTCTCAAAATAGGCAAACAAGATGGTTAAAGTTCCCTTGGTTGGAGGCAGGTATGAGCTCTTTCTGTGCACACACTGCCTCCTAAACCAAGAGAGACAAGGTTTGTGTTTGGGAGCCCAGCAGGTAGAGAGAAAGACCCTGATAAAGCCTGCCCTTAAAAATAAAAAGAGAGCATGGCCAGACGCACGTAGCTCAGCGTGCACCACAGCATTCTCTAAAGTCACCTTTCATCCATAAAAATAGATGTGAAAGTGAAAGCTAACGTCCTAGAAAAATCATCATTTGCAAATTTAGTCTACTTTCTCATTGTGAAAAAATTGTATTCGTTCCCTTTATTATAGTTATTACATTGTTGCTCGCTCTGTGTGTGTGTGCGCGCATGTGTGTCCAAATTTATACAAAAAAACAAAAGGGCAAATGCCATTCAATTTTTCAGCAATTCAAAATTTGACACAGTTCACCGGGAAGTTTCCAGTTTGGGTTTGTGTGTGGGGAGGGGGCTTGTTCTTCTTTTCCATACCTCTCTTATTGGTTCTTAGAATTGTTTCAGAAGATAGCAAAGCATTTCCGCTGGACACTTCGTGCATGGGCTTTTCTGGAGCTTTGCTGGAGAGAGGGTCTTTCTTCATTTCTTTCTTTATTTCCTGTGAGGATAAAAGGAAAACAAGACTGTTGTTTGAAATTTTAAAATGGCTCTTTGGCTATTTTAAGCTTCAACTTTCTGGAAATGAACTCTAATGACCTCAACTCAGTATAACATGATGTGTGAAAAATACCATTTCTTTTGTTGTTGTGGCTTGTTTTCCTTACATTTATTACTGAAGCACCTGCTCCTGTAAAGTAAAATGATGTCCAACATGGTGACATGACCTTATGTGACTATGACCATTTCAAGTGACCAGGAAGAGAATGAGTGATAATGAAGGCCACTGCACAGCTCGAAGTGACAGCCTGTCTTACTTTTTGAATGATAACAAGTTTTGGCCAAGGAGAGTCACCCCCTAAAAGCCTTCTGGTTTCTATCCTTCCCAACAAGGGTTTAGAGAAATATATTCTCAAATCACCATTGTCCCAAAATTATGTTAAACCCAAAAGAAGGGGACTTAAGTTCATTTACACTCATCAAGTTCCTCTGGCTCTCTATTTAGCTCTTGACAAAAATGTAAGGATGACAAACAGAGATAAAGACTATCATTCTAGGCCAGGGGTCAGCAAACTACAACCCACCACATGTTTTTATAAATAAAGTTTCATTACAACATGACCACCTTCATTCATTGAAGAATTTTCTAAGGCTGTTATGACGGCAGAGCTGAGTATTTGGAACAGACATCAAAGCATAAAATACCTGACCCTTTAGGGAAAAAGTTTGCTCTAGCTGGTCTCTTATCAAAGATCCATTAAGGGGGCACCTGGGGGGCTTGGTTGGTTAAATGTCTGCCTTCAGCTCAGGTCATGATCTCAGGATCCTGGGATTGAGTCCCGTCTCCAGGTCCCTGCTCAGTGGGGAGCCTGCTTCTCCCTCTCCCCTGCCCCTCCCCGCTGCTTGTGTGCTCGCTCTATCTCAAATAAAAAAACAAAATCTTGGGGCGCCTGGGTGGCTCAGTTGGTTGGGCGACTGCCTTCGGCTCAGGTCATGATCCTGGAGTCCCTGGATCGAGTCCCGCATCGGGCTCCCTGCTCAGCGGGGAGTCTGCTTCTCCCTCTGACCCCCCCCCCATGTACTCGCTCTCTCTCATTCTCTCTCTCTCAAATAAATAAATAAAATCTTTAAAAAAAAAAACAAAACAAAATCTTTTTTAAAAAAAGAAGATCCATTAAGATACAGAATTTAGGGGCGCTTAGGTGGCTCATTTGGTTAAGTGTCTGCCTTCAGCTCAGGCCATGATCTCAGGGTCCTGGGATGGAGCCCCTGCATTGCATAGGGCTCCCCGCTCAGCGGGGAGCCTGCCTTTCCCTCTCCTTCTGCCCCTACCCTTGCTCGTGCACGCTCTCTCTCTCAAATAAATAAATACATAAAATGTTTTTAAAAAGATACAGAATTTTAAAACCTGATGGCTGAGACAATTACTTCAAATTACTCTAATAATTTACAAAATTATTTTCAAAAAGCATCAATAGCTCGAAATGATAGTAACTCACAAACTGCAGGTCTGGAGCAGAGGGTTACTGGGCTTGTCTGAACCCATGATTAATTACACCAACACGGGAAAAAGCAAAAGCTAAGGGGCTAGCTAGACCCAGAGCATGGCTGAGTGGCAGGAAGGGCAATGTGTTCTTTAGGAAGAACATGGGGCAAGAAATGGGGATGGGCTCCTTCTATGGAATAAACATGAAGACAGCCAATTAGGTAGGGGGCTGAGATTCAGCCTGGGCAGAGGGCAGAGGCAGAAAGAAAGGAACGAAAGCTTGTCAAAACATAGCCACTGGCGAGCAGCTTCCTACACACCCGGGTCTTAGTTACCGTATCCAGTTCTCCAATTGCTGGCTCAGTTCACAACAGCCTCACCCTCCCTCCCTCACCAGGGCCCCACCGGAAATCAGCAACTGTGGCTGGCACTTTGCTGGGCTGAGAGTTTCAGCTGGCGTCTCAGGGCAGCCCAGCACAAAGCTGTGTGCACGCGTGTGTATGTACAGGGACTCCCACCTCAGCAGCCACGGCACCTGCTAGAGCAGCTGTTGCAGGGGGTTTCTGTAGCCTCACAGGCAGATGGCATCAGGGGACAATCTGCAAACATTGCCCGCCTGAGCCGCATGACGGGATGCTTTCTTAATGATGGCTGCCAGGCTGCTGTGGCTTGAGAAGTCAAGAAAACAAGCCACCGTGGGGGCTCATTCCCCAGAGCTTGCTTCTTTGGGGGTAGAACAGTTGCTCAAACCTCTCTTTCCACTGCAGTGTGGATATAACTGTGCACACACAAATTTCCCAGCTGGACACAACATCCAACGGTGATTCAACATCCAAGGTCGCCAAGGGCTAATTCAGAGAAATTCAGCAGGTTGCGGGCAACATGTCAAGCATTTGCTTAGCACTAACAGCTAAAGGCACGCAGTTGGGGAATGGTGAGGGAGGAAAAAATGTTTGATAGACTGAAGTGATCACTGGAGAGAACTTTAGAAGTGTGATTGGTTTCTGTTTGTTTGTCTGTCTGTCTGTCTTTAAGTAATCTCTACATCCAGTGTGGGGCTCAAACTCAAGACCACGAGATCAAGAGTCACCCTCCAGTGACTGAGCCAGCCAGGCACCCCTAGAAGCCGTGATTGTTAAGAACACTCAAACCCAAGGCTTCAGAGCAGCACCCTGTGAGGTTGAAAGGACTGACCTGATCAAGCAAGTGCTTAAGGGCTAAGACAGCAGCGCCAGAGAGAGGTTGGTTCATAAATCCCAGATTCCATTGTCCCCTCAATGATTGCTTATATTTGCCACACAGAGAAGCCTAACAGTGACCACATTTCTTAAGCTCCTTCTTAGATGGAAGCAGGGAGGAAACAAAACTTAAAACATGCCCTGTATTTTTCCAGAGAAACCAGGCACACGGGTACGGCAGTGCCCCGTGATGACTCTCCACCTGCACAACACCTGGGTACACAGGCTCAATGCGGCACCCCCCAAACTCAACATCATCCCTCTGACCTGCCTCTTTTCTGGAAGAGAGGGGAGATATCTTCCTGGAGAGCCCATCGTCTACCCACTTACTCAGGCTGGAAAACTCAGTGTTAACCCCCATACCTAACCAGTCACCCAGCTGGGCTCTATCTACTTCCTCAACCTCTCGGTTTCTCTCCATTCTTCCTATGCTGCCTTGAAACCATGAATACCGGGCAAAGAACTCGAAGAGACGCTTCTCCAAAAAGATATACATATAGCCAATAAGTACATGACCAGATGCCCAACATCATTAGTCATTTCAGGGAAATGTAAATCAAAACCATAATGAGATACTCCTTCATACCCACTAAAATGCCTAGAATTTTTTTTTAAAAAGGAAAACAGTGCTGATGAGGATGTGGAGGAATTAGAACCATTGTGCACTGCTGGTGGGAATGGAAAGTGAGGTAGCCCCTGAGGAAAACAGTATGGTAGTTCCTCAAAGCTAAACATAGAACCACCGTGTGACCAACCAATTCCACTCATAGATATAAACCCTAAAATACTGAAATCAGGGACTCAAAGAGATACTTGTATGCCAGCATTTACTGCAGTAGCCAAAAGGTGGAAACAACCTAAGTGTCCAACAACAGATGAATGGATAAACAAGATGCGGTCTATACATACAATAGAATATTATTCAGCCTCAAAAAGGAGCCAAGTTTTGAGACATGCTATAACAGGAATGAGCATAGAAACCATTATACTAAGTGAAATAAGCCAGACATAAAAGGACAAATATTGTATGATTCCACTTATATACTGCAGCTAGGCTAGGCAAATTCATAGAGACAGAAAGACTGGAGGTTACCAGGGAGTGGGAGGGAGAATAGGAGTCAATGTTTAATGGTTACAAAGTTTCTGTTTGGGGTGACGAAAAAGTTTTGGAAAGAGATAAAGACGATGGTTGCACAACCCTGTTTCTGTAGCTAATGCCAGTGAACTGTACATTTTGAATGGTTACAATGGCAACTTTTCTGTTATATATATTTGACCACAAGAAAACATACACATGAACAGCAGCTAACAGGGGAGGGCTTGCCACGTGCCGAAGCTGCTCTCAGAGCTTCCCCTGGATGGCAGCTTGCAGCCTGCACACCAACCCCGTTCCCCACACACTAGGACACAGAGCACTGAGCAAGCCTGCCAAACAAGCAGGCGTCAGAATCGGAACCCCAGCAGTCTGGCTTCAGAGCGCCTCTGTCAACCACTCTTCCCAAGTCCTGCCCGAGTGGCAAGAATGTCTCCCCACCTCCACACTCCGAAAACAAATGTATGCTCTTGTCACTCCCTATGGAAACCCCCCAGTTACTTCCAAAAGACCACAGGACAAACCCTTTCATTTAAAACTTTTTTTGCATAGCAAGCCATACATGCCCATGTACTGGATGCTAGCTCAAACTATCTGCCATGCACACTGGCCCCATGGTGCCCATTACCGTGCACATGTAACATGGGGAGTGCACGTCTCTAACAACACCTTGACTTTCACAGATATCTGATGTCATGGACTCCTATTGGTAGGCTCTAAAAATAGGTGACGATGTTGGCAATGACACAACCTTACACGGGCAAAGGCTTAGAGAAATTAAAGTGTTTTAGCAGATATTTCTTCACTTGCTCCTCACAGTAACACTGTCATTGTGTTATTGAAAGAAAAAATGATAGAACCCTGATTCTGCCAGACTGATAGATTTTTGCATTCAAGAACCCTGAGACCCAGTCAGAGAGGATGCAAGAGCAGCCAAAGGCCACAAAGCTAGTCAGGGGCATAGTGAGCCGTGGGACTCACCTCTGGGCCTTCCGGGCAGGGCTGTTCTGGTACACTTCACCTCAAAGGAAGAACTAGGCCATGGCTATAGAGGGGAGACTCAAAATCACCCCACCCGGGGCTCCAGTGGGACCCTTCACTTCCCTCCCCAGCTGAAGAATATAAGGTACTGCTTTATCCATAAATCTACCAGTACTGAGGCCCCAATCCTTGAAGTCCTTTCTCATGCACACATAAAAGCTCTTTGCTGCAGAGGAGGGTGGGCTTGGCACGGGAGTAACTCCTGCCTGCCTACAGCTGCCCGCATCTGGTTACCTGGAGCTCTCCGAGGTTCTGATCCAGGTCATGGGACTCTGGATTTCCTGGGTCTGAGTGTTCCTAGCCCCCAACGCCCAATCTCCATTTTCTAACACTATATTTTTAACCATTGTTAAGAACCTGGATCCCACTATCCCAGTGGTAGAGGCCACACCTCGGGCCAGAATTGTGGGCCATCAGGGCTTATAGAAATTCATATATCCCCACATAATATAGATCGGCAATGACTGTGCTTGCTTTAAAACCCTACAAAATCATCAGGGTATTGGCAAACCTCTTTAGAAGGTAAAGGAAACCTGGCTTCTCTTTATCCCAAATCTGATGCCTCATGGAAACTCATCATGTACAGCAAAACTGGAGGCCATCAGTAAGATATCAATGCTGTGATAACACTCGAGCTATGTCACAAGGGCAACGTGAGTGAAGGGAGAGGTGAACTTGTAGCATTCCTGCTTCCCGGAGCACTATGCTGATCAGAGCCCAAGATGGCTCACCCACTTCTGGAGGCCAAAAAGCCTCAATAATGCCACTCTAGCAAAAATTTGCCATGACACATTTAGCAGCCTGCAAACAACAGCCTCACTGAGCAAACGCATAATTTGTACGCAACTGGGAACCAGACGAGCAGAGTCTGATTTGTGGTAAGTGGAGTTGCCTGGATGCTGCCTTGGCTGCTGAGCCAAGCTGGCCTTCCCGCTTTCCTCCTCAGCCTCCCCATCCATTACATACTATACAGGTGCCAGGGGGTTGGCTTGGTTGAACCTTAACTTCTTTCAATTAACCGAAATACTCCCCAGTAAAACACTAGTGAAGGTCCGGACCCCCAGACCTCTCATCCTACCACCAACCTTGACACAAGTTAAGATGCAGGCCTCACAGTAAATGGGGAGAATGATGGTGTGAGTCAAACCAAACCAAACCAAACAAAAAACAGTTAGTGTTGTTGTCATCATTTATTAGGTGGGTGACCTGGGGGCAATACTGAAAGCCTCTAAGCAGCTCTTTTGTCATCTCTAAAAAGAAGTCTAACACTAAAAGCTTTGGCACCATCACAAGGGTCAAAGAGTAAATTGGGGAGCAGTATACAGATTTTTTCTTGTCATTATTAATGTCATCATTAAATAGCAAGTGCTATAAAAAAGAACAATACCTAACAAAACAGATGAACTTTGCCGTCAGAATGTTGAGTGAAAGAAGCCAGACCGAGAAGACCACAAGATGTACGATTCTGTTATGTGAAGTTTAACAAGAGACAGAGCTTATCAGTGGTGAGACATCTCCAAAGGGCAGTTGCCCTTGGGAAGGTAATGATGGGGAGGATGAAGAGGTTCTATAAACTGGTCTGCGTGATGGGTGCACAGGTGCATACACACCTACAACTTCATGGAACTGTGTTTGTGTATAAGATCTCCGCACTTCACTGTATGCTATTTCCACTTAAAGTAACAATATGAATGCTTAAGCCAGAAGACAACAGATTCTTTTAAATTGAAATGTGCTAGTATTTCATCCTAGAAGGTCAAAAACATGAAAAGCTAGAGCTTGGGTGTCTTAATATTGATCTCAGGGGAAAACTTCCTGGGATCAACGTTAAGGGCCCGAGAGGTCGGAATGTGCCAGATGCTGCTTACCAAGTGGGTGAGCCAAGGGGTGACTCATCTAATTGACACAATCAGCCGTGTGGATCTCTTCCCTCCACGGGGTCCTTCTTCTCCACCTCAGCTGCTTTCCTCACATCTTAAAGTATTTCCTTCTCTCCTGCCACCAACAGTACAGGCCCACGGAACGGGCTGGTGCCGCTGACACCAGGGAGAGCTCAGTGCTGCCCTGACCTGCACAAAATGCTGGTGCTGGGCTTCCCTCTGCATTAGTGTGAGGCTGAACAGGGCCCCCTCGGCTCAGGGTAGAAGCAGGGGCAGGGGAAAAAGGAGTCATTCATCAGCCTGCCCTCAAACCTGGGCTGTTTCTTTCTGCAGGTAAGGCTCCCTTTAGGGCCAGGTGTAGCTGTGGGATCACAGCTGTGCCCCCTACGCCAGTTCATGGAAAACATTTTTGCAAAATTACCACTGGCAGGAGATAAAAGGAAATCACTAAAACAAACCCTTACACCAAATCTACTGCAAGAGAGTTTTGAATAGATACAGAATCCTAAAATAGCACATTGCCCACCCCCCACAAGCATAATCTCTTCCTGCCTGCCCCCCACATAAAAGGCAAATTTGAGGAGCAGCTGCCCCATGAACATTGGCTGCTTGCAGAGACTGTGCTTTCCCAGCATTTGGCTCCCTTCAGAAAAGGCCAGTCAATCTCAAGACACCTGGGAAGACACAGCAAGTATCTTGAAAGCAATAACAGAGCACCAGGGGAGTTTCAGCTGTAAGATTCTGTTTCTCTAAAAAAAAATATATCTCGGGCGCCTGGGTGGCTCAGTTGGTTAAGCGACTGCCTTCGGCTCAGGTCATGATCCTGGAGTCCCTGGATCGAGTCCCGCATCGGGCTCCCTGCTCGGCAGGGAGCCTGCTTCTCCCTCTGACCCTCCCCCATCTCATGTGCTCTCTCTCTCTCTCTCATTCTCTCTGTCTCAAATAAATAAATAAAATCTTTAAAAAAAAAAAAATCTCATTATCACAATTTAAAAAATACCCATGCTGTTGAATCATGAAATGCACCAACTTCATTGGAAAGACTTATAAAGAATACACACACACATAAAACATCTGAAAATATGGCAAAATATGAGGATTTGATAAATCAGGGGGGTGGACACACTGGTATTTGCTATTCAGTTTCTGTCTTTTTCTAATGCTTGAAATATTTCATCATTTCCCCTAAAAATTACATAGTGAGCCCATGCCAATATCTCATACCACAGTGGCTTTCTTATACTTAACAAAATATGTTGCCACTTAGAAAAGTGCTCTGACATATCACTGACCTACGATATTTTCAGCTCAAAGCTAACAAGGTTTTTAAAAAAGTAACAGGATACCTATTGTCATGTTTCTATGTAAATCTTCAGCTACATATTTGCAATATCATACATTTGCGGTATTATCTCCCAAGAATCACTGCTAACACAAGCCCAGGCAAGAAGCTCTTGCCCAGCAGGATGGGAATAAATGCTGAGAGGAGTTCAGGAAGTGCTACAGGCTGGACAAAGATAAGAACAGTTACCTTTGTGTCCCAAAGAGGTAACACAGCTTCCTGATATAGGCACAAAGGGATTACTGGCATGACAGCCGGTGCCTTTATATCTGCCCATGCCCTGCTGAACATCTAGATTATTACCAGTGGATCAAAGGGCGTCAATACCAACCAGTTGTTTGGACATGCTTTAGTAAGCACTTAATAACTATCTGTCAAGGGGCGCCTGGGTGACTCAGTCAGTTAAGCGTCTGCCTTCAGCTCAGGTCATGATCCCGGGGTCTTGGGATCGAGCCCCGCATCGGGCTCCCTGCTCAGAGGGGAGTCTGCTTCTCCCTCTCCCTCTGCCTGCCACGCTGCCTGCTTGTGCTCTCTATCTCTCTGTCAAATAAATAAATAAAATCTTAAAAAAAAATAACTATCTGTCAAATGAATGGCCAATTTAGCAGAGTGTTATGGGCAGGACACCTATTACAGACTAGGGGTATTATTTCCAATTCAGCCCAAAGCTATGACAACATGGAAATCTGTATCATCCCTACAATGACCCAGCTGGTGTTCACTGGATCACAACCAACTTCTCACCTGCCAGGATGCAGATTTGGTTTAAGAGCAGTAGGAAGAAGATACAGTAAGAAAATTCACACACTACCTCATTTTCCTTAAACAAGCAATACCTACTTCTTTATTAAACTGGGAATGTTAGACATTCAAAATAAATTTATTCATTCAAAAATGAAACCTTAAAAGCACTAAAAGAAAACATGAGAGAAATATTTTACGATCTCAGAGTGGGAAAGAGTATTTGACACTCTGCCACAGAATCCAGAAGCTGCAAAAGAAAGGACTGATGAATTATGGAAAACTACAACCGCAAAATAGACAAAAGAAGAATAAAAGAAAGAAAATTCATCAACAAAAGTCCAAGTGGGGGAACGTTGCCTGTTAGAGAGAACACCTTCTACAAAGTGTCGGCAAAGAGATCAATAACCCAACAAAAAAAAGAGCAAAGGACAATTCATAGGGAAAAAAAATGACTCAAACCCACAAAAAGATGCTTACCCACACTCATAAGAAAAATGCAAATTACGGCGGAATTCACTTGACAATATCTGTGCAGTGCTCACTGGACAGAAAGACCTGAATCGTTTTGGCTGTGTCCTTATACTAAAAGTGCAGCATTGGGGCGCCTGGGTGGCTCAGTCAGTTAAGTGGCTGCCTTCGGTTCAGGTCGTGATCCCAGGGTCCTGGGATCGAGTCCCGCATTGGGCTCCCTGCTCAGCGGAGAGCCTGCTTCTCCCTCTCCCTCTGCCTGCCACTCTGCCTATCTGTGTTGTCTCTCTCTCGTCAAATAAATAAATAAAATCTTTAAAAAATAATAAAATAAAATAAACTAAAAGTGTAGCATTTACACCTACTGTCTTACCATGTTCACACCAGTCTTTGAGGGTCCGGACCCTCTCAGAGTACTGTCTATTCTCACAGCATGTCGCACATGCCCAGCACACAGCTACTATCCGTGCAAAGAGTAGTAAGTATAGAGGGCAGTTAGCCCAAAACTCTCCAGAAGTGATTAGTCTAGATAGACAAGGATGTATATAATTTTTACTATGATGAGATCTCTTTTTTCCCATGGTATCAAATACCATAAAGCTTCTCAATGGATTTCTCTGATACCCAGTGACTTTATTAGTGTTACTGATGCGAAAAATCATTTTTTTTATCTGTCTGATTGGCAACAATCGAAACAATATAATTTTAGCTGTGGTGTAGAGAAAAATACCCTTTCATACTCTCCAATGAGAGTATAAATTGATAGATAAATCGGGACAACCTCTGTGGGAAGCAATGTGGCATTTATCTATCAAAAATTTAAATGTCCATGCCTTTTGACTCAGTATTTCCACTCCTAGGAATTTAAACTACAAGTATACTCGCACACGTGCAAAATGGTGTATGTACAAGGTTAATCATTACAACACTGCTTAAATTAGCAAGACTGAAACAATGTAAATGAGTGTCAGTAGAGAACTGGTTACATGAATTACAGTAAATCCATCCCATGCAACTCTCTCCAAGAATGAGGCGGGTCTGGGGCGCCTGAGTGGCTCAGTCGGTTAAGCGGCTGCCTTCAGCTCAGGTCATGATCCCAGGGTCCTGGGATCGAGCCCAGCATCGGGCTCCCTGCTCGGCGGAGAGCCTGCTTCTCCCTCTCCCTCTGTCTGCCGCTCTGCCTACTTGTGCTCTCTCTCTATCTCTGTTAAATAAATAAATAAAAATCTTAAAAAAAAAAAAAAAAAGAATGAGGCGAGTCTCTAAGTACCAATAAGGATAATTGCTAAGACATGTTACTAGGTAAAAAAGCCTAATAATGTATGCTAGCATTTCTGAAAAGTGTGCGCATGCCTCATTGTGTAATACAGAACAAACTGATAACTGAGACTTCCAGGGCGGGGAACAGGGTGGCTGAGAGACAGGGAGAGCATTTTTGTCCCTTTTAATTGGTACCATGTACCTGTGTTAGCCAAACAAAACTTTAATTTAAAAAGTCATCATTGAGGGACACCTGGGTGGCTCAGTCGGTTAAGCAACTGCCTTCAGCTCAGGTCATGATCCCAGGGTCCTTAGATTGAGCCCTGCGTCGGGCTCTCTGCTCAGCGGGGAGTCTGCTTCTCCCTTTCTCTCTGCCCCTCACCCTGCTTGTGTTCTCTCACACTCTCTCTTTTACTCTCTGTCAAATAAATAAATAAAATCTTTAAATAACTAAATAAAAAGTAATCTTTGAAATGTGTTTACTATTTCCCAATCATTAGACTATCGACTGCTACTTTTTCTGCAAACAAGGAAGAAGTTGCCGCTGCCCCCTCATACAGTTCAGTTATATCCTTTCCACTACTAGTGTAATGATCCCAGTGTTGCTGGGTCCCAACATAGGAACAGATACAAAGCTTAAAAGAAAGCCCTCAGTCCATCTACTTCATCAAGAAGGGGAGATAAGAAAGTTAAGATGTGGGGCACCTGGGTGGCTCAGTCATTAAGCGTCTGTCTTCGGCTCAGGTCATGATCCCAGGGTCCTGGGATCGAGCACTGCATCAGGCTCCCTGCTCGGCGGGGAGCCTGCTTCTCCCTCTCCCACTCCCCCCTCCTTGTGTTCCCTCTCTCGCTGTGTCTCTCTCTGTCAAATAAATAAATAAAATCTTAAAAAAAAAAAAAAGAAAGAAAGAAAGTTAAGATGTGGGGAAAATCATACCCAGCCCAATAATCAATTGTTTTTTTCAATGAATATGATATAAAATTCAAAATTTGGGAAATACAAGTATAATCAATGGCACGACAACAACCCAGAAAACCAAATAAAATGCATATAAAAAGGCAATATTAAACCTTATTTGTAGTTTTATCATAGGCAGAATACGGTTTGCTTTGGTACCCAGAATAGAAGTACAACAAGACTTTTTTTTTTTAAAGATTTTATTTATTTATTTGACAGAGAGAGAACACAAGTAGGCAGAGCGGCAGGCAGAGAGAGAGAGGGAGAAGCAGGCTCCCCACTGAACAGGGAGCCCGATGCGGGACTCAATCCCAGGACCCTGGGATCATGACCTGAGCCGAAGGCAGACGCCTAACCAACTGAGCCACCCAGGCGCCCCAAGTACAACAAGACTTAAACAGTGTGGGATTGGTTAATTATGCTCAAAAAAGTTAATTACACGATCTCAAATTGAGCTCCCTGAGGGGTGGGCACTTTCTCCAAAGCCCCTTCTGGAAAAATTCTTTTTTTTTTTTAAAGATTTTATTTATTTATTTGACAGAGAGAGACACAGCGAGAGAGGGAACACAAGCAAGGGGAGTGGGAGAGGGAGAAGCAGGCTTCCCACAGCAGGGAGCCCGATGCGGGGCTCGATCCCAGGACCCTGAGATCATGACCTGAGCCGAAGGCACACGCTTGATGACTGAGCCACCCAGGCGCCCCTGGAAAAATTCTTAAATGCTTCTGATAACATCATACCTACTCCATGACCCAGTACAACTTGAAACACAGGAATTGGTGCATCACGTGCTAACTAAACAGCCTGCCCTTAGACAAAAAAGAAGGGCCATCCAAGGTCTAACAGCCATTTCTGCCATCTTTTTAACAGCTTTGATGAAGAGCCCGGGCCCCTTCGGCCCTTGCTGGGAATCCCCGTTACAGCACCAACCCCTGGACTCTATCTAGGTCTCTCTCTCGGCTACTCTGTGAGGGCCTCAGGGGTAAGGAGGAGGTCTCAGTCATCTTCCATCCCCAGACACTCAGTAAACGGTGGCCATCATCATGAGCTCTATCATTCTTCTAACTGATGTGTGAGCGTCTACTCATGTGCCAGGTATAAATGGCAGCAGTACATGCGTCTAACCCAGTGTGAATTTTCACAGTCACAACCGCTGCTAAGACTAATAAGCTAATGGAAAAAATCGAAATGCACTAGGATCACTTACATATAAACAGAAACCAAATCTATCCTTCATTTCCCCAGATCTAAAAATCTTTGGAATTCGCCTGCAATTATGAAGAATATACTATGAGCAAGGTACTGTTCTAAGGGTTTGCATGGAGTAACTCATTTAACACTCACCGCCATGCTAATAAGTAGGGAGCATTATTATCTCTCTTTGACAGATGGGGAAGTGGGTCCCAAGAGGGGACAACACAGTCAAAGGGCTGACTGAGGACTGAGGCCTGAGCAGTCCCCCGTGGCCAAGCCTGCACTCCCTGTGGTGACACCACGTCCCGCCTACACGTGTATGCTCTCTTCACTTGCTCTGAAAGGCCAACTTCCAGAAACTTACATTTTTAAGAGGAGAGACAAGGAATATGACTGTAGAATAGACTTTAAGAAGTGAGCAGTGTGAGGACCAATGATTTGAAAGCCACTCGCAAGTAAAGAAATTCTTGAATTTTTAACAGAAAAGCACCTGTTTACTGGTTGTTGAAAGAATGTTTACATACATTTCCATCCCGGATAACTCGATTGTCAAGAATAAATTATTCCAAGCCCGTAACAAAACAATGCCATTTCATGCTCATTTCCTGATTAAAGCTTTTAGACAGCTGGGCATTTTCATTTCTCAGAGCTGTAGGGAGCTATGCAAATTTCCACACAGCAGCTCCAAGATCATTAATCTAAGGAAAGCATGTGCCAACAGGATACCAGATTTTATATTGTTTCAGTAAAGAAGAGGAGGGGCAGGTTAATCTAATTACCCTATGTGTGGTCACCTGACTATGGTTAACAAAAAGATCAAATGCTAAACTGTGCAATCAGCAGAAAACTGCTAAGTAATGAGGCATTTCAGATCACAAAAGGAGCGGGAAGAGGGGGTGAAAGTCTTGCATTGCTTGGGACTAGATACTGGAGCAATAAAAATAATCATACTGAGCTCATATGAATGATAGGCAGAGCATTTTAATTATCGCAAGGAGCTAGAAGCGTTAACTATAAATCAATCCCTCTCTCACACTCCTATACATGCTCACACACATGCACAGTCAATAAGACTGGAAGATACTTCTAGCAAAGGATGGCTAACTCGAGCTGAAGTGTTCAAGAAGCAGACACAGACGGGCACTCATAATTAGACTTGCCCTATATCCGTGACCGTGCGTTTGGCACTTACCACTCAGGGCACACTACTGTTAATTCTCCTCCCAGTAAGGAGCAGCTGGGTTTGGAAAGGCAGGAGCACTGGCTCACACAGCTGATTCTTCAGTTCAAGTTCTGGCCCTGACATTGCAGCAGGTGTGACCACGGTGCCTCACTTTTGTTGGCTGTAAAATGGGCGATTAGTATATTTTGAAGATTGAATGAGATCTTGCAGAGGAAGGCACAGCCTCTGGATGCCAGAGGTGTCAGCCTCCATCAGCGGGAGCGGGGGCCCCACCTGCCAGCAGACACAGGCCAGGCCCTGAGGAGTGGTGAGTATTAAAAGGGAGAAGCTTCCCAGTATCCGACCCCTACTGTGGTGGGTCTAGCAGAAGTCTCAAAACATGTCCTTCCATGCACTCTTTCTGGGACAGCTACTGCAGGGTGTGTCCCACCAAATCCAGTGAGCAAAACAAGAGAGTGAAGGAGCCAGGACCCAAGGCAGTCAATAATGAAACAGAGGCGGTGGGAATTACCTGGCTGACTTCTGGGCAGTAGCTTCAAGAGCAACTGGCTCCCGTTGGAAGGTGCTGGTATTTTTGTGGGGGGTGGGGGCAGGGGTGGATCAAGAGACATTTTACAGAGTTGTTTAGTTCAAGGTATGAAAAGATTTGCATGTCCGGGGATAACTCAACACACAAAGAATTGTTATCTGTAGGTAAAACAGGAAGTCATATAAAAGAATTATATTCTTGTTTCAATACTCAATATCAACATTGCTATAGTAATGGACATATTAAATATAGATTAGACCAAAACCTGAGCCGCAAGCATATAGGGAGGATGGGGTAAGGTGGGGGGGTGGAGCGCATAAGTGAGCTGAAATCCTTAACTACCATAACAGGTAACAGATAATATCTAGAATTGACAAACCAAGAGACAGAAGTGCGTGCATATTACTCAGAAGTACAGAAGCGAATACTAGAAGCAACAGCTTGAACTGAAAAGTGTCTCCTAGAAGACATGGACATGAGAAGGGACACAGAGCTGCTGGATCCTCATATGTCTTTCAATACGAGTTTTTAATCTATGTAACTATACATCACTTTGATTTTGAAAATTAATCATTCTAAAGGCATACATGCTTGCTCCACAAAATAAATAGTAGAAGAGGATATAAAGCAAAAGGTAACAGTATACCCATTCCCCAGTGAAATTCCAGCCCTGCTCCCCTAGGAACTATTAATGAGTCGTGTGTGTGTGTGTGTGTGTGTGTGTGTGTGTGTGTGTTGTGTCCCTACTTGTTCTTAACACAAATGGTCTCATACAGTATGTGGTGTTTTGCACCTTGCTTTCTTCCATTTGGTGATGTCTCTTGGACCTCTTCTGCTATCAGAGCTCTGCCTCTCTTCCCCATGGCTGCACAGAATCCAACTGTAGGATTTGCCAGTGTCTGGGGATGATTTGGTTGTGCAGGAAAGGAGTTTCAGAACTAGGAAGTCTGACCAATCAGAACCACCCAGTATAAAGAGCGCTAAGTCAGAGCTGGAGATGGGGCGGGGTTGGGGGGGATGTAGGAAAATGAGGGGATAGAAAATCAGAGCAGAGATACCTCCTCAGGGACATGTGGCTACTGTCTCTGCCTTCCACTCCCCTGGAGGAACACATGGGCTTGCTGGAGCGGAGTTTGGTTCACGAACCATGGGAGCTGCATGTTTCTCACCATACCATAAACGGAAGTACACCAGCTGTCATTGCTGGCTCTTCTGGAATGCTGATGGAGAAAACTCGTGGCACAGCGAACTGGCTGTTTCTGAGATCTGGCAGAATCTCCGATGCTGTGTAGACCATTGGAATCTGGGGGCGGAGGCAGGTGCATGAAACACACCCTGATATATACTTCATCTGCTCCTGCCCCGAGGCCATCCCCCTTCTGCTAGATTTCTGTATCTTTGGTTAAATGGATAACTTACTATAATCTGGAGCTGGAGAGGAACTGTCCTCTTCCCTCCAGGTTATAGCCCACATGACACTATCTGGTGGTCTTAAATCTTTAGCAATTACAAACTCTACAATGAGCATCACTGTGTCTCCAACTCTGCACATATACACGTGTTTAACTGGGGAACAAATTCTGAAAGTGACATTTCTTTATTTCACTTTGCAGTCTGGTGCATCCTTACTTTTAACAGACAAACAAGATTAGCCTCCGAACAGTTTTTCTCCATTATATTCTCACTAACAACATGAACAAGTGCTGACTTCCCTGTATTCCGTATCTTAAACTTCTTAATTTTTGCCAATCTGATAACAGAAAATGGAATCTAATTTACATTTCTTTAATTAGTACAAATTAAGGTTGATCAGCTTTTCATATACTTACCATCTATTTGGCTTTCTTTTCCGGTGATCTGCCTGCTCCTGTCCTTTGTCAGTTTCACTACGAAGCACTTTGTCTCTTTCCCTTTCATTTCTAAGAGCTCTCTGAATATTAAAGAATTGTCCCTTGGTCTTTCATATGTCAGAGAATTTCCTCCATTTGTCATTTGTCTATTTACTCTATCAATTCTATTTCTTTCCATCCGGATGTTTCTAAATTTTTTTGGCAAAATCTACTCTTTTCCCTGAGGTCTTCTTAGAGGTGTGACATGATTACAAAGACCTTGCCAATTGAAAGATTATTTTAAAAGGAAAAAACACTCATTTTTTCTAATAATTTTATGGCAAAAGCTAATGCATATTATTGAAAGGTATCTCGCTTCCCACCTTCATCCCCCAAAGAAGAAAGAAACATCCAAAACCTCAGCTTAGAATAACTCATTCCAGGGCCCCTAGCTGGCTCAGTCAGTGGAGCATGTGACTCTTGATCTCAGAGTTGTAGGTTCGAGCCCCACATTGGGTGTAGAGATTACTTAAAAATAAAATCTTTAAAAAAAAATAACTCATTCTGGGAAGTACAAAGCCCTGGTTTTAGGTGCCTGGTTTCCAAAGCTTGGGTTTGAAGCTGAAGAAGTATTTTGTAGTGGGAAACTGCCCACTGATGGCAGCTGAGACAGGAGTCTCTTCATTTGTGCCTGGAAATATCTGCCTTTATTTAGCATTAACAGACTAAAGATAAATAATATTCATTAACAGATTAACAGGTTACAAAACTGAAACTCTTTACCCGTTAAATAACAGCAACCCACTCCAACCTCTTCCCAGCTCCTGGTAACCACTATCCTAACCTTCTGTCTCTGAGTCTGACTACTCTGGTATCTCATATAAATGAAATCACATGGTATCTTCCTTTCTGTGACGGGCTTATTTTACTTAGCATAAGGTCTTCAGGGTTCATCCATGTTGTAGCACATGTCAGAATTTTCTTCCTTTTTAAGGCTGAATAATATTCTATTGTATGTATATACCACATTTTGTTTATTCATTCATCCATTACTGGACACTTGGGTTGCTTCCACCTTTTGGCTACTGTGAATAATGCTGCTATGAACGTGGGTGTACAAATATCTTTTTGAGAACATGCTTTCGATTCTTTTGAATGTAGAATTGCTGGGTCATAGGGTAGTTCTATTTTTAACGTTTTGAAGAACCTCCACACTGTTTTCCACAGTGGCTGCACCAGTTTGCTTTCCCACCAACAGTGCATGAGGGTTTCCCATTTCTCCGCATCCTTGCCAGGACTTGTTATTTTCTGTGTTGTTGTTGTTGTTTTTAATAGTAGCCATTCTAATGGGAGTGAGGTGATATCTCACTGTGGTTTTGATTTGCATTTCCCTGATAATGAGTGATGCTGAGCATCTTTTCATGTGCTTGTTTATCAACAGTAAATCTTCATTGGTGCGATGTCTCTTCAGGTCCCTTGCCCATTTTTAATCAGGTTGTTTTTGTTGTTGTTAAGTTACAAGAGTTATTATTCTGATACATGATTTATAGAGTCTTTCTCCCATTCCATTGTTTTTTCACTCTGTTGATTGTGTCTTTTGATGCACAGGACTTCTTAATTTTCATGTACTCCGACTTAGCTATTTTTATTTTTGTTGCCTGTATGCCTCCCTCTCATAAGGACCCTGGTGATTATCAACTCCCCATCTTAAGAGCCTTAACTTAAGCAAAGCTGCAAAGTCCCTTTTGCCACATGATATATCTGTAACATACTTCACGGGTTATGGGGATTAGGATGTGGACATCTTTGGGGAGCCATATTCAGCCTAGTTCCTTTAAAATGAGAATGTTGGTGACACCTAACTCAAGGGTTATTAAGACAACTAAATAAAATAAAATCTGAACTGAGTTAGAACAGTGAATGGCCTATGGTAAATGCCAGTGATCATGATAGCACAACACCAAGTGTTACAGGAGACATGAGTGTGACTAAGGGGACTGGTAAGAGCAGAAGCCGGGGGCATTTATACCACCGGGGAGAATGAAATGCCTTCCCAAAAGGGAAAACATACCAATTCAGTGATAAGAAATGAGTAGGATTTGGAGGGTCTGAAAAGGGAGGCCAGAAGGAAAAATTCTGAATTTTCTTCCACATTCTTACATTGGCATTTACATCTCAGAAATCTTTCCCAAGAAGCCACATCTGCTTTCAGACAGTAACTGCGAGGTGATTTTTTCCTTTATTTATAAGGAAACACACTCAGCTGAATCTCTGAGTCTCTCTTTAATAAACAATTCACAAACTTTTTCCCAGCAAATTATTTTTAGAGTAGAAAGGGATTTTTAAAAAAGCAGCAGCAGCAGCTCATATTTATAAAATTTGTCCTCAAAGTTTAAAAATAGGTCTCAAAATCTGATGACAGCCCTGCCCCATCCTCACCCATCAGCACCAGAAAGATAGACAAAGCATGCTTTGAGATTCTGGATTTTTAAAATGTAGCCTTGGCTTATCTCTTCTCCCTGGAATGTTCACAGTAAATAGCAGGTGGACAGAATAATGAAGGAAAATAATCACTATTGATGTTATTCACATTGTTCCTTTCATACATGCTGGGAAGCTGCAATAATTAACTGGCGGAGATGTAGAACAACTTCTCAACTTGCCCTTGTCCTCTCCTGGTAAACCTACTCCCTGCCCCCACACCAACAGAGCAGCTTAGCTTCAGCTCCTGCAGAGTTTGGGCAGTTCTGACTTGGAGGTTAATTTGCTCGGAACCCAGAGCACACTGGGGAGCACTGCAGATGAGTAGTGTGGCTTCAGGTCACACGCAGGAGATGTGCTGATAACAATGCACTGCACTGGTATCAATTTTCCCATCAACTACAGTCACACACACAACATGCAGACACACAAAACACACACATTAGCTGCAACTGATGAGATTTTTACCCAGCCACAAACACAGATGAAGAGAATCACAGGATTTACTATCATCCTGAGCTATCTTGTTGCTCTCTGTCCCATTGGGGCCGGTCAGCTATAACCACCCCAGCTCAGCTCAAAATCCTCAGAGGCACACCTCAAAGGTTAAATACAGAAAGGACATGCTGGTGACTCTAAGGCTCCATGATACGTTGAAGGGGAAAAGAAAAAACCCACACAGTAATACCTGGGGTTCAACCAAAATTAAAAGCATCACTTTATAATGCCTACCCCACCTTGTAAATGAGAGATGTAAATCAATACATGTTATCCACAACCCCAGTAACCACTCAGGGTGAAGCTAAAATCCATCTAATGTGACTGACTCGGCCACATAACCAAACAGCATGTACCATGGGCATTCCTGGACACACCAAGCAATTTTGGCTGGCATTTGTCTTGGATCTTAGATAGTATGAGCAAAGAACTGAGTTCTCCTTGAAGGAAAAGAAACAGATACAAAATACTCATTTGTGGTGTCTGTTTGGGAGAAATAGAATATGCTGAGTTTTCAGGATGAAATGGATGTTCACAATAGGAAGATTAAAACAAAGTCAAAATTTTCCACGACTGATCCCCAATTCTGCATTTGGGGATGAGTAATCCCATGGTCTGATTTATGAGTCAACATGTGAGTACATTAACTACTGAAGACGTTTCCTACATCCACAAAAACCTGGATGCAACTGTTGGAGGTATTTAGGTTGAAAAGAAAGAGAACTTGACATTCTGCATCTTGTTTTCCTGTCTACCTAAGATCAGCATATATTTTTTTTAATTAGTAAGATCCATGTAAAGTTTCTTATCTTGAAATAGTGAAACCTCCTGTGAAGTTGAAAGAGGCTTTCAACTTTATTTATATTATATTGAATGATATTATTTTAAACCTGCATTATGATTTATTTTCTTTTTTTTAAGATTTTATTTATTTGAGAGAGGGAGAGAATGAGCGGGGGAGAGCAGAGGGAGAGCAGAGGGTGGGGTAGCAGAGGGAGAGGGAGAAGCAGGCTCCCCACTGAGCAGGGAGCCAGACGTGGGCTCCATCCCGGCAGCCTGGGATCATGACCTGAGCTGAAGGCAGACGCCCAACCGACTAAGCCACCCAGGCGTCCCTGTAATTTATTTTCATGGCAAATACTCACCACATGTTTTTCTCCTTTTCAAATCAATATTATTATTGATTTAGCATCACTTGGCAAATGGAAAGAAAAAAGAAGTCAACTATTTTCCAGGCACAGACACCCAAAGCTATAGTGCTATTTGTAAGGCTGATGTGACTCATGACATAAGTGCCAAAAAGCACACGGGGCACGTCGTGTTTTCTCAAGTAGAAGATGTTTAATGCAGTGTGCGCTTGTAATAAGCCAAAAGATCATACTTACACATTCCAGTTTGGGTACTAGAATAATAAAGATAAGTAAAACCCTAGAAATGTCTCCAAACTTAATGTAACTGTTGGCTTTAACCTTCTCTCTAACAAATATTATGGAGCATTTCTAAACAACAGAGAAGACATCCAATATGATATAATCAGAGATCAAAATCCAGAGTTTTATCCTTTCCAAGTTCTCATGTTGAAATCTGACTACGAGAATGTTGGCCCACAGTCCTCTCCCATTTAAAATGTATACATACAGCTCACAGACCAAGGGCTCTTACCCTGGGATTCATGAACAAACACCTAAATTTTAAAATGGGCAAAGGTTACGAATAGATAGTTCACCAAAGAAGAACTACACACCTAAGGTCAACAGATACATGAAAATATAAACTTAGTAGTAACCAGAGATGTAAATATCAAACGAGACACACAGAGGGACACACTGAATTTTTAAGGGAGAGCCTACCAAGGGAAGGGGAAAGGGAGCCTTCTCCTAAACTACTGGTAGCAGTCCAAGTTGGCATGTTTTGGGGAAGGCCAGTTGACAATAGGGATCATACATCTTAAAAACAAAAACAAAAACACTTATACTCTAAACCCAGGAGCTCAACTTATAGGCACTTATCCAAGGAAGGTAAACCACAGATATGCTCCACGGTGGATTGAAAGGATGTTCACAATTGTTCTTTCTGAGACAATTAGAGCAATCTAAGATATTAACAATTGAGCCACTACAAGGTAGGGCTGTATGTTTTCAAAGGGGACTACTGAGAGTAGCTGGGATGCCTCAGGGGCCTCAAGGCTGTGGGGAGGTTGACCCTGGACCATGGCCTTGAGAGGATAGGCCTGGGCTCCCCAATCCTGCCTCAATAGTAGGGCTCTGCTCTCTCTGTCTTGCCTTTGAGGAGATGGCTCTGCAACTTTACAAAGCTTGCAAAACATTACAGTGTTATAGAAGATTAAACTTAAGAATTGGTTACAGTGAAGACTCAGTATCCACATAGAATGAGGTTTAAGAATGCATATTTTTAGTGCACCATTTTTTCATTTTTCTCCTTTGCTAAACATCAGTTTCATTTTAGTTTTATTTATTCCAAAAATAAAAATATTAAGTCATTGAATACTTTAAAAATTGGTTACAATTTTGTTAAGTGTATTTTACCACAATTAAAACTAAAAAAAAAAAAATGGTTACAAAACACCACCTACAGTATGATCCCACTCTTGTAGAAAAGTAATAAATACCTATCCATGCTTAAGACAAATGACTGGAAAGCTAGAAAGTAAATTCTGGTCATGTCTAGAGGGTGGGATGACATTACTTTCATCTCATGTTCCCTTCCTCATTTTACAAATTTTAAATACTTACATTATCTAAGAAAGAAAATACCTGGATTGGTGGTAAAAAAAAAAAAAAATAAAGAGGTTCAAAACACTGATTCAAGTAGAAGAGAAAAAGAAGGAAAATAGCTTAGGAAAGCTATTTAAATAATTGTGGATGACCGTGTCCTTTTTAAAACTCAAAGCTATTAGCGAGATGTAAGAGAGTCCCTTCGGCTTCTAGGTGTGACATTAGGAGAAATCCATTGCTGGCAGCGAGCTCAAACAGTCGAAGAGCGATCTTTCATAAAGGGAGTTACCAGTCACCTCTAACAGCTTTGGGAAGCTTCAGGACCCTCAAGGCAAAAGCAAGAGAAAAAACAAGACAAGGAGGAAGAAGAAACGGAATGAGAGAGGTCAAAGGAAAGATAGCAATCAGAAATTAAGGCCAGAATAGCTCGGGGCCAGTTTTTAAATATTCAAGGGGAAAATTCTATACATAATAAGGGATATTTCCCCAGGTTCCTGAGTCACCACCCACACTCCTTCATTTCCTCTCCTTTGCAGCACTGAACACTGAACATGAAAATTAACGGGAGCTATAATAATGACTCCCGGGAGGAATGGTTTCTGCACAAGAGAAAGTCAAAAGGAAGCATCCAGCATTCTGGGAATATCCCAAGGAGATGGGCGAGGGTGAAAGTAATGCCAAATGAGAAATGCGTGGGTGGTTTGTCAGGCAGAGGGTGGGGCGGAGGATGAAAGCCCAAAATTAAACACAATTCCAAAACTTCCTGTTCTCCCTTCCTCATCTCCCCTACCCTTGTGACAGGTATCACATGACCATGAGGGAACCTGCTCACTGCATGGGGCTTTGCGGTGCACCTATTTCTGTCTGCTTGTAGCATCTCTGCACTGGTCAGAAACCAGATGCGGCAGCAACCCAGCCCAGCCCAGTCTGCCTGACGAGAATTCCTGGAGCAGCCCATTTACTCCGGCACAGTAAGACAGAAAGACCCCCCACACAGACAGACCTCCAGAGGCATAGACATACAGACAGACACAGACCCAGAGACAGACCTGCAGACACATACACACAGATGGACTTGGATGAACAGAGACACCCAGAGGCACAGATACACACACACACACACACACACACACACACACACAGAGGGAGAGCAGAGCAGAGACACCCATAAGAAGAGATGCCCCCGGTCCGAGAGGCCATCCACCATGAAGGTCACTTTAATGGCTGTTTCATTCCTCTTTCCACCTCCAGCTCACCAAGCCGTCACTTATTCCAGGGGCTCCTCTGTCCTAGATCACAACTCACTCTTTGGAATTTTACATTTCCAATTATTCAAATTGAGTAGAAAATGTATTTTTACTTTCTGTAACTGCAAAGCCACAGGTCTGTGTGCATGTCTGAATCATCCATACTCACTTGTCATCTCTGACCTGCTGCTTCCATAGATGTCAGCTCCTATCTCTGAACTCAAAGGCAAATTTCACCAAGCAATCTGCAGTCTTACACGCAGGTGGGCACACACGCATCTATGAGAATCATCAGTTTCCCAGTAGCTCAACGAACAGCCAGGGAGGGTCTGGACTGACATCTCCATCCCAGGTCCCGGATGGCAGCATCACAGTGTGAAAGGCGTGTGGCTTTGGGGTCATGTCCTGAGAACACCCTGTCAGCCAGGGCTACCCTTTTGTAGAAAACAGAGCTACTGGCTGTTCATCGGCTTTTGCAAACACTACAATGACTTGAAAAGGCAGGATCCTGGGAAATTGGTGACTTTATGGTCACCAAAGTCAAGTGGTCCTCGGCTCAAAAAAATTTCCCCGTCGTCCTCACTGGAGAGTCTTTCTGGATT
Organism: Halichoerus grypus; assembly: GCF_964656455.1. Taxonomy (NCBI): domain Eukaryota; kingdom Metazoa; phylum Chordata; class Mammalia; order Carnivora; family Phocidae; genus Halichoerus; species Halichoerus grypus. The sequence continues at coordinate 116,462,362 of NC_135727.1, read as the reverse complement.
GCCTTCTGTGAGGGTTTGACCCTGATTTTATCTTTCTCCTATTGTCTGGTATAAATAAAAGTACTTGATTTCCTACTCTGTAGTATGCGCTTTGGCTTTTAGATCTTAACTTTTATAAGCAACCATTTGAACAAAGTAAAAATAAACCTCCATGTACATCCTTTTGGTAATCTTCAGACAGGCTGAGCTGGTTAACTTTTAAACCTGAAGAAATTCTAGTTTATACTGTTTTCCGCAATACATTTCACGAATTTATTAAAACACAGAAACGTGAATCTTCACCTTTACATTTTTAAAACTACATTCTCTAACTATAGAGAAATCCAGACAAGTTTTGACTAAAAAAAGTCATAATTGCAAGGACTGTCTTACTTTACAAAGCTAGACCTCAAAACACAGCCAGGCCTGCCAAGAGGCCGTCTGAGTGACACTCCATCCGGGCTTCTGAGGGTGGGGGTGATGAGTAAAGCTACAGCTGAACAGCACTTCCCCCAATCCCCTCCCTGAAAACCTCTCCATCCAGTAGTGTCATACAGAGTTTTCACAAAGAATTTGTCACCAGTCCCCAGAGCACAGTCTGTGGAAATTCCATCTGTGGCCTGACATTAGGGGATTTTATCAGACTCAAGGGCAGAAGGGTTCCACCCTGACTTGAGGCAAATCTCTCCACAGCTCTTCACAAGTGCACGACCAATACCCAGCAACGCTCCCTCCATTCCTGTCAGCCTGGCTGATGTAAAGCACCACACCACCATCAAAAGCTCCACAATACGCCAGGAAGGTGATGACATCATGGTCCTAGAGAAGGGTTTATTTTCTTTCATATTCACTCGGCCTCTGAACCGTCTAAATATTGGGTGGGCTTGATTTTCTTCCAATTAACTGCTCTTACTTAGCCTTCCCATTTTCTTTGGAAAAGTTCTACCTCCCATTTCCAATTATTGATTTAAACATCATGCCTCATTCAATTTTTCTCATGAAATATTAGTACTATCTTAAGCCGACATGCCTGCTTACTCTAAACAATTCATTACTGAGGAAATTTTTGTGTGAACATTAACTCCAAATGGAAGAATTGGCCATATTAGTCAAGTGTTGACTCCAGTCTATTAGTAAGCCACACAACAAATTAGTCCTTCGTCTATTCAGAATACCTGGGCCCTCGATGTTGCCATTCTGCATTACAAGCATCCTCCACTCCATGTTTATTCATCTTTTTCAGAGACTGACCCACGTTTGTGCTTCTTAATGACCAAAAGGCACTAAAGATGTGGCTTGAATGGCCTTAAAGAAAATTACGTTCTCAGTTATAACTAGGAAAGTATCTGAGCAGCTGTGTTTTCACTGAAACAGCTATCATATTGAAAGATTTGTCTGCTACTTCACATTTGTTATCCCCCATTGATATTTAATAATTCCACTCTCAAGCACCACAGCCTAATTTACCTCTTGCACACTGGCAAAAATAAGATGGTGTCCTTACCTTACAGTGTCCACACAGAGCTCGGCTGAAATTTAGCAGGAACGTGACTAGCCCAAAGGATGACAAAGAGTGCCAAGAGTTTGCCCCCCGCAAAAGGATTTAGCTGCTTCTGTCAGTTTATAGAAAATAAAGACCTCAGAAGATACTTTCTTCAAAATGATCTAAAGTCAGAACTCTCAAGATACCATACACTGATAAATGGCCACACTTCCATGCGGGAGCTGGAATCACCCTGTACTGTTGAAGGGAATCTGATACAGGAACATTTATGACCTGGGCCTGTAGATTCTTGCTCAGGTAGCCTAGCAGAGCCTAGAGGAAGACGCTGGGGGAGGAATGAAAGCAGGAGGGAGAGACCGCCTCACAGACGCAACTCTCTGGAGCAAACGCCCATCAACAGGGGTGGATGGGGCAGGGTATGAGCTGTCCACTAGGCATGATATCCCCGGGCTGACGGACAACAGAATTAAGTGGAAATCTAGCTTGACAGCCTGGCTCTTTAAGCCAAATCACTCTCTTAGTTTCTACAGGAGCCCTTGCTATCCTGAATATTGTAATGTACTTCTCATTTATAATAGATTGCCAACCACCTGCCACCTGAATCTATACCGAAACAGCACACAGCCACCACCAAGACTGGAAAGACCCATTAAGCAATGACTCAGCATTGAAGACCAACTTGAATCAAGATTCCCTCCACCTGCCCTAACCCTGTCCAGCTCCCAACAGTTGTCCTTAAGCCTTTGGGGTAAACAGAAAAGGTAAGCCCTCGAGGTGTCATGACAATGCAATGTGAGGACCCACAGCCCACTCCCCATTTCAGCAAGGACCGCAGCTTCTGCCACCCGTGGGCTGGGGATGGGTGGGGAAAGAGCCTGCTGCCACTGGGACCCTTCTGGAAGAAGCTGCCCTGCCCTAGCCGAGGGAACAATCCTTCAGGGAGGAGAGGAAGTCAACAGAAAGGGCGGGGGCCGAAAGGTTGTAACATTCAGCTCTGCCCTGCGACAATGGAAGGAGAAGGGCACTCGGCTGGCCTTCAAGTGCCCCGTGCCTCCTGGCTTTCTGGAGAGAGTTCCCACGAGGCCCTAAGGACCTGGGGCTCCTGTTCTTATCCCCTGAGTTCCGTATTTCCCTAAATGACTCAAAAACCCAGTCTCAGTCCTTGAAGTAATTTGGATGAGCTGCTGGTCCTCACGCTAGGAAAGGCCTGTCTTCAGGAGCTGAGTATCACTAAGCCAGCAAGCAAGCACACAGCGCAGGCACTGCGTCTAGAAGTCCGGACGTGATCCCTGGCTGCCAGAGCCTTAAACACACCAGTCCTCCAGCGCCTTGCTTCACCTACTTAGAAGTGACTGCGAGGGGTCGAAGAGGGGAGGATTAGAGCAGTGGTTCTGGAAGTGGGGTCCCAAAACAGCAGCATCACCCAGGAACCTGTTAGAAATGCAGGTTTTCTGGCCCCACCCCAAACCAACGAACCAGAATCCCTGGGACTATGGCTCAGTACACTACGTTTTACCAAGCCCTCCCTGAGGTGCTGCTACACACTCTGGTGTGTGATCCACTGTCCAGAGGAACAAAAAGGTTGCTCCTGCAGTGAGATGACAGGAGGTCCCAGACCCTCAGAAGCAGCGAGCCGGATATGAGCCCTCAAGGATGAGCACTTTCATAACCTCTTCCTCCCTCTCCACTACCACCCCAAGAAAAAAAAGAAATGGTTCTCCTCAGGAAACATTATAGCTGTAGAAATCTCAAAGAACACGGCAGTACTGGAAAGGTAACGGGAAAATTCTGAGCCCTCTGCTTAGACGCATTCACTTCCTCCTCACCCTAATGAACCTGGCAACGGGGCAGACGAGAGGTGGATATGCAAAGGCCTGATCTTCTCATATACTTCCCAAGGACCTAGGAACTAAGGAACCCAGAAAATATTTAAGAGACCACAATCCTAACAAGTGGGAAAACAGAACCCGAAGCCTCGTGTGTTCTGAGGAAGAGCCCATCCCTCCCAGGATCACGACTACCCATCTAGAAGGACTAAGAAGCGACAGGTCACTGGAGCAGCAGGGGCTTCCAGGAGGGACATGCTGGGCTGCCGACAGTGGCAGCTGGAGGGTCAGTGAGGATCACAACAGATGAGAAAGTTACTCCGCACGAGTCCGGCTTTTTGTCCCGTTCTAACTCACTGCTGCTGAGGAACAACCCATATTCCACTTTTGGGGGCCGTTTTTGTTCATTCATTTGTTCATTCATCTCATTCAACAGTGAAGCTGATGTTCAAGAAGGCAGAGGGGAGAGTTGGCAAGAGGCTCTAACATCGCATGTTGGGGATCCAGATGTCCCCTATCTGCTGGGCTTCCGGTCCCGTTTCCAGGAAACCAGTGCATTCAATGGCCAACTACCCTGATCAGCATATATATGTACGTTCTCAATTTTAGCAGTATATCTATAATTACTGCCTTGGGATAAATTCCTAGAAATGGAGTTACTGACACACTGGATAGAAAACTATGCACAAAGATTTACATACAAAAATGGTCATCACAGTTTTATATTCAGTGGCAAAAAAGATGGGAAACCTGATGTCTACCCTGAATTGGCTGGTTAAATAGATTGTGGTATATTCTTATGATGGGATTTTAAATGTTCTCAATAGAGATTTAATGATTTGGGGGAAATGCTCCTAACATATTAAGGGGACAAAGTAAATACAATGTATCAGTGCTTCTGTAAATCTAATATGCATAAGAATCTCCTGGAGAGCTTGTTAAAATGCAGATTCTGATTCAATCGGTCCAGGGTGGGGCCTGAGAGTCTGCATTTCTAACAAACTCCCAGGGGATGGGGTTGTATTTCTCTGTATAGTACAATCCAGGGGAAAAAAAAAAGTATTTTTCAGTTTTAAATAAAACTTTATACGAAACATCAAGAAAAGGAAAATCCATAGAAACAGACAGGAGGCAGTGGGGCTGGGGGTGGGAACGGGCAGTAACTATAAATAGGCATGAAGGATCTTACTGGGGTGGTGAAAATGTTCTAAAGCATTTTATGGTGACAGTATACAACTGTGTACATTTACTAAAAATCATTACAATATATACTTGAAATGAGTGACTTATACAATATGTAAAACATGCCTCAACAAAGTTCTTTTTTTTTTTTTAGTGTTTTTTCAATGACCAGGCAGATTTTTAAAAGATCACATGATGCTTCTAAAAATAGAACAAAAATTGAAAAGATTTAAAAACAATAATAATTGGAGGGGAGGTTCAGTGGGGTGTTAGTTTGGCAAGATGAAAAGGTTTGGGAGATGGATGGTGGTGAGGATCACACCACAGTGTCAGCATACTTACTGCCACAAAACTGTGCACTTAAAACGATTAAAACGGTAACTTTTATGTCATGTATAATTTACCACATAATAATAACAACAATGATGATAAGGATTAAATAAGCAAAATACAAACACGAGTTGCTCTAAAGTATTGCCCAAGAAGGGTTTCTTTCTCTCTACGTCCTTCTCAAGGCCCCCAGTGTGGTTTCTGCAGAGGCCCCGTCCTGGCTTGGTGTTCTCACTGTGGTGGGTTGAATGGTTACCCCCCCACCCAAAAGATAGGTCTTATGACCTCATTCCCAGAAGGCAGGACTGTGACCTCATTTGGAAAAGAGATCTCTGCAGATGTAAGTAAGGATCTTGGGATGAAGAGATGACTGTCAATGACCTGAGTGGGCCCGAAATCCAATGACAAGGATCCTAAGAGACACACAGGGGAGAAGAGAGACCTAGGGGAAGGTGATGTGGAAGCAGAGGCAGAGATTGGAGTGATGTGGCCACAAGCCAAGGAAGCCAAGGAAGGCCAGAAACCCCCCAAAGCTGGAAGAGGCAAAGAAGAGTTTCTTCCTTAGAGCCTTTGGAGGGAGTGCGGCCCTGTTGACACCTGGATTTTGGACTTCTGGCCTCCAGACTGTGAAAGAATACATTTCTGTGTTTTTACCCACCCGGGGCCGTGGTAACTTGTTGTGGCAGCCACAGGAAACTGATCTCCCCAGCAATGAGGTATCTGGGGCTGGTGCCACCCCGAGCCCTACGGCTGCAGGGTTGGCTACAAGGCCCACTCAGATCCCAGGTCACTGCCCAAAACAGCGGAGACAAACCAACCATGGTGGCGGGAGGGAGGAGAGGAAAGGAAGGCCTCGTACCACAAAGACCCAAACAGACAGCGCACTGCATTTTTTAAGACAGGCTCTTTCTGGAAACACCTAGTGACATTCTGAGCATTATCAACTAATTAAAAGGGCATCTCCCTCCACAGCACTGCTGCTCTTTACCATTACCTTGTCTCCACCCCAACAGTCGGCACTGAGGGATCCTCACCACTATAAATAGGCTCTTCAGACAGAGCTCGACTGCCTTTTTCACTCTTTTGGCAACACAGTGTGCTGGTTACTAGCACCTTCCCACAATCACCGATGTGTTTCTCCAGTTCAAAAACAGACTATTTCTTAAGGCCTGCCGATCAAGGAGACAACTCATGACCCTTTTTCACACTGCAAGTCCCACTTTAAAAAAAAAAAAAAAGTTTTCCTTTTATTTGTAATCTCTACACCCAACATGGGCCTCGAACTCACAACCCTGAGACCAAGAGTCGCACACTATGCCAACTGAGCCAGCCAGGCGCCCCCCAAGCCCCACTTTTTTAAAAAAAGAGTTTTCTTCCTTTGAAAGTATTTAGTAAGATGATAGAATAGCAGACCCTAGAGTTTTGAACAACTGTTTAAAAATGGGGAATAAAATCAGAAGAGTGTATTTTAAATGTCTATTCATATTCATTAACTCAAGTTTCAAAAAACAAATGGGGGGAAACTAAATGCACAAAAAAATTCTCTTCTAATTTTACAAATTTAACCACTTCTAAGGCTGGGTATTTGTAAATTGAAATAAACTGTATCCATATTCTTCATTTCTATTCCAAGTACATCATGCAATCAATTCATTGGTTCCAATTTTCCAGGGGTTACTTCCAAGACATTAGAGAACTCAACTTCCCCCAAAAATACCCTGTTGGCATGAAGAAGCCAAGAGAATTACTAAATCTTTCTACTGGAAAATCCAGGCCACTGTTGCCCAAATGGGCTTAAAATGAATGTCTATCAGTTATATGATGATCATCTGGTTGCTAACAAGAGACTTTTGGAAACCAGGCTTAAAACAAAAATGCAGAAACCAGCACAAAGTTCAGTAAATCAAGATTCAATACCCAAATCACATCTCCCTCCCTATTTTCTTACCAGCTTTTTGAGCTCTAATTCTGGAATCTTCATTTTCCTCTGTTGCTTATGCTTTGACTTCTTCTCATGGTAAAATTATCGTTAAGACTTCCTATGGGATTCTTTGTAAAGATGGTGACGTCAAGAGGAGGTTTGTTTTCTATCCATGTACATCTAGGAAACGTGGTACACACTTCAGCTAAACTCAAAATAACTTTTTAGCTGGTAGCTTTTGTTATTCAAACAGTGTTACCACCACACAAAGAGGAAATCTCAAATCCAAAATGTTATTTTAAGAAATACTATATCCTGGGATGGTTCTATTTGTAGATGACCACCTCTGGATAATGTAATTGGCAACTGAAACATATCTTATCTATCCAAAAATGCGTCTCCCCCATCCCCTACTTTCCTGTCTTCCAGAGACGGAAGTTTTCATCATCAGATTTAATAATGGATCCAAACAATGTTAGAACCAAAAGGAGGCTTATAATTCATCTGGTTCACCTCCCTCATTACACACATACCGTTACGTGCCTTGACCAAAGTACAGTTCATTCTGTAACAAACATATCCGGAGCACCCAGCCAGGACCAAGCACAGTGCCAGGGACTGGGCAAAGGAAGATACCTCCCCAGTCCCTGCCCTACTCTCTTTAAATTTGTAATCTAATCCAGTGAGAGACAAAATTCCATGTAAGAGCTTTGTGAGGAAAAAGGTGCTCTTGGTCAAAAGAGCAGGAAAAAAGGTTTGCTGGTCTTTTCAAGTCAAGTCTTTGGCATGAAAACTCTCAAATGACTCAGAATTATTCCCTTAACTAGAGGATGTGCTATCGCATCAAACTATTATGAGCCATGGAACCCTATATTCTAAGAGGGGACAAAAAGTAAAGTTGACCCCAGAGTCCATTGACAGATGAATGAATAAACAAAATGTGGTGTAGCCCTACAATGGAATATTATTCAGCCTTAAAAAGGAAGAAAATTCTGACACATGTTACCACACAGATGAACCCTGAGGACCTTACGCTAAGTGAAATAAGCCAGTCAAGAAAGGACATATACTGGATGTTTCCACTTATATGAGGTCGCCAGAGTAGTCAGATTCACAGAGACAGAAAGTAGAGAGTGGTTGCCAGAGGCTGAGGGGAGGGGGGAATGGGGAGTTGTTGTTTTAATGGGTACAGAGTTTCAGTTTTGCAAGATGAAAGTTCTGGAGATCAGTTGCACAACAACGTGAATATGCTTAACACTACTGAACTGTACCATTAAAAATGGTTAAGGTGGTAAGTTTCATGCTATGTGTACTTCACCACAATTTAAAAAAAAAAAATTTAAGTAAAGTAAAGATTTAACTTACTTAAGCAAGTTAAGTAAACAGACCCAAACTGTTACAGTGTTTTTTGTTTTTGTTTTTTTTCACCTTTAAGCATCCAATTTGCTCTGCATCTCTGGGGCCATGGTGGGACTCAGGGGAACAGACTAATAATTCCAAATAACACAATCAGAAAGGCACTGCCTTCAAAAGAATCAAGGTCAGGGGTAGATGGGGGCCAGTAAGGAGGAGGGAGAAGCAATGAGACAAGATTGGCCAGCAGCTGACAACTGTTGAAACTGGATGACGGGTACAAAGGGGTTTGTTATACTATTCTCTCTATCCTGGCTTATGTTTGAAACATTTCTAGTGATAACCAATAAAAGTGAAAAGCTGGTGAAGAGAATTTCATTCTCGGAGCAAATGCAAGAGCTTATCCCTTAGATGTCTAGTGTAGCTGGTTATCTTCATTCGTTATGTGCCCCCAAGACAAAGCATAGGAGACATTTAAATCCACTTAAGAGTAGCAACAGTATGACCAAATGCTACTAACATCACACCTTTCTTTTTAGCTTTTTGAATAGGATACGTTTACATGGTTCAAATCTCTAATAAATGCGCACGTGCACACATGCTCTAGCTCCCATTACCCCAGTTTACCACTCCTGGATAATTACCACTACCGCTCCTAATTGTAATTAGTTTCTTGGACATTTTCCAGTTTCTCATACGTTAGTGTGTATCATTCACACTGTTCTGCAACTTGCCTTTCTCATTTAACAATATATTTGGGGAGTCTTTCCATATCAGTAAAAAGTGTTTGCATTCTTTTTTCTAACTACAGAGTATTTCATTGTCTGGATGCACTGTAATTTACTCTTCCCAGGTTGAAGAGCACTTTGGTTGTTTCCAATATTTTCCCATTATAAACCATATCATACCTATATTGTGAACAAAATTAGTTTGTTTTTTTTTAAAGATTTTATTTATTTATTCGACAGAGAGAGACAAAGCGAGAGAGGGAACACAAGTAGGGGGAGTGGGAGAGGGAGAAGCAAGCTCCTTGCTGAGCAGGGAGCCCCATGTGGGACTCGATCCCAGGACCCCGGATCATGACCTGAGCTGAAGGCAGACGTTTAACAACTGAGCCACCCAGGTGCGCCACAAAATTAGTTTTTTAAAAAAAATTTTTTTAACTTTTTTTCCTAAGATTTTTTTTTGAGATTTTATTTATTTCTTTTAGAGAGAGTAGGGGGGGGTGGGGAGAGAGCACGCACAGGGAGAGGAACAGAGGGAAAGAGAGAGGGACAAGCAGACTCCGCGCAGAGCACAGAGCCCAACATGGGGCTTGATCCCAGGACACTGAGATCATGACCTGAGCAGAAACCGAGAGTCCGATGCCCAACTGACTGAGCCACCCAGGCACCCCGTATTTATTTATTTTAGAGAGAGAGCATGCTCATTGGGGACGGGCAAAGGGAGAGAGAGAGGGGGCGAGAACCCCAAACAGACTCCATGCTGAGCGCGAAGCCCGATGAGAGGTTCGATCTCACGACCCTGAGATCAGAACCGAGCCAAAATCGAGATTCAGACGCCTAACCTACTGTGCCACTCAGGTGCCCCTTGAACAAAATTAGTTTTATTAAAACAAGGTGGCTCAGTGAACACTGGGACTATTACAGTGCTTAGCAATGTTGTGTTGGCGCTGTCTCAGGCTCACAGTCTTCCTCCTCTTCTTGGGACCTCTTCCCCTTCCAGGCACGGCCCAAGCTAAGCTTGGCTCCTGCACCAAGCCTTTCTTGACCCCGGGCCCACAGTGAACACTCCTTCCTACTTCATTTCTATAGTACACACTCTCATGCAACTTTGTGTGTATTGCTGTATATTTTCAACTGTTTGATTTGTGTGGTACTGGAGGCCATGACTATTGCATACATTATCTCTGTACCTGCACAGCACCTAGCATGGCTTTGGCAAATCGAACATGCTCAGTAAACACCAACTGATTAACTACCATCAATCAGTAAATGCTTCCCTTACTCTTAACTCACAGGTTTTCTAGACCTGGGATGTCCTTCAGAGAAGGGTGCTAGCCAGTTTTGCTCTGTGAATTACTGTAACATCATTATCAAATTGTGAGTCACTACAAAAAAAAAAAAAAATCCAAATCCAACAACCGGAGTCCTCTTGCCATGCTCTGCACACAGAACAGGAAACATGATGACATTCGGAGGGTGCCTGACGTTGCAATTCACAGGCATAAAATGCTATTGAAATACCATCTGTAGTGGTGACACAGCCGACATATACAAGAAAGCGACAAATAACAGCTCCGTGGGCTAGAGACAAGCCCTCCCCAACTTTTAAGGGAAAAACATCCGGGGGGCGCCTGGGTGGCTCAGTAGTTGGGCGTCTGCCTTCGGCTCAGGTCATGATCCCAGGGTCCTGGGATGGAGCCCCACATCGGGCTCCCCGCTTGGCGGGAAGCCTGCTTCTCCCTCTCCCACTCCCCCTGCTTGTGTTCCCTCTCTCGCTGTGTCTCTCTCTGTCAAATAAATAAATAAAATCTAAAAAGAAAAACAGAAAGAAAAACATCGGCATACTTCTGAGTCACATTTTAATCTTGCTCCGCAATCTACTTAATCATTCAATCCATCTATATTGTGAGTGGCCACGGAAGGCCTCTTGGAGGCCTCTGAGCTGAAAGCCAAATGATGGGCAGGAGGGGCGGATCAGACCTGGGCAGCCCTCCAGGCAGCTGCCGCCGTTGGCATACACCCACTGATGGCACAGTAGCTTTTGAGAGAATTGCTGTACGGCTTGAACCGTATTCCCCAAAAAGATGTTAAAGCTTTACCTTCCAGTACTGTGAAGGCGACATTATTTGGAAACGGGGTCTTTGCAGGTGATCAAGTTAAGATGGGCTCATCTGAGTGGGCCCTCACCCAGCGTGCCTGACTGCTTCATAAAAAGCAGAGATCTGGCCATGGAGACACACACACACAGAATGTCCCATGAAGATGAAGGCAGAGATCAGGGTGATGCATCTACGGGCCAAAGAAAGCCCAAGATTGCCAGCACCCCAGCAGAAGCCAGAGGAGGGGCGTGGAACGGAGTCTCCCTCATGGCTCTCAGAAGGAACCAGCCGTGCGCACACATTGATCTTGGCCTTCCAGCACGCGGGGCTGCGAGACAACACTTTCCCGCTGTTTAAGTCCCCCAGGCTGTGGCGCTCGGTTGCAAGCAGACGAGCACAGTGGATGCCAGGGGAGGTGAATAGTCACACCGCCCCCAAGGTCGCTTTTAGCCCATTTTAGCAGCAGCGTCCTTGTCCCAAATACAAGTGTGCCTGGAGGCCCGGTATGTGAAGAGGTTAAAAGGATGAAAGGAGGGCTCAGAAGCAAATACTTCATTGCTTGCTAGACCCATGAAGGGCCCACCTCCCCCCATCCCAGGAGTTCCTGGCAACCCTGTTTGAAAAGGACTTAAAGGAAAGTACAAACAAACAAACAAAACCCCTCCAATCAGGTCGAGGCCAGAAAACCGGGGTGGAGGAGCTGGCGGTGGTTTCTACCATTATATCACTAAATTAGCCTTATCACGAGCGCCCTTTGTGAGCACCTACTCTAAACCAGGCATTATGTCTGTCCCTCGCCTTGGCTCTGAGAAGTAGGCGCTGGGTCCTCTCCGCACGGAGGGGACACAAAGCCGGAGGAGCTGACTTGCTAGAAGCACCCGTGCTTGTTTGCCGGGGCTGCCTTAACACATACCACAGCCTGAGGGGCTTCAACAGCACACATATATTTCCTCGCAGTTCTGGAGACTACAAGTCCAAGGCCAGGTGGCGGCAGGCCTGGTTTCATGTGAGGCCCGTCTCCTTGGCTTTGCACGCGGCCACCTTCTCGCTGCGTCCTCACATGGGCTCTGCTCTGCGTGCACATCCCCAGTGTCTCTGTGTCCTTGTCCCCGCTTCTCATAAGGACACAAATCAGATCACAGGAGGGCCTACACTGGGGCCCTCATTTTAACTCAACTACCGCTTTCAAGGCCCTGTCCTCCAAATACAGTCACATCCTGAGGCCCTGGAACTTAGGGCTTCACCATATGCAGGGGACACAATTCAGCTCATGACAGCTCCTTCAGGAACAAGTCCCAGAGCCCGCATTCCAACCTAGAACCATTTGGCTCCAGAGGCCATTTTCCTTGGATCACACTGCTTGCCTCCAAAGAGTGCTCTTTATTTGCTGCTAGAGAACATTTATTACTTGAACAATAAGAAAAATAAACACATAAAAGTTCTTTGGCTTGTTTCTTTTGTAAGACTCTCTGCTGAGGTTCCAGGCCACCCTCCAGGAAGCCCCCGGCAGGGTCACATGAGCAGGGCCCCAAGTGTAAGCCCTCAGAGAAAGCAGAGGGGAGAAAGAGCTGGCGGGGAGCAGACGATGCCCCTTCATCCCCCCACAAGGAGCCCAGCCAGAGGCCGAACCTAAGCAGACTTGAGCTTTCACCATCCAGGGCAGCGTCCCCGAGCCCCAACAACTACCTCCTAGCACTAGCTAGAACACTGGAAAACGGGGTGCACCCCAAGAGTTGGCCCAGTTTTAGGCTCACTGACATTTGAGAGGTTTCCTGAGACCTGCTTTCCTCTCTGTGTCTCGGCCTTGGGGTGGCTAACCCCAGACCAACTCAAAAAAGCCCTGGCCAAGACTGCAGCGAGGGAACACTGGCAATGCCCATCAGAAAGCCCCCAGCTTCTCAGAAGACACAGGCCCTTCATACCGTTAGGCCGGGCTGTGGCAGCTGCTGTGCTCACTGGGGGTCACAGAAACGTCTTCAAGCGTCTGCCACCTTCCACTGCTTCAAATACCAAGTCAGTAAACGACGGCACCTTGCTGGGCCCTTCCCCGGGCAGGAAAGCAACACACTGACAAGTGAGGTGACAGAGACCTTAGTGAGCACCTTTCTGGGGACCAACAACGGCGGTGTCCAGGGACGGGCCTCCTTTACCAAGCACAGGGACCCCATAAAATAAGGAAAATTCCAAAGCAAGCAGCCAATCAAAATACATATGTGCCAACGCCACACTAGGGTTACAAAGACTAGAGACCAATTGTTGGCTCAAATTTCATCAGGGAGACAGAGTTGGGCAAAAATAAGATAATACAACAATAAAATGAATACCGGCCATAATGATCATTTTTTAAAAAGGAAAATAGCAAAAAAAAAAAAAAATAGCGTAGAGTAGATGAAGATGGAGAATGGAGAAACATCAGAAAAGACTTCGTGAAAGAGATAAAGAGGGATGGAAAATGATCATGAAATGATTAGAGCACGTCATATTTACACCTATTACATTACATATTTGCACGGTGCAGTTGGTACATTTGCTACATAGATTCTGAGACACATCGTCAAATGTTACCAGAAAGCTGCCTGCCTGGGTGTTGGTCTCCAGCTTTACACACGTACTTTTTACTCCATGGTTGAAAAAAGCAAAAGCCAGTTTCTGGCCAATCCCAGGAGAAAACCAGTAAATACATATCCCCCTCCCCAAGCACCCCCAAGGCCGTGGCCTCCTAACCCTGATGGCCCTCCCCCGAGATGAGGTCAGAACCTCTGTGTTCCCGATGTATTAATCCAGAGTCTATGCCAGGCAGGAAAAAAATGCCTGATGCAACAAGTCCAGCTACTCGCAGTGGAAGGGCAATTTTGCAGTACCTATGAAAATTCTAAGGGGACAGACCCTTAACCCAAGCCCTCCACTGCTAGGCATGTAGCCTACAGACAGACTCACGTAAAATAGACCAATTAAAAATAAATAAATAAACTATAAAAAATAAATAAAACAGACCACTTTGCTGCAGGAGAGAAAGAAAAGCTTGAAACAACCCCAAACAGGGCACCGATTAAACAGAATAAGGTGTAGGCACAGAAGGATGTGTTAACTGAAGAAAGCTAGTTGGATCAGACCTTGCATATTGTTGGCCAGTTTGTGGGGTTTTGAAAAAATCTCTGCACATTTTTTAATGTTTGTAAATGCAGAGAAAATTTCTAGAGAATGAAAAAAATACAAAGGCAGAATAAAGGAGGGAACTTTATTTAGGCTTTTCTGTACCATTTAAAGGTTTTACCACGAGTTTATCATTTTATCATTTTTTTTTAAGATTTTATTTATTTGAGAGAGAGAGAGATAGTGACAGAAATAGCAAGAGAGAGCACGAGCGGGGAGGAGAGGGAGAAGCAGGCTCCCCACTGAGCAGGGAGCCTGACGTGGGGCTCGATCCCAGGACCCTGGGATCATGACCTGAACCGAAGGCAGATACTTAACCAACTGAGCCACCCAGGCGCCCCTCATTTTATCATTTTAAATACATATAAGAAAAATCCATGAGCAATGAAAATTCATGAGAACATAGCCCTAAGTTTCTCTCAGCAATGAGCAAACTCTTAAAGGAAGATTCAGTTATCTTTACTGGGCTGTAATTCCTACTCAGGAAGTAGCCCTCTACAGTTACAAGTGGTTTTCATGAATAGGGCATGAAACCTACATGGCTTCTTATTACTCATCATTTAATCACAAAACCAAAGAACTTTCCACACCTCATTCTGCACATCTAGTGCATAATCTAATTTTTATGAATTCATTTTCCATAATTTTCAAGGGCAAAGGTATGTAATATATTCAAAACATAATCTAACACACTACAAATTAGGGATCTTACTCAATGGATGATAAAATTTCCTTATTTCTGTAAGGGGCAAAAAGAGGCTGTGAAGGGCGTGGGCACACACACATAAATCCTCATCACAGTTTTGCATGTAATAGCAAAAACAAAATTGGAAATGAAACAAATGTACACAATAGGAGACCAAGTGAATATATTATACTGTAGCCACACAACGAAATACGATGCAGCCGCGAAAAATTTTGTAGCTCTAGGGGCACCTGGGTGGCTCCGTCAGTTAAGCATCTGCCTTTGCCTCAGGTCATGGTGATCTCAGGGTCCTGGGAACGAGCCCGGCGTCAGGTTCCCTGCTCAGTGGGGAGTCTGCTTCTCCCTCTGCACCCCCCCACTTGTGCATGCTCGCTCTCTCTCTCTCTCTCTCTCAAATAAATAAATAAAAAATTTTTTTTAATGTTGTAGCTCTATATTAGAGATATGGAAAGGTATTTGTGGCACACGTAAGGTAAAAAAAAAAAAAAGCTGATTATAATAGCATTTGCAGCATAGCCCTATTTGGAAGATACATGTATGCATGTTGGAAAAGGTTAGAAGGAGGTGAAGCATCGTGTGAACCGTGGTTATCTCTGGGCAGCAGGCTCCCAGGAGACTGCATATGTGCCTTTTTCAGTTGATCTCTATTCTAACTTTTCTATTAAAAAACATTTGTAATTGTGTGATTTCTAACTTAAAAAAATGCTGGCTATCATATCCTTCCTTGGGAGACCAAACACTCTTTCATGGAACCAAATCCAACATGAAATGTGCTGCTTGTTCCCTTTTCCACCCCTTTGTGGGTCTTTTGATAGTTTTTCTGATGCTTTAGAAACGAGAGCGGGAAAATGACAGGTCTGACATTTCCAAGGTTGTCTTTTTCCCTCTTTCAAATGCTGCTATTGAAGTTAGGCCAGTGGTTCCTAACCAGGGGCAACCGTGTCCTAGAGGACATTTGACACCGTCTGGAGACATTTTTGTTCTCACAACTGGGAGAGGGAGGGAGGGGAGAGCTACTGGCGTGGATAGAGGCCAGGGATGCTGCTCAACATCCTACAGGGCACGGTCCCCCACAATAGCCTTAAATGGCCCAAAATGTCAACAGTGCCAAGGCTGAGAAACCTTGTGTTACAGTAATGAGTCTTCAAAGGACCTTCTAATCCTCCATGAGCAGCACCCTCAAAATAACTGTGTGAGTACGCCTGGCTGCGAGGCCCCTCTGCTACAGGGGAGATGTGTTGATGATGGAGGCAGAATAGGAAGCGAATCCTGGATCAGCTCCCTCTGTGGCTGTAAAACCTCAGGGAGGTGACCCCATCATCCTGCGGATCGCCCATCCTCCTTCGTAAGATGGAAGTACCCCCTCCCACCTCACAGGGTACACAAGAAGTTTCAACAGAATCCTGTAGGAGAAAGGGTTTTGTAAGCTATGAAGCACCAGGCACGTGTGAATGGTACTAGCATTCTAGGATACTACGTGTCCAGCTTTACCAGGGAAAGCGCATTTCGGGTTTCCATGGGTCTTCACTAGCATGGTCTTACTGCCCTGAGTCACACATCACAGTAGTGCTTTTTACTAAATAGTGAGACTGAAAAACAGAGAGTGCTTTTTTTTCCACTACATATTCCTTGGCCTAAGTGGTGAGGCAGCAAAACTTAGCGATCGAATGAGAAAATCTGAAGTCAGACTCTCAGGAAAGAATCCCAGCACTAGCTGGGTGGCATTAGGAAGTGATGTGGCTTCTCTGTGTCCTCGGTTTCCCCATCTGTCAATCCAAACCACAACATTTGAGAGCAAACCAATTCTTTTAAGGTTTTTATTCAAGTTCCAGTTAGCTAACATACAGTATAATATTAGTTTCACGTGTACAATAGAGTGATTCAACACTGCCATACATCATCCGGTACTCATCACAAGTGCCCTCCTTAGTGCCCATCACCTGTTTCCCCCCCCCCCACCTCCCCTCTGTTAGCCAGCAGCTTGTTCTCTAGAGTTAAGAGTCTGCTTCTTGGTTTGCCTCTCTTTTTTTTTCCCTTTGCTCATTCATTTTGTTTCTTAAATTCCACATGAGAGTGAAATCACATGGTATTTGTCTTTCTCTGACTTTATTTCACTTAGCATAATACTCTCTAGCTCCATCCATGTCATTGCTAATAGCAAGATTTCATTCTTTTGATGGCTGAGTAATATTCCATTGTGTGTGTGTGTGTGTGTGTGTGTGTGTGTGTGTATGCACACGCACACATGGGCACACGCATACCACATCTTCTTTGTCCATTCATCAGTAGACACACTTGGGCTGTTTCCGTAATTTGGCTATTGCAGATAATGCTGATATAAACATCGGGGTGCATATATCCCTTTGAAGTAGTATTTTTATGTTCTTTGGATAAATACCTAGTACTGCGATTGCTGGATCATAGGGTAGCTCTATTTTTAACTTTTTGAGGAACCTCTATACTGTTTTCCAGAGTAGCTACAGTTTGCATTCCCACCAACAGTGTAAGAGGGTTCCCCTTTCTCCATATCCTCACCAAAACCTGTTGTTTCTTGTGTTGATTTTAGCCATTCTGACAGGTATGAGGTGATATCTCACTGTAGTTTTGATTTGCATTTCCCTGATGGTCAGTGATGTTGAGCATCTTTTCATGTGTCTGTTGACCATCTGGATGTCTTCTTTGGAAAAATGTCTCTTCATGTCTTCTCAGAGCAAACCAATTTATCACTGGAACCAGGACACTTCACAGTGAAAGAGGGTGCTATCACTGTCAATGCTAGGACAGCAGGAACACACCAGAACCATCCCCTGGCAAACAGGGACGTGAGGTCATTCTAAAGGATATTAACAGTACCCACCTCACAGGCTTTTTGTAATGACTAACTAGGATAAAAGGGACAAAGCACACAGTACACACCATTAAATCCTAGCTAGCAGTTTTTCCTCTCTCCATTCATTCGGCAAGTACTTAGTGGCCCGACGCTGGGCACCAAGAAAGGAACGGTAAGGCAGATACACATGCTCCCTGTCCCCAGCGGGGTACCTCCCCCCCGCCGGCCCCATGTTCCACAGTGTGTTTGTTACAGTCCCAGGACTTTTCTTCCACAACAAATACAGAATTAAACACAGACCCACAGTGAACACTATAGGTCCAGAACTCCAGGAAACACACACCAAATGTGTAAGAGTTCAAAGTCTCCTTCACAAAAATGAACAATGAATAAGAGCTTATCTAACCAATAAAGACTAAAGGATTTATTATTATCCCAAAGTCCCAAGGAAGCGATTGCAGTCTGACTAAAAGCTATCAATGCATCTCACAAAGAGATTAATAAAACTTCATAAGAGCATGTAATGTTTAAAAGCACATGCAAGCATCCACTCCCTTTCATTTCTACGTACATGCCATGACGAGGAATTGGGTATAGTCTGTCCCCCAAGACAACCTTACAGAACCCATACATTATGAAAGCAAAGTTAATCTAGCTTGCTTTGGTATTGAGAGACATTTAGGTCTTTGGCCAAGAAAAAGTTTGATTTGGTATGCTAGAAGAGTTTTCTCTAAAAATCAATACTCACTGTGGCAGGTGACTGTTATTTCACACAAAAATACATTGACTTCTAGGGGCTTGGAACTGTAATCACAAGTTCCCTCCCCTCCCCACCCCATTTCAGTAAAATTGGTCTCGATTACTGTCACCGTAAGTCCGCACACCCAAGCATTTCCATATCCACTGTGGGGCCCTGGCCCTTCCTCCTCCTCCTCCTTATTCACATTTTACCAGGCACATCCTCAGCCTCCTTTTGTGGTCATTCGGACGGTCCTTACAGAAGCCCAGTTCTACTCCTTCAGTAGTTGTTAGACCTAAAATACCAGTCAGGCCCTGCCACTGGAAACATAAAACATGGGACCTCTAAAAAGAGAGATTCTATCAAGTAAGCTGCATGTGCACAATTCAGAACAAATTGAGGGCACATCCCTTTCTGTTGCACTCCATGCCTGCCTCGATTCAAAGACGCATAACTCAATGGTGAGTGTTTGGATCTGGTGCTGTTTACCCAGATGTGTTTGGTTTGTGAAAATTCAACAAGCTGTAGTCTCGTGTGCATTTTGTGTGTGTAGGTTCTACTGTGATGAACATTTTTGAAAGTAGCTTTCATCATATAAACCTCTACATAAAGTAAGCACAGACTTATCACCTACACTAGTGTTTTGCCAACTATTTTCTTTTTTTTTTTTTTAAAGATTTTATTTATTTGACAGAGCGACACAGTGAGAGAGGAAACACAAGCAGGGGGAGTGGGAGAGGGAGAAGCAGGCCCCCCGCAGGGCAGGGAGCCGGATGCGGGGCTCGATCCCAGGACCCCGAGATCACAACCTGAGCCAAAGGCAGACGCTTAACGACTGAGCCACCCAGGCGCCCCTTGCCAACTATTTTCAAACCATGGGTTGCCACCAATTAGTGGGCCACACGATCCACTTAGAAGATCCACCCCGGCCTTTTTTGCCATTGCGGTACGAACACTTGAGGCCTACCCTCTTCACAAATTTTTAAGTGCACAGTACAGTGCTGCTCGCTATAGATACCATGTTGTACAGCAGAACTCTAGAACGGAGTCAGCCTGCACGACGGAGACTTCACGCCCCTGGAACAGCACCATGCAGTTCCCCTCCCCCAGCGGCCGGCAACCCAGATACCCAAGCCGCTCAATGTCCACTGACGGGTGAATGGATAAAGAAATGGTGGCATAGGGGCGCCTGGGTGGCTCAGTTGGTTAAGCGACTGCCTTCGGCTCAGGTCATGATCCTGCAGTCCCGGGATCGAGTCCCGCATCGGGCTCCCTGCTCGGCAGGGAGTCTGCTTCTCCCTCTGACCCTACCCCCTCTCATGTGCTCTCTCTCTCTCTCATTCTCTCTCTCAAATAAATAAATAAAATCTTTAAAAAAAAAAAAAAGAAATGGTGGCATATGCATACAGTGGAATATCTCTTGGCCTTAAAAAGGAACAGAGTCCCCCCACTATGTGCTGACGAGCATTTTTAAGATGGAACGGAGACTGTAAGAGCGTGTTGCGCACAGAGAAGCAACCATCTATTTCAGGAAGCTCGTTGCCGTTCCATGTATGCATACAGTTTTTTTAACTGAATAACATGGTAAAAACAAAACAAAACCCCAGAAACGCTGAAAACACCAACAAATAATACATGGATTTGGAAGCCAGAGAGACCTGGGTTCTGGTCCTGGCCGCTCACAACCTACCTCACCTCCGTGAGCCTCACTGCACCGTCTCTAAAATGCAGGCAACAGTAGCCTCTCCCTGGAGGTGGTACAAGGTGTCGGGGAGCTGGCAAGCAGCCCGCCACACATCACTACTCAGACACGGTCCCCACCCCTGCCGCCATCTCTGTGGTGCCCTGGGCTAGGTTCTGGACCTGGGGGAAGGATGGGTAAAGGCAATGTGCAAAGGGGGGCAGGACCAAGGTTGAGCCCCTATCACAGGACCCCTTGGAACCCCTCGGGAGAACCAAGTGTGAACATCTGAGAGCAGCAGGGCAGGGAAAAGCTATTGCTCAGCACCCGGGGTCATAAATCCTCCAGCTTTGGATTCTGACCAGAGGGAAAACCACTCTCCAAGATAGGAGGGTTTTCCCATTATTCTTGGCAGGAGGTGGGGAAAGGCAGAAGGGGAGGAAGGCCTTGCTGAAGAAATAAGCATTTGTTTTAAGCAAATCACTTTGAAGACAGGTGGTTTTCATTTTGAGAACAAAAATGATGCTTCAAACAGTTAGAGGGTTACTCCGGATACCAGCCACTAGCTTGCCAGGAGAGGGAAATGGGGCCTCGGGGTCTGGAGTGCTCCCAAGGTACCAGAGCAGTGAGGGAGGTCGATGGGGCCGGGAGCGGCCGGCACAGAGAAGACGCAACTGTCTTCATCAGCTTGCAGTCATAGACTACTGAAAAGTCATCCACGACACTGATCATCCAAAACCTCTATTCATTTCAGAAATCTTTGTTGAACATCTACTATGTGTTGAGAACTGAGTCAGGGGCTTGGGGCTATGGAGGAATAAGACAGACAAGGGGCGGAGATTCCAGTCGGGGAGGCGGCGAATGCCAAGCAAACCAGTAAGGCAACCAGGGATTTACAGGCTGTGATCTAAGTGCTCTGCAAGAAATAGGTACGGTGATGTGACAGGAAGGGAGAAAGGAAACTTAAGATGGAGGAAGTCCCTTAAGATAAGATGGCCTAGGGGCTTCTCCAAGTAACACCTGAAAGAAAGCAGAGCAAGCCAACCAAGCAAGAGCCAGAGAAAGGGCGCGCCTGGGAGGGGGCAGCACAAGCCCCTTGGCCCAGCGACGGGACAGGGCCCAGTGGGAGCGGGGGACAGCAGGGCACTGCTGTGGTGGAAGGGAGTGGCCAGGTGTGAGGGGGACACCACGAGGCTGGAAAGGTAGGCATGGGCCAGGCTACGAGGTGTGGCCAGTCATGGGAAAGAAAGTGGATTTCAAAGAAGAGCAACAGAGAGCTACGGAAGGCTGGTACACTGTGATACACGAATTTTGATGCGGGTTAAGATAAAAAGTACTCTTATATCATTGCACACCAAACAAAGTGTACACATGATACAGTATCTCCAAAATCACTGATAAAAATTAGCACTGCGTTAGAGCTCGCGGACCGTTATGGCGGAATCTTGCCTGCTAGAGGCAAAAATTTTAGCCTAAATAGGAGATGAAATACACGAAGTTCAATTGGGGAAAGGGGTGGGAGAACTTGTGACTGACAAGAAAACACTCTTATTAGCAATTAACTCACAGTTAGCAAAGATAAAGCATACGGTAAAGCTAATTAACAAGACAGGCTCTAGAAAAGTCCCCTAAACAGACACACGCCCATAATGGTGGAAGGCATCTGGAACTGACTGACGTGCACGTGGGATGCCTAAACCCATGAACAGGTTAACTGAAACAACCAGCTGGAATGTCACCATGACAGTGCCCTACGCCTACTTCTGAATCAGAAATCAGATAACTGCTCAGCAGTTTTCTTCGAGATTATTTTTTTTCTTCTCCCTTGCACTGGCTGAATATAGGTATCCATAACTTGGGAAACTCAAAGCTGAATGAGAATTGGCTCTTCTGAATGATCACTGTCCCCCTTAGGATTCACCACGTGGCCTCCTGACTTGGGTCCCCTGTCCCCACTATCCTTAACTCAAATGGATCTCTGAGACACAGCATGACCCACTCCCACCATCTGCCTGAGACCTCCTTGTCCTAGGGGGTCACCTGACCTAGGCTAAAAGGGCAACCTGGGGCTCTGGTCTTGAACAAAGCTGACACCAAGATCAAATCTATGACACCAAGCAAGACAGCTTGGAGGCCACAAAGGCTGCCTTGAAAGAAGCCAGGCCGGCAACACGGGTGGCACTTCCCGGAGCCCAGCATGGTGCTCGCACTGATGGTACAGTATCCCCACTAAGGAAGGAGAAGGGGTACGAAGGGCAAAAATACATCACTTAGCAAATGCCTACCAAGTACTAGTTACTTTCACATTCATGACTTCAAACAATCCAGTGATCCCGTGAAGGGCAAAGACAGTGATTTTCAGATGGGAAGAGTAAGACAAGGAGAGAGATTTGTCAGTGGCCCAAAGTTGGCAGAGTGAGGATCTGAGCTTTGCCCGCCACCTCGACTGGCATCTAGCAGCAGGACAATGCTCTGAAGAGACCTCAAGCTGACTTTCTGTCCTGCCTTCTACCTCATTCTTCTCTCCTTCCCATCACAGGGAAGCTGGATCCCACACCTGGCTTCATCCCAGGCTTCCAAACCTGCCAGCTGACTCAGCAGTGTTACCTGCTCCCAGCCCTTGATAGGGACACTTCACTGATGAAAGGGATGCCTGCGGGGGCGGGGGGGGGGCCTCCACTGGCTGGGGTGTCCCCTGGACAAAACTCATCGATCGCAGTCAGGAGAAGGGAAGAGCCCTCACACCAGATGGCAGGGCTGTCCAAAATCTTTACAGATGCCACTACTAAAGGGGCTCAGCCAAAAGCCACTTCTGTCCCAGAGGAATGCCTGGGGAAAGAAATTCCCTTCCACCACAAACAAGAAAACCGAGACCAGGTCTGAGTGGAAAACAGTGTTGCTCACCATCTCAGAAGGATGGAGCTGGGACCAAATTCCCCATCATGCCTCCTCCCTCCTGGCCTAAAAAGTAGTCGGGCAACAGGCTACAAAAGATGCAGACATAAGAGCAATCGAACCAGATGTATGGCCTACTTACAGTCTCAGACGTGTCTGCAGCACTCGGGGCTTTGGCTGCGGAAGGGTCCATTCTGTGGAGTATGAAGTGGTGATTTCGGGCTGACTGTGTCTGAACTCTGGGCGGGAGTAGGTTCCGTGCTCGCCGAGAGCTGCAAGTCTCTCTGATTCACTTGGCAGCAGAATTATTCTAAGCATCCTGTCCCATACCCAACCCGCCTGCCCCTCCCACTACACATTCACACTGGGTGGTGTGTTTTTTTTTTTTTAATTCTCTGTACTAATTTCTGTCACAAATCAAGGGAAACTCATTTTTCAAAATTAACCCAATCTCTGACACTTGAGAGCATGGAACCTTTCTGACTGAGGAGGAGGAAGAGGAAGAAGTTGTAACATCGGAGAGAAGAGTGGGAGAACAGCAAAGTCTGCAGTAACAGCAAAATGGAGATTATTCGAGACAGCTGAAACACTCCACCCAGCCTCCAGGAGGGGACATGCACGGGAAACAAAGGGCATATGGTGTTTGCTTTCTTCAACATCCGTTCTCACCATTAAAGAGCTGCACCAGCAAACGCTTATTACTTACGTGAGGACAAACCTCACTCCAAAACAGACTTGAAAATACAGCTCCTAATCAAGTCAGTTACTTTGCAAAGCAGAGGCCTACCTTGCATTTTTTATTACATTTAAAGCAAAATTTAATAAAGTCCAAATAACAGGCAGAATGTCTACTTGGCTTAGTGAAGCGTGAATTATACTTGAAAGAAAGTCAATTTTTGTTAATTTCAAGTTCACATAGTAACTCAAATACTGACATATTCAGGATGGGATTTCATTTTTTTTTCCCCCAAGGAGAGATTCCAAGGGACTAATTTAATAACTAGATAAGAACAATTTTCTAGCATTTACTACTAGTCATGTATTTAAACATTCCGATCCCAAAGCAAACAGGTTTTTCTAATGCGACTTAAATCATTTATTTCCCACATAGGTTCATGTTACCACCATTCCCACTATCGCCCACAATATTACATTGTCCAAAGGTAAACTTGAGGGCACCCCCTGACCAAATTAGGATGAACTCCTGAATTGGTGAGAGCTGAGTTGATGATGCTTTTCACAGAGCCGGCCCAGCAGAGGTGGCTCCCTTCTAGTGGAGTCAACTAGTAGT
This sequence comes from Halichoerus grypus, assembly GCF_964656455.1. Lineage (NCBI taxonomy): Eukaryota > Metazoa > Chordata > Mammalia > Carnivora > Phocidae > Halichoerus > Halichoerus grypus. Next base: position 116,438,148 of record NC_135727.1, on the reverse strand, counting down.
TGCTCACAGGGAGCCACCTGTCCCCCAAAGAGCCCCCTCCAGCTGCAGAGGGGCAGACTCATTAATTCTAAGGCACTCGTCGGTTCAGGGTGGGCAACAGGAACTAAGCTCACACAAGCAGGGACTCCTCCTACATGCGAGCTGTGAGCAAGGAAGCAGAGTGGCCCACTGCCAGGCCATGCTATTCTACGGCTGCCTGACAACCACAGAGAAGCCAGCCCTGGGCCAGAGCTACTGGCAGGACGACCGTGCAGGAGAGACGAGAAGCACACGGGTCTCTGATGTCACCCTGAGCAGATGAACACACTGCCCTTGGGGTCCACCCACCCTGCAGCCTGCCCATTAGGTGAGACAGCAAACACCACTGCTGACAGGAACGGGCTGAGCAATAGCTGCGAAGTCAAGAGCAAGAGTTTGTAATTTGGCAAAGAGACTCCTTGAAGTGAATACACTCACAGAAGACATTCCCCTTAATGTTAAAGAAAAAGGAGAAATTACGAAGATGAGTAGTTGGTTGCCTGCAGCTGGGCTTGGAAGTGGGGAGTGACCGCAAATGGGCACAAGGTTTCTCTGGGGCGCGAAGGATGCGTATGAAAATCGGATCATGGTGATAGTTACACAACTCTTTAATATGCTAAAAACCATCGAATGGGACACTTGAAGTGGGTGAATTGTACGGTATGCAAGTTAGATCTCAATAAAGCTATTTTTAAAATAAGCTACATGGGGGCAGATGCTCATTCAGGAGAAATCTACCTGTAAAAGAAAGTCTTCCTCTATCCACATCTGACGGCAACGTGCCTCTGCTTAAAATCGTTCCTTTGATGCTTCCTGATCACCTCTAGGGTCCAAATTCCTTACAAAGGTACACAAGGTACCTGTCACCTCCCGACCTCGCATACCCCCCACCCCCCACCTCCACTTCCCATTTTACTCCCTGGCAAGGCTTCCTTCCAGATACCTCTCAAACTGCTTCCCCCTCCAGGCTTCTGTTCACACTTCCTCGGTCACTCTCACCATCCTCTTCACCTGATCTGGTCCTTCTTCTCCTGCCCCAGGCTCTAAGGTCCCCTCCCTTTGGGGTCCTTTGGCATACTAGATGCACACCACAATGGGTTAGAAAAGTGGGTTTCTGGGTCTGTCTCACCCACCAGGCTATGTCCTAGAACCTTGCCTTGCAGCAGGGAGGGTTCGAGCAGAGAGAAACAAGACGCTCAGCACGGTTGGGGCTCAGGGGTTTCTCACAGGGTTCGGGCCACACGTCGTGGGCACCCGTGTCCCTTGCTGGGCCTGAAGTCACTGTAGGAAAGCAGGTGTGGGTCAGAGCCAGGTCACTTGGAACCTGCCTCTGGCTCTCCCACACTCAACTTTTTTTTTTCCCTGATCATGGCATTTCCCTTATTTTTTTTTAACCCTCAGACAAGGTTAGGAGCTGGGGAAAAGAAAATTATAAATGCAGCAATCATGGAAAACACTTGGTCTTAAAGAAAGGGACTTTTTTAAAAGGGACCCAATAGATCGTAGAACACTGGGAAGATCATCTCCCCCTGGTGTCTTACCTTCCTACATGATCTCGGGAAAAGACTAATAATAAGATTTCAGAAATGTTAAAAATTCAGTTGCTAGAGAGTCTCAGTTATCAAAAAGAGAAAAAGTCATACTGTGGGCGCCTGGGTGGCTCAGTTGGTTAAGCGACTGCCTTCGGCTCAGGTCATGATCCCAGGATCCTGGGATCGAGTCCCGCATCGGGCTCCCTGCTCAGCAGGGAGTCTGCTTCTCCCTCTGACCCTCCCCCCTCTCATGCTCTCTCTCTATCTCATTCTCTCTCAAATAAATAAATAAAATCTTTAAAAAAAAAAAAAAAGAAAGAAAAAGTCATACTGTGAAAGGGGTGACCCTCAAAGCCCCCCACCTTGTCCGGCCCTCGGAGCAGGGCAAGAAATGAAACCCCAGACCCAGGCGTGTGGGAAAGTGCTGAAATAACGCTTTAAACAATCGCGATGGTAATTTCAACTCCTACCTCATCGTCATGGCTCCTCTTTTCCATATTTGGGCCCCGGCTCCCCTGGATGCACTCCGGGAGCCTCCACAGACATTATCTAATGCGAAGCAGGTCAGCAAACTAACCATTAAGTCCTCTCTCTCTCTCTCTTCTCTGCACTCTCTGATTTCAGCCAGTCTGGACACAATCATCAAGAGCTGGCCAGTTCCCTTCCAAGGGGAGTGGCTGTCAAGATTTCTCATGGAGTTTAGGTCAAACAGGAAGTTCTTAGGATGTCAGAAAGTTTGTCTTTAAACATCTCAATTTGACTCCTACAGTGAAGTTTTCAAAGCTGTAATTACTCACACACACACCCCTCCGCCAAAAAAAGACAAAGCTGACAGATTTATTATCAAACCAGGTCAGTAACTCCCCCCACCCAAATATCTGTGTAACCTCAGCCCTAGTGACTCTAGTTCACTCAGTCTGTTGTGCGCTGGGAAGCTATGTGTTCAAACTCCCCCAGGTGATTCAGATGATCAACACAGCCTTGAGACAGGGCTGGGGACAGAAGGGCCCGCTACACCCCGGCTACTAAAAGTAAGCCTCCCCTGAGGGCTTGTTAGACCTGCAGTCTCAGTCCCCCGCCACCACACACCGGCCCCCAGCCCAGACACCCTGAATCCAAATCTTCATTTTAACAGGCTCTCCCCTCACACACACCCCTACTCCCGCCCCCCCCAACACCATCTCCCCCAACAGGGCACTGTTAGTGTTTAAGAAGTCTGGGCTACACCACCATCTGGCTTCAGAATCTCCTAGGTAGTGTTTTGTTTCGCCTTCACAAAAGGGAGAAGAAGCAGTGGGAGGTCACCATCAGAATTCACACTGCAAAATTTTTCAGGATCTTACTGACGAACAACAACAGGGCCAAATCCTGCTCCCCCCCTCCCCACCCTCCCAGAAACTATGAGTAGTCAGATTAAATATAAAGGGAGTCAAAGACTAGACACAGCCTGTTTTTTCAATTAAAGCCATGCACTTTTCCATTTGTGCCGGCAGCATCAACACTCGCAGTACTGCGCATACTTAAAGCCCCCCGCCGCATTGGACTCCCATAGTCCTGCCAAAGCAGCAGAACCTGCAAAGGCTCTGATACTAAAGTGCTTTACGTGGAACCAAAGCATTCCAGGCTAAATAGTTCTTGGAACTAATAAGAACTACTAATTGCACCCATTCTTAAAAATCAATATACTTGAAGAAACTTTTTAAAAATTTATATGCTTATTTCCCTTCTTCAAGTACCATCATAAGGCTTTCATAGGAAGTGGGGGTCCCAATTGAACGGGGCTCCATATTAAAAAAAGTCTTGGTGGGGCGCCTGGGTGGCTCAGTTGGTTAAGCGACTGCCTTCGGCTCAGGTGATGATCCTGGAGTCCCAGGACTGAGTCCCGCATCGGGCTCCCTGCTCAGCAGGGAGTCTGCTTCTCCCTCTGACCCTCCCCCCCTCTCATGTGCTCTCTCTCTCTCAAATAAATAAATAAAATCTTAAAAAAAAAAAAGTCTTGGTGGTTGCATATTAAAAAAAAAAAAACACAAAACTCAGGGCGCCTGGGTGGCTCAGTTGTTTAAGCACCTGACTCTTGATTTCGGCTCAGGTCCTGATCTCGGGGTTGTGAGATCGAGCCCCTAGTCGGGCTCTGGGGCTTCACCCAGAGTCGGCTTGAGATCCTCTCTCTCCCTCTCCCTCTGCCCCTCCCCCTGCTTGTGCACACACACACACTCTCTCTCTCTCAATAAATAAATAAATAAAATCTCTAAAAAAAAAAAAAACTCACAGAAGCCTAACACAAAGCTCAGTGAAGATTCTCAGCAGTTTCTGAGAACCTGACAGATTTGGGTACCCCCTCATGCTAATTACAGTTTGGTTTGTTGTTATTTTAATATAGCCAAGGCCACCCAGGTATCCTGTACCCTAGTACAATTAGGAGTGAGCGAGCACTTGAACTCTGAACCAACAGGCTCAAATCCAGGTCTAGCACTGACTAGCTGTGCTCCTCTGGGCAGGTTACTTACCTTCTCTGGTCCATGGGAAGTGTTGTATAAAAGTTTGCTGTTTTTCTCACCCAGGATGTCATACCACATGAATGGTACAGATAAAGAACTATGCACACAGTAGATGCTCAATTATTATTACTGGTCAGAGAAAACTCCACCCAGATTACATTTCCTTCAATAAATGCTTCATTACTGAACACCAGCAACTTTTCATGTGTCAAGAGAAATGTTCATGGGAAAGTCCTTTCCTCTAATGGCAAAAAACAGAAACCAATGGATATAATCATCCTCTTCATCCAATGCAAAGTTCTCCCTCTCCAAATGTGTACTTACTAAGGTTTATTTTTAATTTTTTTGAGAGAGAAAGAGTGCATGTGAGTGGGGGGGCAAAGGGAGAGGGAGAGAGAGAATCTTAAGCATGCACCACGCCCAGCATGAACCCTGACTCGGGGCTCGATCTCATGACCCTGAGATCATGACCCAAGCTGAAATCAAGAGTCAGACCCTGAACTGACTGAGCCACCCAGGTGCCCCTTAAGGTTTATTTTTATTATGATTTATTTATTCTCAAACAATAAGCATTATTATAGAAAAAATAAAAAGCATTTGAACAGGTGAAAGATGCAGTCTACAAAACAGTAGACTGATACCAGTTATAGTAACAGTTATTGAGATCACAAATGCTGATTTCCAGAATGTTCTCAGTAGACAAGTGCCAGACAATATTGCCTTCACAGTATTAATATTATATAGTTACATATGTAGTAGTAAGACAGCAGAGGGAACTGGGATGTTAAACTATTTAAACTACTCATTTTCATCAGTTTTGAAGCACTCATAGCAAATGAACAAATGATAGATGGTTCACCATGTACTTATTAAGCCCATTTCCCTAGGCAGTTTTGCCAGCCAATGCTTTTAACGTCAACTGAGTTAACATAAGAATTAAACAACTGTATTCATTTTGCTTTCATCAGTCTCTATCCTTTAAGAATACCCATCCTTGGGGCACCTGGGCGGCTCAGTCGGTTAAGCGTCTGCCTTCGGCTCAGTTCATGATCCCAGGGTCCTGGGGTCGAGCCCCGCATCGGGCTCCCTGCTCAGTGGGGAGTCTGCTTCTCCCTCTCCCTCTGCCTGCTGCTCTGTCTACTTGTGCTCTCTATCTCTGTTAAATAAACAAATAAAAATCTTAAAAAAAAAAGAATACCCATCCTTTCAGTTTTTACAATGCAATCACACAAAGGCTACTGGGGTTCAAATACCAAGGTTAACCTTTAATAGATCTGCAATCTTCAAACTGTCTTAGTTTTTCCATCTGTAATAGCGAATAATCACTACCCAGGGTGGGGGGTGAGGGTGAGGATTAGTGGAGTTAATGCACATTCTCTACAATTATGAAGAAGAATAAATAATACACTTCTACTATATAAATAATGAGGCCTTAACTCACAATAGCAAATTCATGTTCCTTTTCACTCTGTGCCAGGTCCCGAAATGCTTACAAGAAAGGTATTACAGAGTCTCCTGGCCCTCCAAAATGAGGGGAAAGAAGAGTAATTTCTGTACATGTTTAAAGAAAAAGAATGTGAGCAGGAGAGAACCCACCCACTACTTCCTCCCTAGGTCCGCCTTGACAGTGACACAGCTGCAGGGGTTGCTCTCATCAGCAACATTCTCATAACACTGTTACCTTCCAGAGCACTAATATTATACTGGGGGGGGGGGTCCAAGCTTGTTCATGCCTCAGGGCCTTTGCACTTGCTGTTCTCTACTTAGATGGCTCTTAGTAATGGCAGGAGCCTCCTAATCATTCAGGTATGAGCTACAATCTCACCTCCCCCAAGAGGCCTTTTCTGATGACCTTGGCTGAAACAGCCCCCACACTGCACCAATCACTATCCTTTTCCCCTCTTATATTTTTTTGCTGCATATTTCACTATCTGTAATTATTTTTTTTTTTTTGCTTGTCTGCAGTTATGCTCTCTCTCCTCTATTAGAATGTACACTCAGAGTACAGACCTTGTTAAGCCCATTCTTAAAATGGCCCCTGGCACATAAAGGGTACTCAGTGGGGTTAAGGTAGGTAATGTACGTGTATATATATATATAGTTTGATAGTTCCAATGGCTCTGTCATATGTGTGTCAGGTTCTGATGACTGTTTTGTCTCTTCAGAATGCTTTTTCTTGCCTTTTGGCATGTCTTGTGATTTTTGGTTGAAAGCCAGACATTTTGTATAGGGCAGTAGATACTGAGGTAAATGAGACCTTATGTGCGGGGATTTATGTTAATCTAGTCAGAGGTTGGGCCATGTTGAGGTTTGTTGTTCCTACAGACATGAGAAACTTCAAATTCCTCTAGGGATCTTCTTTGCCCCGCCCCTTGGCTCTGGGGCTTCCCTTTGTGTTGTTCCCCAGAGAGAGTCTGTCTCTTGCAGTTCTCCCCGCTATGATCCACTGTTGTTATTCCTAGAGGCTTGATAGCCTGCTATGGCGGGGTGGGGAGGATTGCAAATATTCCAAGACTCCATCTTTGGAGTGCACAGCGGGCCTGTATCTGGCAGTTAGCCTCCACAAGTGCTTCTGTCCCTCCTCCAGGAATAGAGCTCCCCCACCCCCTTCCCCCAGCTGCACTGGGTATCCTCCAGTGTTCTCAGTCTATAGCTTTGAGGCCCTTCTCCCAGAAGATTAAGACTTTTCTTAGGTGAGGTGGGGGCGCTGGGCCGGATGGAATTTTTCCCCCAGCTGCAATGGTATTTCACCAGTGCCCTCAGACCCCACCCTTCCTGCTGCAGAATAAGCCTTTTGTTCCTTAAGGGAAAAAAGTCTGAGTGGATTTCTCAGTGGCTTCTGAGCCAGCACCTCCAGCCTGCTTCAGGAGTTTTCTTCAGATTTTCCCCAGTCTTCCCTGTGAGAGCCAAGTGGCATTCCTGGAGGAAAAGCCTGCAAAAGGATAGGACACCTTCCTACTCCTCTGCTGCCCCCAAGAGCTTCACACTCTCAAGCTAGCCCACATACAGCCTCCAGCCATTTGTCAAATTTTTAGCTTGATCTTTCTACCTACTTCTGTGGTGTCTGGTGGCTTCTGCCTCTGGTGAACAAATGCTCAGGCCTTATGTCTCAGAAAGTGCCTCTCTCCAGAGTTTTAAATGGCTGTTCACTCTGCAAACTCAGCTCTCTGTCAATTTCCAATCTGTCCAGATTTTTTCTTGTAAGCGTAGGAGGCACATCTTTGCAGCTCTCTACATCTCTGAGCTGAAACTGGAAGTCTATTTATTGATTTTTAAAGACTCAGAAGTATGACAAAATGGTAACATTTGATAAAATAGGTGGTGGGTAGGTAGATGTTGATATTCTCAAGCTCTTCTATATTTTAATAGTTCAGTAACATTTCAAAATATAAAATCAAGGTGTGGGTGGCCGTGGTGGAAAATAGTACTATAATATAAATAGGCTGACATATGTATACAGCTCTTGATTCTTGTTCAATAATTTACAGAGATCACCTGAATTGTGTAAAAAAAAAAAAAAAAAAACCAAACCTGGTATTTTGGGCAACACTTCAGAAACTGTTCTAAAAAAATATAAATCACCTCAGTACACCATTAAATTTCAGTGCTGAAGAAGTGACAGAAGAAACTAAGGTAGAAGAATTAATGTCCTCAAAGAGAACAAGTTATTTGTGCACGTTTATAAATAAAAGTATATGATGTTATTACATGTTAATTGATTCATTGTCCTTTAAACTGATATCCAACCATTTTTATTAATATTCATGGAAATTTGAAGTCACTGATGCACACCCCGGTGGACCATGGGTCATTCAGCAAGTGTCAGATCCCAGGCTGCAACGTGCTATGCAACACCTAGTAACCTAACCTTTCAAATCTTCAGACTGCCACTCCTCCTCTTACCCACATTCCTAATTTAATATCATCAGTAATCATATGTAAATGAAAGCAGCAACAGCTTGCTGAGATCCATCTCATGGAAAGAACTTTCCCTTTTTACTTAAATAATTCACTATCTTAGATAATAGCAAATAAATTCTATGCTATGAAAAAAATGAACCATTAATGACTCCAAAACTTCAGATTAATCTTAAGGATTGTATATTACATTCAATTAAACCAGATGAATATTTAACATGTTCCTTCTCTGTACGTAAGACCATTCTAGCCCCTCTGGGGAAAAAAAATGGGTAGACATGAATAACCTACCAATCTTGGCCATCATGACAGACACAGCGATGGGTCACAGGGCGGAGAGGAACTTGAGTGAGCACGCAGTCTGGGAATGGCAAATGCATGCCACAGGCCAAGACTGGCCCTACAGTAGGTTTCATTAACAAAGAGAGTGACTTTTGATTCTTTGTATGCTTTAATATTCACATGTACATTTCGGTTAAGAGGGGGAAAAAGGATATAGTTTTTAGTAAAGTGGATGAATTGTCCTTTGCCTTTCATTATAACAAATGAAGACAGGCCTTAGTTTGTAACGGGACCACAAAGGGATGACCCCACCAATGATGGACCTGTAGTTTTAATTACCCCGTGTGGCTCTGTCAGATGCACCACAGGTAGAACTACGATCAGGGCAACCAGTCAGACAGCGAGAAAACACCCCCCCACACCCCCGCCTCAGAACCAGTGCTTGTCAGCTGTGCTCTGCTGTCACAAGGGCTGTTTACAAACCACCTACCTCCCTGCATTGCACCAGGCCTGAAATTAGATTTCATATCCAGCTCGAGGGCTGGGGGCTGTGTTCAGCTTCAAGTTGGCAGCATTCTAGACTGGATTGTCATCTTAAGATATCTGTTAATGGAAACCACTCAAACTCAAGTTTTTAAATAAAAGCAAGAGTAAAATTGAATAAAAAACATCAGAGGCTAAAAAAGAAGTAAGCTGTATGGATTTTTTTTAAAGGTTTATTTATTTGAGAGAGAGAGAGAGCACATGCGTGGCGGGGAGGGGCAGAGGGAGAGAGAGTCTTAAGCAGGCACTGTGCTGAGCACAGAGCCTGACACGGGGCTCGATCCCACGCCCCCGAGATCACGACCTGAGCCGAAACCAAGAGTTGGATGCTTAACCGACTGCGCCACCCAGGCGCCCCAAGGTGTATGGGTTTTTTAACCACCACTGGCAGAAGAAACCCTCACTATAATTACATGGATTATATGTACCAGAGAGATCATCTGTCATGTGATCTTTTGAACCAAATAACAGTGCAGACCATGAAAAAATATCAATAAGCACAAAGAAGTGATTTCTCAATATTTGAAACCACGTGAACCTGACACGTTCCATATTCAAATGTGTATCCAAGTTCATATCATGTGCCACCAGAACCCAATGTCATAATTATTCGTTTAACACAGAATAGCTGGCAATTATTGCAGTTTCAAGATTTTGTAGAGAAAAAGGTTGTGCACACACTCATGATTTTGCAGCTGAGAGAAACAGCTAAAGATTGAACTGTGAATATAAGCCAAGCTGTTAAATAGCAGTTACAGAATGACAGCAGTAAACCTGACTCCTTTTCCATCTGCACCCCTGAAGGCCCCACTCTTCCAGTGTGACTACAGTTTTAGCAGTTTTAACTTGATAACGCTTGTGGGTTTAAACAGTTATAATGTATCTTTTGCCCATAATCTGTCAACCTATTCATTTGGACATCGTGTCTTCACTGGTTTCTTTGCCGTGAATTGCATGTGGTCAGAAAGCAAGCCCCGTGTGACCGAAGGCTTGAGCATCTGGCATCACATTGCAGACAACGAGATACTGTGGAAACATGCACAGCCTTGCTAAGAATATATTCACGTTTTAACACTTAAGTCAATGCCAATTATGGTTTATTATAATCATGACTAAAATACACATCTATAGTAAATATTTTAAAGGCAATTTTAATCTATTTTTTTCTTCCATGATGTGCAAAAACAGTCCCTTTTTTGGTTTGAAGCTGGCCCTGCTCTACTGGTACTAGTTCTCTCAGATCTCGACCACGGTCTCATTTTACAGACAGGAAAATCTCATCCCCAAGAGCTTCACCACGGCTGCTGAAGAGCTGTGCTGCTTCCTTAGAAGAGAAAGGTCCACTGTAAGAGGCAGCCGGAGCGTCCCCCACACGGCCCCGGAACTGAGTGGGGCCCGAGCGCTCCCCCCCATGGCTGCCCCAGGCCTGTGACGAGAGCCCGGTTCCCACGGCTCCTCGCTCTGGGCCTCCATCTGGGACCACCTGCCTCAAGAAAGCCTGGGCAGGATGTGGTTTGCCTTGGACAGCCTCACCGCTTACAAACGAGGCAAGCCCACTGTTTTTCACCCAGACTCCCAGACACAGGATAGCAACTTTGTTGGTTCTCTTGAGAAAAACCTGGTGGTCCCAGAGGAAGTATGACAACAAATGAAACACTCTTTCCTTCATGACAAGCAAAACAGGCAGCAAAGAGCTAAAATGGGCTGACCTTGTGCACCTCATTCCACAGATAGCTAAATGCGTGTGTGTACCTGTGTGTGTGTGTATCTGTGTGTGTGTGTGTGTGTGTGTGTGTGTGTGGCTTTTGTGTTCATGTGTGTTGTGACCACACACTAGAGACATTCATATTTTTACCTCCACTTTCCCTGAACATTCCTCAAGATCTCTTGTCTAATCATCCTCAGTGGCAGAGAGATGGTGAGATTTACCTCTGAGCTGGGGGGGGTGGTGGTAGGAAATACATTATTTCGAATCCCCTTGTGAGTTAAGAAACCACAGTGAAACAAAATGTCTCCTGGGCAGCCCCTGGAGGTGTACTGCCCACATGTCCCTCCCGGGCAGCCCTGGTGCCTTCAGGCTCCACCCCAGCTTGCTTTCCAGCCCAGAGGACACTCCTCCCGGGCAGCCCTGGCCAGGCCCTACTGGGGAGGAGGGGCGGGGGGGTTGGTTGCTAGGGCCTGCCCATACCAGGCTCCTCTGTCAGGCAGCGTTTGCTCAGAAGCTCCTTGTCAGGCTGGCTAGGATGGCAGCCTGAGGCTCCCTGGGGCCCGCTTCCTGCCCTTTCATCTCCCAAGGGTGTTAGCGCCCCTCCACAAATACACCTCCTGCCCTCCTACCTCCATCTCAGCTCCCACTGCCCAGAGCACCCAACTGACAAACACCATACCTCCATATTTTCCCAGTCTCTCAGAGTGGCTCAATACTTAATGTTAATAGTTAATATTTGTTGACTGATTGGGGCACCTGGGTGGCTCAGTCGTTAAGCGTCTGCCTTCAGCTCAGGTCATGATCCCAGGTCCTGGGATCGAGCCCCGCATCGGGCTCCCTGCTCAGCGGGAAGCCTGCTTCTCCCTCTCCCACTCCTCCTGCTTGTGTTCCCTCTCTCGCTGTGTCTCTCTCTGTCAAATAAATAAATAAAATCTTTAAAAAAAAATACTTGTTGACTGATTAATATGCATCAAGCACAACTCTGCGTTGCCCTACACTCACGAGCTCATGCATCCTCCCTAGTACACTAACAAAGAGGGACACTACTGTTCCCTGCTTCATAAGAGGAAACAAACAGATACCCAGAGGGATTAATTAACTTCCCAGGGACCCAGAGCTAATAAACTGAGACTCACACTTCTAGGATCATGGGGCACCGCTACTCCTGGTCAAAGCCCCACCGAATCCCGGGAAGCAGAGCCCGGGTCTGCAGCCGCCGCCCTGAACTCCGCGCGCCTCCCTGAAGTCAGGTTGAGAGCAAGCAACCTGAGCACGTTCGGGCTCACAGCAGAAACACTGCAATTCCTGGGCAGAGAGACAAGGGTGCAGCAGGCTTTCTTGCAGGACACTGCCTACACCACAAGGAAGGAGGAAGATCCACCTCTCAATGCTACCATGCTACTGATGTGTTTGCATGTATTTCTCTACCTTCCCCCTAAAAAAGAAATCTAATGATACTGTAACTGAAAATATGATTCCAAAAATGTCATCAAGTAAAAGTTGAATGGATGAGTTGAAAATCTAAAAAGTTTAGCTATCCTGCAACTTGATCACCTATGAAAACTTTTTTAAAATTTTTTATTGTTATGTTAATCACCATGCATTACATCATTAGTTTTTGATGTAGTGTTCCAGGATTCATTGTTTGTGCATAACACCCAGTGCTCCATTCAGTACGTGCCCTCAATACCCATCACCAGGCTAACCCATCCCCCCACCCCCTCCCCTCTAGAACACTCGGTTTGTTTTTCAGAGTCCATCGTCTCACCTATGAAAACTTTTATTCCAAAATTACCGCTTTAATTTCAAATGACTACCATTTATTCCATTTCATATTCTTTTTTAAAGTTGTTATTTAAATTCCAGTTAACATGCAGGGCCATATTAGTTTCAGGTGTACAATACAGTAATTCCACACTTCCGTACCTCACCCAGTACTCATCACGACAGGTGCCCTCCTTCATCCCCATCACCAGTCTCACCCATCCCCCACCACCCCCCCTCTGGTAACCAACAGTGTGTTCTCTAGGGTTAAGAGTCCATTTCATATTCTTCAATAAACTTAGGAAGACGGCACACATTCCTTAAGGCTTCCTGGAATAAAGAAGATTTCATGCAACACATCAAATTTACTCTGTGCTGTAAACTTGGAACATTGTGCTTCCTGGTTTTGGAGACACTAACCTTTTTTTCATGTCAGAATGTATCAGTCTGAAGAATGTGTACATTTGGTGGGTGTATGAACCGAATTTTTTTAATTCTAATTCTCACAATGTGGTTTAAGATCTCCAATAATACTGATCAGATAAAAAAAAAAACTTAGAGATAATCTGTACTTAGATGCATGAACATAATAGAAGAGTTATATTTTTCAGTTAAGAATATTAGCAATTTTCATTTATATGTCCATATCTGGACTAATTCTGGAAAGGGAAAAAGCCTCTCCTATGAGCTCCCCTTATACCAAGTATTCATCCTTATTAGTAATAATATTAATAATGTGTAGCTGGACTCTACGTACATTATTATTTATTCATCCTTCTGTTCTCAGAGCCTCCCAGTATCTGGCACACGATAAAATAACTCTAGCTCTTACAAAAACTCTACCAGGATATTAGTACTGTCTCCTTTCACAGATGAAGAGCTGCTGCTTCAGGGAGGGGAGGAAGCTTCTGAGGCTGCACAGCTGGTGCGCCATGAGCAGGGATCACTCCCCCTCCTGAAACTTCTCCCCTTGCCTTCCAGAACATTCACTTGCCTGGCTATTTTCCTCCCCTTTTGGCCATTCCCTGTCAGTCTCAATGCTGGGGTGCTCAAGGCTTTTCCCTCCTCAGGCCATACTCCCTCCCCAGGCGATCTCATCTCATCTGGGCTTCAAAGGACTCCCAAATTCCTATCTGTAGCCTGGACCTGGCACCTGAACTCCAGACCCACATCCTTAACAAGCTTCCCAGTGCTCAGCAAAAAAACCTTAGGGTCACCTCTACCTCCTCTCTCTCACCACACATCCAGTCTGATCAGCAAATCCTGGTGGTGCTACCATCAGAAATATCCAGAATCTGATTAGTAAATCCTGGTGGTACTACTTTCATAAATATCCAGAATCTGACCACTTATCCCCGCTCCCACTGCCAACCCTCTGGTCTCCCCTGAATTCCTGTACTGGTCTCTGACCTGTGCTCCCTGCTTCCACCCTTGCCCCTAGTGGTCTGTTCTCCACAGGGCAGACAGAAGGAACCAGTTACGGTGTCCTGGCTCACATCAACTCCACTGCCCGGAGCTCTCCTGATTATTTCCCATCTCACCCAGAGTCCCAAGTCTTACAGTAGCCCTACCTGTGACCTCTAAGCCTATCTCCTGACTCTCTCACCTAGCTCTCTCCCTTCCAGCACACTGGTCTCTGTTCTTCCTTCAACACAAGAGATTTTCCCTCCTTAGGGCCTTTGCACATGCTGTTGCCTCTGCCTGAAAGCTCTTTCCCCAGATCCCCCCCCCCCACACACACACACAGGGCTCTCTTCCTCGCTGCCTCAAGTCTTAACTTAAAGGTCACCTTTTCAGTGAGGCCTTTGCTGGCCTCCCTACCATCAATTGCAATTGAGCCCCCGACATTCATATACTCTTCTCCTGCTTTTTTCTCCCTCCAACATACTATAACTTATTTATTATGTTTATAGCTTACTGTCCGTCTACCTGACTAGGATGTAAGTCACATGAGAGCAGGGTTTTTTTCTGACTTATTCACCCATGTATTCCCTAGTGCTTAGGGGCACCTGGTGGCTCCATCGGTGAAGCATCTGCCTTCAGCTCAGGTCATGGTCCCGGGGTCCTGGGATCGAGCCCTGCATCGGGCTCCCTGCTCAACAGAGAGCCTGTTTCTCCCTCTCCCTCTGCCCCTACCCCCGCTCATGTTCTCTCTGTCTCTCAAATAAATAAAAATTTTTAAAAAGAACACAGTAAACACTCCATGAGCATTTGACAGATGAACGAGTGAAGCTCAAAGAGCTTAATTAACTTCCCCCAAAGTCCGAGAGCTCAGCTCGGACTCCAAAACCAGTGCTCTGAGTGACCAGTTTGTGATCAAATAAAGATGCTTGATCAGTGCACACTTGGATAGCTACAGATCTGATAAAAATTCAAACCAAATTACATAGCAAGAGATCAATTCCCCTAGCTCATTGGGCACTTTCATTAATCTTATATTCACTTGGAAGACAAGAGGAATTTAAAAAACAACAACATAGAGAAAGTAATACACGCCTGGGAGCCACTTCAATCACAAGAAGCTGAAGGATGAATGCACCTTAATCCCTGAGGAAAAGTAAACAAGTCAGATCAAAACATTTTTCAATTTTAAGTAAATTTTTTCAAATCTTAGAAATAAAGACACAACCTCCCCCCTCCCCACTATTATCATTTTAGCATTTTTCTCCCTATACACAAGACTCGGTCATTTGTAGATCATACCACGCATACAATTGCATAGCCTGCTTTTTCCTCTCAGAGCACATGTATTTCTGTATTACTGCATACAGCATGAGACCCCCACATTCTAAGGCTATGCAGTAACTTGTCAGCAGGTAATGAAGTCGAAGCTGGTAAAAAGAAAAACAAAGAACACAAACATCAACCAAACACGGAAGCCTGTGAGCGCCCTTCAGCACGCCATCTTCAAATCGGCTGCTAGCCCCACCACTGAACCTGGCCCAGGTGCATTTCCTAGAGGCCAGAAGAACTAGTTCCTTTGGAAATGCTCGGGCCATATTGCTTCTGGAAGTCAGAAGCTAAGACCATGGTCTATTTAAGCAGCCACTACCACCACCATCCCAAGAGTAAGGGCCAAGTACCCAATGGTGTCAATAACCTCAAGTGTAGAGAAACAAGCAACAAAGATAGTCACTCATTGCACAAATATGGATAGGCACTGCTGTGCGCCAGGCACCGAGGACACAATGCTGCACAGAGGCCATGGAACCTTAGTCCAATAGGGAAGAGAGCTATTTGTCAAATAGCCACAAAAACAGATTTAAAATTCCAAGAGTGACAAGTGCTACTGAGGACAGAAATATGGCACTACAAAGGCCTGTAGAAATGGGTATTTGTAAGAGTCAGGAGGTCGAGGAAGGTTTTCCCTGGGAAAGCATGAACTGAGCTCTGGGGATGAGAAGGCACTAGGGAGTGCAGGGGGATGAAGGGGGATATGAGGCTGGAAAGAAGATGGGGGTCACAGCACACAGGACCTTGCAGGCTGACCACATTCAAGAGTTTAGTCTTAAAAACAAGGGAAGGCCAAAGATGGATTTTAAGAGTATATGGAGTACATGGGGAAAGGGGAATGATCAGATTCACATTTTAAGACCATCAGTGTAGCCTCAGTGTGAGGCACCAGCCAAAGGGGCATCAGAGCAGACAGGGGAGGTGTTTGCCGCAGGACGCAGGGCCCAGGGTGGGTCCTACATCCAGCCCTTTCATCAACACTGTCTCTGAGGCCCCCTATCTCCCCTCACCTGCCCACCACTTCTCCCCTCCTCCACTCCTCTTCACCCCTCCCATTCTTCTTCTTTCATTGGCTTTGCCAGTCTCCAGGCCAACCAAAGACAAGGCCAAATGATAATGCTGCCCTGGACCTGTGCAGGAGGCGGGGCTTCCCTAAATCGCAGTCGTGACCATCATGACAGGATGGCAGAATCTGACCTGTGACCAGGTGACTGGAACACCCGGGATGGGCTGGAGATGGTGGTATATGGGAAAGCGCTTACAAACAAGTGACAAAAATTGTGCATAGAGTCCCACGAACGCTTCGCCCAGCTTCCTCCAGTGACGATATTCTGTATGACTAGAGTATAATATCAAAGCAAACAAATGGACATTGGTTCACTTCTGTTAACTATACTACAGATCTTTACCTCTCATCAGGTTTTCTATGCACTGATGGGGGGGGGCATGTGCACGTAACTATGTGATTTGATCCAGCCCGTAGATTTGTGTAACCATCATCACGATGAAGATACAGAGCTGTTCCATCTCCACAAAAGAACTTCCTCGAGCTACCCTCTTACAGTCCACCAGTCCTCCCCCAACCCTGTCATTGTCCCTTGGCAACCAGTAATATGTTCTCCAACTCCACAGTTTTGTCATTTTGAGAAAATAATAGAAACAGAGTCATACAGTATATAACATTTGAGCTTGGCCTTACTCACGAAGCACAATGCCCTTGCAATCCATCCAAGCTGTTGCCTCTATTTGTGCCTTTTTATCGCTGAGTAGTATTCCATTGTATGGATGGACCAGAGTGTGCTGACCCATTCACCCACTGAAGGACGTTCCGGTTGTTTCCAGTTTGGGCCTATTTGAAATAAAGCTGCTATGAATGCTCCTAGACAGGTTTTTGTGTGAACATAAATTTTTAGTTCAATGGGATGAATGTCCAAGAGTACAATGGCTGGGTCATATGACAAGTGCATAGTTAGTTTTATAAGAAACTGTCAAACTGTGTTCCAGAGTGGCTGAACTGTTTTACATTCCCACAGCAATGTACAAGAGAACCAGTTTCTTTAAGTCCTTGCCAGCATTTGCATTTATCACTATTTTTTAAGCCCCATTCTAATGCCCATTTTAATAGATACATAGTACTGTCTCGTTGTTTTAATTTGCATTTCTGTAATGGCTGATGGTGCTGAACATCTTCTCATACGCTTATTTTCCATCTGTATATCCTCTTTGGTGAAATGTCTGTTCATGCCTTTTACCCATTTTTAGTTGGATTTTTTGGCTCCTTGCATTTTGACAGTTCTTTATACGTTCTAAATACAAGTCCTTTTGTTGGACAAGTGGTTAGCAAAGAGTTTGTTCCAGCCTGTAACCTATCTTTTCATCCTCTTCACAGGGTTTTTCATGGAGCAAAAGTTTTTAATTCTAAGGAAATCTAATTGATCAATTTCTTCTTTAATGTTCTCTTGGTGTGATATCTAAGAACTCTTCACCTAGGCCTAGGCCCTGAAGATTTTCTCCTGTTTAATTCTAAAACTTTTATAGTTATATGTTTTACACTTAAATCCCTGATCCATTTTGAGATAAGTTTTTTTATAAGGTGTAAGGTTGAGGTTAAAGTTCCTTTTTTTTTTTTTTTTTTTGGCCTGTGGATGTTCAGTTGCTCTGGCTGAAGGCTATACTTCCTCCACTGAATCACTTGTGCCTTTTTGTCAAAAATCAGTAGGGCTCGGGTGCCTGGGTGGCTCAGTCGGTTAAGCGACTGCCTTAGGCTCAGGTAATGATCCTGGAGTCCCGGGATCGAGTCCCGCATCGGGCTCCCTGCTCAGCAGGGAGTCTGCTTCTCCCTCTGACCCTCCCCCCCATGCTCTCTCTATCTCATTCTCTCTCTCAAATAAATAAATAAAATCTTAAAAAAAAATCAGTAAGGCATATTTGTGTGAGCCTGTTTCTGGGTTCTCTATTCTGTGTCACTGGCCTATGTGTCTATCTTTGCACCAATATCACACTGTCTTGATTACTAGAGCTATTACACGAAGTCATAAAATAGTCCTAGAAGTCCTTCTACTTTGCTCTTCTTTTTCAAAATTGTTTTAACTATTCTAAGTCCTTTGATTTTCCATATACATTTTAAAACAAACAAGGCGGGCGCCTGGGTGGCTCAGTCGTTAAGTGTCTGCCTTCGGCTCAGGTCATGATCCCAGGTTCCTGGGATCGAGCCCCACATCGGGCTCCCTCCTCGGCGGGAAGCCTGCTTCTCCCTCTCCCACTCCCCCTGCTTGTGTTCCCTCTCTCGCTGTGTCTCTCTCTGTCAAATAAATAAATAAAATCTTTTTTAAAAAATAATTAATTAATTAATTAATTAATTAAATTAAATAAAACAAGCAAGGCTACAAAAAAAAAAGAAAACTTTCCTGGGATTGTGATAGGAATTACCTTATTGATAGATTAATTTGGGGAGAATTAACATCTTTACCTTGTTGACTCTTCCAATTTATGAACACAGTATAACTTCATTACTTATTTAGATCTTCTTCAAATACTTTCATCAACATTTTGTAGTTTCAGCATATATATCCTCTGTGTGTTTTGCTAGATTTATACCTAAGTAGCTCAATTATTTTAGGAGTGATTGTAAATGGGATTGTACTTTTAATTTAGGTTTCCATATGTTCATTGCTAGGATATAGAAAAATTAATTTTTGTGTGTTCATCTTCTATCCTGTGACCTTGCTGAATTCACTTATTAGTTCCAGGAGTTACTTTGTAGCTTCTTGGGATGTTCTGCGTAGAGAATCATGTCATATGCAAACAGGGACAGTCTTAGTCTTCCTTTCTGATTCCTATGTCTTTTATTTCTTTTCTCAGCATTGTGCTGGCTGAGACTTCCAGTACTGTGGTGAGAGCAGACATCCTCACCTTGTTCCATTCTCAGGAAGAAAGCATTCAGTCTTTCACCATTTAGTATAATATTAATGTAGGTTTTTTTGTAGATGCTGTTTATCAAGCTGCGGAAATTCCCCTCTATTCCTACTTTGCTGAGAGTTTTTATCATGAATGGATGTTGAATTTCGTCACATGTTTTTTCTGCATCAATTGATATGCTTATGTGATTTTTTTCCCATAGCTTGTTGATATGGTGGATTACATTAACTGATTTCAAACACTGAAGCTGCTGTCCGTATCTAGAATGAACCCCTCTTGCTCATGGTACATAGTTCATGTTGCTGGATTTGTTTTGCTAATACTTTGTTGTGGATTTTTGTGTTTATGCTCTTGAGGGAAATTGATCTGTAGTTATTTTTGTATGTCGGTTTGGTTTTGGTACCAAGGTAATACTGGCCTCATAAAATGAATTAAGAGGCATTCCCTCCTATTTTCTTGAAAAGATTATGTAGAATTGATGCTAATTCTTTAAATATTTGGTAGAAATCTCTAATGAAACCCTCTAGGTTTGGAGATTTTTTTTTTGGAAGCCTTTAAATTATGAATTAAATTTCTTTAATAGTTACAGGACTATTGAAATTATCCATCTATTTTATCTTGAGTGAGTTTTGATAGTTTGTGGTTGTTCTAAGAATTCGTCCATTTCATCTAAATTGTCAAATGTATGTGCATAGACCTGTTTGTAATATTCTCTTATGAACCTTTTAATGACTGTAAGGTATATAGTGATAGCCCCTGTTTTATTCCTACCATTGCAATGGGTGTCTTCTTTTTTATCTTTGTCAGTCTTCTTATAGGTTTATCCATTTTACTGATCTTTTCAAAGAGCTAGTTTTTTCACTTATTTTCTCTGCTGTTTTTCTGTTTTCAACCTTAATGATTCCAGCTCTTCATTACTTCCTTTCTTCTGCTTGCTTTTTTCTTTTTTTCTTTTCTTTTCTAATTTCTTGAAGTGGGAGCTTAGATTATTGATTTGAGGACTTTCCTCCATTGGTTTTTTTTTTTTTTTAAGATCTAATTTATTTATTTGAGAGAGACAGAGAGAGAGCACGAGCAGGGGAGAGGGGCAAAGGGAGAAGGAGAAGCAGACTCCTCGATGAGCAGGGAGCCCAAGGCGGGCTCAATCCCAGGACCCTGAGCTCATGACCTGAGCTGAAGGCACACACTTAACCAACTGAGCCACCCAGGCACCCAGAACTTTCCTCCATTCTGATGTGAACATTAAGTTCTATAAATTTTCCTCTCAGCACTGCTTTAGCTATGTCCCACAAATTGCAATATGTTATGTTTTCATCTTCATTCAGTTTGATGTATTTTTTAAATTTCCTTTGAGAATTCCTCTTTGACCCATGGATTATTCAGAAGTGTGTTATTTGATTTCTAAGCGTTTGGAGATTTTCCTGTTATCTTGATCTTATGTGACTGATTTCTAGTTTGATTACATCATAGTCAGACAACATTCTCTGTATGTTTTTCATTCCTTTAAATATATTGAGGTTAGTGTTATGACCCAGGGTATGGTCCAACTTTGTGAATGCTTCATGGGTATCGATGAGGATGTGTTTTATGCTGTTTCTGGGTGGAGTGTTCTATAAACGTCAATTAGAATTGCTTGGTTGATGATGTTGTTCAGTTCTTCCATATCCTCACTGATATCCTCACTTCCATATCCTCACTGATATTCTATTTGGAGAGAGTGATGCTGAAGCTCCCAACTATAATTGTGAATATATCTGTCTTTCACTTCTATCAATTTCTCTTCGTGTATTTTGCAGCTCTGTTGTTTAATGCATACATATTAGGATTGCTGTTTTATTGGTGGAATGACAATGTTATCATTTGTCCTTCTCTGTCTCAGTAATTTTCTTTGCTCTTTAGTCTACCTTATCTGATATTATAAATAGCCACTCCCACTTTTTAAAAAATTTATGTTTTCATGGCATATCTTTTCTCATCCTTTTACTTTTAACACACCTATATCAATATATTTGAAGCGAGTGTCTTGTAGACAGCACATAGTTGAGTCACATTTTTTAACCATTCTGTTATCTCTGTTGTTCAATTGGTATATTTAGACCATTTACACTTAAAGTAATTATTGATAATGTCAGGGCTTAAGTCTGCCTTTGTATTATTTGTTTTCTCTTTATTTTCTTTTTTTTAAAGATTTTATTTATTTATTTGACAGAGAGAGACACAGCGAGAGAAGGAACACAAGCAGGGGGAGTGGGAGAGGGAGAAGCAGGCTTCCCGCCAAGCAGGGAGCCCAATGCGGGGCTCGATCTCAGGACCCTGGGATCATGATCTGAGCCGAAGGCAGACGCTTAACGACTGAGCCACCCAGGCGCCCCTGTTTTCTCTTTACTTTCTATATATCATTCTTCTTTTTCCTTTTTCTTGCCTTCCTGTGAGTTACTTGTACATTTCTTAAAGTTCCATTTTGATTTATCCATAGTCTTTGAGTATATGTCATTGTATAATTTTTAAGTGATTTTTAATATTTTTTTAGTTATTAAAATATACATATGTAACTTATCACAGCCAGTGGTATCACTGTTTTCTCATTTGAAGTGATGTATAGAAACCTTACTTCCATTGAGGTCCCTTTATACCCTCCCCACTTTTTTTTTCATTTTTCTTTTTTGTTATTTTTTTATACCCTGCCCAATTTTTAAATATAATTTTCCCATATATTATCTCTACACATATTGAACACCACACCTAATGATATTATAACATATGCTTCAACCATCAAACATCATTTTAAAAGCTAATGAGGATAAAGACAGCGTATTATACATACCCTTATTTTTACCCATCCACTGTTTTTTTTCCCTTTTCTGAAGTTCCAAGCTTCCTTCTGTTATCATTTCCTTTTCTATTTAGAGAACTTTCTTTAGCCATTATTTAAGAGTAGGTCTGGTATTGACAAATTCTGTTTTCCTTCAGCTGAGAATATTTTTATTTTCTCTTCATTTCTGAAGAATATTTTCACCAGATATAGAATTCAGAGTTGATTGTTCTTTTCTTTCAGCACCTGAAAATGCTGTGCACTTCCTTCTGGACTCTAAGATTTCATATGAGAAATCCACCGTCATTCAAATCATTCTTCTCCTACAGATAACGTGTTGTTTCTCTCTCACTGCTTTTTCTTTGTCTTTAGCTTTCAGAGGTTTGATTA
Organism: Halichoerus grypus; assembly: GCF_964656455.1. Classification (NCBI taxonomy): domain Eukaryota; kingdom Metazoa; phylum Chordata; class Mammalia; order Carnivora; family Phocidae; genus Halichoerus; species Halichoerus grypus. The sequence goes on along the minus strand of NC_135727.1, from coordinate 116,416,032 downwards.
TGATGTGTCTTGGCATAGATTTCCTTGGGTTTATCTTGTTTGGGTTTTGCTCAGCCTCTTGATCCTGGAGGTTTACCCCTTTTGCCCAGTTTAGGGAGTTTTCAGCCATTATTTCTTTGAATACGTTTTATTTCCATATGTTTTTCTTCTCCTTCTGGGACTCCACTGACAAAAATGTTAGACCTTATGTTATTGTACCACAGGTCTCTGAGGTTCATTTGTTTTTCCACACTATTTTCTATGTGTTGTTCAGACTGGGTAAATTTTATTGATCTGTTTTCAACTTCACTGATTCTTTCCTCTGTCATCCTTAATCTATTATTAAGCTAACCAGTAAACTTTTTAATATGGCAGTTTTATTTTTCAGTTCTATAATTTCCATGTTTTAAATATCTCCAATTTATTTGCTGAGATTTTTTTTTCATTTTTCATCTTTCTTCGAGAGTGTTTGTCATTGTTCATTAAGGCATTTTTTATGATTGCTGCTTTAAAATATTTGTCAGATAATTACAACATCTGAGTCTTCCCAGTGTTAGTATCTGTTGATTGCCTTTTCATTTAAGTTGTGGTTTTCCCGGTTCTTGATATGACAAATGACTTTTTATTGTATCCTAGGTATTTGGGGTATTATATTACAAGACTGTGGATCCTATTTAGATTAAGCATGCAGGTCCTGAGCTATTTTGTGTGTTGTAATGCCAATAACAGTTTAGTTTCCAGAGCCCTTCCACTGTTATTCAGGTCTTTTCATTTGTGTTACCTAGAGGTCACTCTGAAAACTGGGTGGTATGCCACCCTGTAGTTTCTATTTTCAAACTTGTTGGCATGTTAATTCTAGTCAAATTCATGTATGGGTCGGACAGGAGTTTGCCTCCGACTTCCTATATAGGTTTAATGAATCCCTTTCTCCAGCTCCCTCCTCTCCAAGATCTTCCCCACTCTAGTAGGGAGGGTGATGGGGGGCCACTTATTACTGCTGAGCTGGCGGTGGGGGGGAGGGCAGAAGTCCAGTCTCCCAATTTGGTCTCTATGGACAACATGCCAGTGGATGAAGGGAGAGCTGCAACGGTCACCTGGCACCACCAGGCAGGATACAAAATTCCAGATTCCCTACTCAGTCTCCACTGACAACCTGCCAGTAGGGAAGAAGAGCACCGCCGCAGGCCATTTGCTCTCCGTATTTTCAGCCACACACTTAATAGTTTAAAACAACACCCATTTGTTAGCTCACATTTCTGCAGATGAGAAGTCCAGGCAGGCTCAACTGGATTCTCTGCTCGGCATCTCACAACGCTGATATCAAGACGTCAACCAAGCTGGACTCTTATCTAGAGACTTGGAAGAATAATCCACTTCCAAACTCACTCAAATTGTTGGCAGAACCCAATTCCTTGAAGCAGGAGGTCTGAGGTCTCTGTTTCCTTGCTGGCTGCCAGCCAAGGTCTGCTCTCTGCTCCGGTAAAGTTGTCTGTATTCCTTCTCACGTAACTCCTCCATCTTCAAAGCAGCAAGTCCTTCTCAAGCTCTGAATTTCTAGGACTTCTTCTTCTACCATGAGGCAGAGAAAGTTCTTTGCTTTTAAGGGCTCATGTGATAAGATTAGGCCCACCAGGATCCCTCCGTTTTTAAAAGTCAACTGTGCCACATAACATAATACAATCACTGGAATGATAGCACATCACATTCACAGGCCCTGGCTATTTGGGAGTGGAATCTTGGAGAGCATTCCTAGAAATTTTGCCCACCTCACCACCTCTGGGTAGATGGCAGAATGGAGCTCATTATTTAGGCCAGGGGTTCTGCAATTAGAATGTATTCACGCTCATAGACTTAAATGGAGCAATATACTTACATATTGCTGTCATTTGTGTATTTGTGGTAAATATTCCTTTTTATAACTTCCAGCATGATGATGTTTTCATATATATACATATGTATGTATATATACATACACATATATTCAAAAGCTACTTTAGCAATAACATTATAATATTTTCAAATGTAGAACTACAGGTCACAGGCTACCGACCCATGTGCTTGAGAAAAGATATAAGATTAAAAAGGATGACGTTGACTATCCATACCATTGTACAAAAGGAGTGCCCAAGCTTTATCAAGCAGCAGCATCAGCTGAACTTTTTAAAAATATCCTAAGGCCCTTATCCCAACTCCTTTCCCAACTCCAAAATTCTGACAGTAGAGTTCATCTGGAGCAGGGCCAGGCTGGAGACCCACGGGCAAGGAGTCCCCTGTGGGACCCCACATGTCACAAGTGTAAATATCCAGTAATGATCAAGTCAATATTCTAGATGGTCCAGATTTTGATCTGCTAGGAAGCTGGGGGTTGAAACACATGATTTCAAAGTCCCTTTCTAAGCTCAGATTCAATAATCCTGTCATTAAGAAAATAGGACTCCATTATGCATAATCACCAAGATCAACTGGGTCAGGGGACTGCTCTCCCCAAGTCACATGACATCCCCCCACATTCTTCCAGCACTGCAACAGTGACGAAGTCTGAGGAATCTGCTAAATGGTGTGGGCTCTCACTGGTGACACACTTGTCCTCAATTATACCAGACATTGGAGTAACATTTCTCTTGGAGTAACATTTCTCACAACAGCATTCAACAGTTTCTGGTTGTTAGGATTTTGTTTTCTAAAAGAAAACTATGTATTTAAATTTTAAACAAACAGGGTTTTAGAGGGGAGGGGGGGTGGGATTGGTTAGCCTGGTGATGGGTATTAAGGAGGGCACGTACTGCATGGAGCACTGGGTGTTATACGAAAACAATGGATCGTGGATCACCACATCAAAAACCAATGATGTATTGTATGGTGACTAACATAACATAATAAAATTTTTAAAAAAAAGAATAATTTGAGCAGGAATTGGTTGCTTTTAAGGACCCCAAGGACGGGAAACAACTGGATAGTCAAACACCTGGATTATTAACCACTGATAGAAAAGACAGTCAAACTCCTGAAAAGCATATCCTGAACATTACAAAATAACAAGTTTCCTTACTAATTAGTAAAATGAAATATTTTCCCAAATTCCCTTATTTTCACAATTTGGTGTTTTTTTAAAAAATATTTTATTTATTTTAGAGAGAGAGAGAGAGAAACACAACAGGAGCGTGAGGGGCAGAGGGAGAGGGAGAGAATCTCAAGCAGACTCCATGCTGAACACAGAGCCCAGTGCGGAGCTCGATCCCAGGACCCTGAGATCATGACCGGAGCCAAAACCAAGAGTCAGACACTTAACTGACTGTGTCACCAAGGTCCCCCTGCTCTCACAATTTGTAGGAAAAACAGCACAAGCCCAAAAATCCAGGCAATGGTTGCTCTTTTGAATTGAAATAGCTGATTTCTGAAGAGGATCCTTTAAAAATCAGAAAATAAAACAAGCACAATTCTGAACATAGAACAGCAGCCTGGAAATCTCTACTTTATGTCACTTATGGAAGTTAAATTTGTGATTCTTTCTTACATCAAGAAGAGCAAAATAATTGTGAGCTCTACCTCAGAGGGGTACAAAGTTGCAAAATACTGAGTGGACACTCGGGGAAGGCATAATGTAGCAGGCAATAACGGTGAGGGGCCTACTCCCGTCGGGACGATACAGATGCCCGGATGATGCTGTGGGCTCGAGCTCAGGTTCTAGAGCCAGCCCGCCAGGGTTCCAGGGCACTCTCTGCCCCACCCAAGCTGTGTGACCATGAATAAGTTTTTTAACTTTAAGATGCCTATGGCTCAGTTACCTCTTCTGAAAAACAGGCAGGACAAAAAAGAACAGTACCTATGCCACAGAGTGGTATAAGGATTTAATGAGATAAAACATGTGAAGGGCTCAGCCGCCTTCCCTCCTGGCATACAGTAAGTGCTCAACAAATGCCCTGTACACAGACACTGGCAGCTTGTATACACAGTGCCAGGCAGCCAGGAAGCCTGGGAGAGAATGTAGCCATTATTATTCCCTAAAGTAACAGCAATCAGGGCCACAAGAAGACCAACTGTAGGTTCATTCAGCACATTCTAACAGAGTTGCCTGATGAATCCAGTCCAAACCTTCCAGGTGGTGTCTTAATCAGGAACATCTTTGTAGAACAATGGCTAACCCATGCTGTCCAGAGTAGAAAATGACCAAAGAACAGGTCACAGGAGCTAAAAGTGTCATCCCATGGAAGAAGTTACATTTGGGACAAGACAATATTCCATTTAATGTGTCTCTGGGCTACCAACACAATGAGACACATTAAATGGACAGCATGGGACAAATATCTTGAAAATAATATTCCATATCATGCACAAAATCAACGGCCCTGGGGTTCAGAGTTTTTTGGAAAAGTGAAATTTGGGGCGCCTGGGTGGCCCCGTCGGTTGAGCGGTCAGCTCTTGGTTTTGGCTCAGGTCATGGTCTCAGGGTCCCAGGATGGAGCTCCACACTCAGCACGGAACCTGCTTCAGGATTCTCTCTCTCCCTCGGCGCCCCCCCCCACCCCGCTCCCTCTCACACTCTCTCTCTAAAAATAAAAAAATATATCTTTTTTAAAAAGGTGAAATTTGATGAGAGAGATCCACTTCAGGGTCTCTGAATGTAGAGAGTAACTTGGAAATCTCTACTCTATGCCATTTGTTGAAGTACATTTTTTTTTAAGATTTTATTTATTTATTTGACAGAGAGAGACACAGCGAGAGAGGGAACACAAGCAGGGGGAGTGGGAGAGGGAGAAGCAGGCTTCCTGGGGAGCAGGGAGCCCGATGCGGGGCTCGATCCCAGGACCCTGGGACCATGACCGGAGCCAAAGGCAGACGCTTAATGACTGAGCCACCCAGGTGCCCCTGTTGAAGTAAATTTTTTAAATAAAGACCAGCCCGTCCCACCAAGGGGCACTCAAGGCCGATAGCTTCCGCCCGAGCAGCAGCGAGAGCCCGGGCCCAAGGGGTGGGCACGGTGGCCCCTCAGACACAACACCCTCTGTTCCCTCTTCTCTTTACAAGGAGCAGCGCCACATGGTCCGCCTCCTCCCGCTACCATGAACAAGTGCCTCTGCCCAGAATAAGCAGAAGGAATGATGAGGAAGAAACCATATCTTACTCGCCCAAAGCAGAATGAAGAGTAGAAACCCGGTCCTTCACGATTCCCCGGGACACAGGGTCTTCAAGCAGTGAGTGTGGCAGGGACGACAGTCCCCCAGACAGGGCCCATGGGCCAGAAAGCAGTTTAAACCACATGCTCGCCAGGTCCATAAAACCTAAGTTTGCTTCCATAATACAGGAAGGTTGACTCAGTCTTGCACTGAACTTAATTGCCACACTACCTCTTCGTAGTATGTCCTGTTGCAAGTGCTCTCTCCTTTGTAACAGGAAGACAACCAGATCCAAGCTAGACTGTCAGTGAAGCACCCCCCCCACCCTGACACCTGTCCCCTCTGCTATATATTTGTATTTCCAGAGAGAATGTCTTTCATTTACCGAGCTCACTTCTGCTACCATTATTCCTCCAGAGCCTCCATCTCAGATTTAGCAGTAAACACTGCACAGTTCTGACAGTTGAGAAATACGTAATGATCTTTGTCTTACTCACAGACCTGTTCCATCAGCAGCTTATGTGATCTCATCGAGAATTCCACCTTGTGGGTCCAGAATTAAGGTGCTGACAAAGTGAAAGCTATCTGAACTGATGCCTGAAGTCACAAGGACTGTGAAACCACTGGACAAGGATTCACTTGATGCTTAAAGTGAACCCTACCAGTAACCAGGGGGCCATATTCCACCGTTGAAAATGGAAAAACAGGTGTGACTCAGAAACCAATGAGCAGAGGCACCATTAGAAGAAATGATGCACTAGCATTTATTTGGAGAGAGAGGGATGTGTTTCCATGTTATTTAATGACACTAGAGAGCCAACAAAGTTTGAATAATGAAGGCATAGACAAGTCTTCCTCATTGACAAGCCATGTGAACAAGGAGCCATGATGCCTCAGGTCATCTGCTCTGGAGAGTGTGGGGTTGGGGGGGTGGGGACAAGCTGCCACCACAGGCAGAGGAACAGAGGAAAGTGTCTACCCAAGTCCCCAGGCCCCCACACCACTGCCCTCGACCACACAGCACACTCAACCAGACCTGAGAAGCACAGACAGCTCCAGTGAGGGGACTGTGCTCTTTGTCAAGATTTGAAAAGGACACAGGGGACAGAATTCAAATTTTATTCCGTGACAGAACTAAAATTTGAAGATGAAGATTATCATAGGAAAAGGGTAAACATACATGTACCTCTTTTCAGGGATCTGTTCCTCTCATACGGATAGAACTTAAAGGTCAATAACTTGAAGTAGAAATTTAGAGTTTGGGGAAAGTTCCAGCACAGGCCCAGGCTTACAGAAGGGATAGTTTGACTAGGTATTTACCCCAAAGATACAAATGTAGTGATCTGAAAGGGTATATGCACCCCAATGTTTATAGCAGCAATGTCCACAATAGCCAAACTATGGAAAGAGCCAAGATGTCCATCAACAGATGAATGGATAAAGAAGATGTGGTATATATATATACAATGGAATATTATGCAGCCATCAGAAAAAAAACCCAGAAATCTTGCCACTTGCAACAACGTGGATGGAACTAGAGGGTATTATGCTAAGCGAAATAAGTCAATCAGAGAAAGACAAGTATCATATGATCTCACTGATATGAGGAATTTGAGAAACAAGACAGAGGATCATAGGGGAAGGCAGGAAAAAATGAAACAAGATGAAACCAAAGAGGGAGACAAACCATAAGAGACCCTTAATCTCAGGAAACAAACTGAGGGTTGCTGGAGTGGTGGGGGGTGGGAGGGATGGGGTGGCTGGGTGATGGACATTGGGGAGGGTAGGTACTACGGTGAGCACTGTGAATTGTGTAAGACTGATGAATCACAGACCTGTACCTCTGAAACAAATAATATATTACATGTAAAAAAAAAAATAGTAGGAAGGGAAAAATGAAGGGGGGGGGAATCAGAGGGGGAGACAAACCATGACAGACTATGGACTCCGAGAAACAAACTGAGGGTTTTAGAGGGGAGGGGGGTGGGGGGATGTGTTAGCCCGGTGATGGGTATTAAGGAGGGCACGTATTGCATGGAGCACTGTGTGTTATACGCAAACGATGAATCATGGAACACTACATCAAAAACTAATGATGCAATGTATGGTGCCTAATATAATAAAATAAAGGTAAAAAAATATTTTTAAAAAAGAAGGGATAGTTTGTGTAAAACCTTTTTTTTTTTTTTTTTTTTACTACTATCACCCTGGTTTTCAAACCAGACGTTTGATGAGATTTGGGATCTTAATGGCAGGGAAGATGGAAGGATATATTGCTAATATTTGTCTAACAAGAAAGCGAACAACAACTAAATGCTGTAAGAAGACAAGTTGCTTGGGCTCAAACACACGTGTTCACAACACAATTCAGAAATACTCAGGAGGACTCCAACGGGCTTAATGGATGGCCACCTACCAAAACAAAAGGTGTATTAACAAGAAAATGTCAAATTTGAGAAAGCAAATTTCCTTTTATTTCCCACCCAACTAAAAGAAATGGAAGATGAAACCACCACCAAAACATAACATTTTTTTCCCAAATAAGTACAATCATGATGCTGGGTTAACAGTTAATTCTTTCACCCCACAAAAAAACAAGAAATAATCTCCATCCTGTCCTGTATCCTTTATATAGCCCTGTCAGCCTGAGATACAAATCTATTATGAGGCTACTTGAGAGTGTAAAAGGCCATGTTTTAAAACTTCTATCAGCTCAAGTGAGAAAAACCTTCTACTTCTATATCGAGCCACCATTAAAAGCAGCATTAGCACAAAAAAAAAAAAAAACCCAGCAAAGTAACTGTGAGCTTTCTCTCTGAATGGTACAAATATGCGAAATCCTGACCTTTCACCTCACTGATTATGAAACAACTATATTCTTCAACTTTACACAAATACAAAACAGGCTCTGGATATGCCGAAGAGAGATCTGAAACACCTAGCAAATGGAGGCTGAGGCAATGGGAAACCAAGCTGAAAATTGTGATACTCAGCATTAGACATGCAAGCTACAAGTAAATACAGCTCAGCCTTCAACGATGGGCCCACAGCGTGCAAAGTGTACGTTTCCCTAGCACATGTACAAATAGGGAGAGAGAATGGTTTACTTCCTCACAGACAGTGTCAGGTCAATTTCAAAACCAACAAGCATATTCTTTTAACCCCTACCGCAGCTTCCTGCTTTCCACACATCTATTTGTGTACAACAAAACGTTGAGGGCCTGGGTCCCGCTGCGTTTCACCAAGGGTCCCCTCCCAGAGCAGTCAGCCATACGCCTGTGGGCCCAAGCTAAAGTTTCAAGGTTTTTTCTTTTTAAAATTCCTTTGGCTGGCCATTAAAAAATGTATATCTGTGGATACACGTCAGAAGAACTCAGGAAAAGGCTGCTTAGAAATCCTTTGCTGGACTAAAATACACTGCTGTCTGAATCTGGGCGTAAGGTTCGAAAGAAAGACCTTGGTAATTAAATCCAACATGGGGAAGATGAACTTCTATGAAAAAGCCCATATCTGCCTTTAATAGGTAGCTATCTTTCTGTTTTATGTGGCAGTTTCAGATCCCAGAAGGGCAGCATTTTTTTTTTTTAATAAATGACTTTGAGGATTTCATCCTAGTACCTCTTACTATTGCACCCCAAATTACAGTCTCTTGTTGTCCGTTCCAAAAAAAAATCCAAAACTTAAAATTATCAGGCGGAAAAGGATGATGGTGTGACCTTTTAATGTCATGCTGATATATTTTCTCTAAGCTCCACCCCCAGCAGGATCATGTGATTCTCTGTGGAAATGTAACTTGATTTAACTAACAAACACTTTATTAGGACATTTTACAACCCTATAAAAGTCAGAGGATAACATATAGAAAAATGATAATTTTATATCTAAAACTAATGATGTAATGTATGGGGATTAACATAACAATAAAAAAATTAAAAAAAAAAGAAAAATGATAATTTTATAGTTTTCTGAGTACAGATCCTTTGCCTCTTTGGGGGGTGGGGGGATGGGTTAGCCTGGTGATGGGTATTAAGGAGGGCACGCTCTGCATGGAGCACTGGGTGTTATACACAAACAATGAATCATGGAACACTACATCAAAAACTAATGATGTAATGTATGGTGCTTAATATAACAATAAAAAAATTTTTTAAAAATGATAAGGTGTGCTCCTTTTTTTTTTTCTTCTCTGGTAGAGATGATAACCCCAGAGGTTAAGACGGTATTGTTCTCTAAAACACGAACCTGTTTTGAATATAACTTTGCAATCTTATTTGAACATCCCTTTCTGCACTGACTTTTTCATGTGTTCCTCATATCCTCACTGAATCAGTTTTGTGATTCTGCTAGTTCCCTCATTGAATGAGTCCAATAAAATTTTGACACAATAAAACTTTCTCTATTGGCATGTTTTCAACAATTTAAGAAGGAGTCTTTGATACTTCTTGGGCCCAACAATCAAATGGTCCCTGGGAGAGTGAGTTCCCGGCTTTAGGGCTCCTCGGCTGTCATGCTCACAGGGCAGCTACATGAAGACAACCAGATTCAGGCTGACTGGCTCAGCGGGCTAATGTGGCACAAACAGGGCTCCGGCACAGGCATGAGACCCCCTACCCATCCACAGAGGCCACAGCTTTAAACAGAAAAAAGTATATACACTTAAAAGTGAGTGCACAGCAATGCCACTCCCATGGGTAAATACACAAGAGAAACAAGGGCCTATGTCTGTAAGAAGATTTACACAAGAATGTTCAGAGCCTTTAATCATAAAATACCCAAACTGGAAACGACCTGAATGTCCATCAACAGGAGAACAGATAAACAAATGCTGGCATATTCATAAAATGGGATACTCTACAGCAAGAACAAAGTACTGATGTATGCAACAACATTTTGTTGTGCAACGGGGGCCGTACCCAAAAGAACACATACTTGTTGATTCCATTTATATGAAATTCAAATACAGGCAAGCCTCACCTATAATGATAGCTTACCTATGGGAAGGGGAATGACTTGGAAAAGGCATGATTCTGGAGGGACAGAAATAGGACTGATCTGAATGATGGTGACAGAGGTGCACACTTACAAAAAGAAATTCACCGAGAGGTACAGTTATGACTTCGGCATTTTACTCTATGTAAATTTCACCTAACAATGAATAATTTTTTTAAAAAAAGAGGAGAGAGAGAGAAAAATGGATTCTAAAAAAAGTAGGTAGGGAGAAGAAAGGGAAGGGGAATTTAAAAGGATTCTTCTTTCACGTGTACAGTAAATAAATAAGAACTAACTAAATAAAAGAAAAAGGAGGATAAACCCAAAAGGGCATGACTGTACCCTGGTTGGATACACTTACGCCTGCCAACAAATCTCAGCCCAAGAGCTGGCAAAGCCCAGGCATCTTCTTAAGAAGGGGGTGACTGGAATGGCTGGTAGTTTTCTTTTGAGAAACTGAGACAATACAGAGTTGAGGGTGGATACTGAATCCCAACACCTTGGGGGACCATGCTCCATAAGGACACTGATTAAGGATCCGATAAATGAATCAAGAAAGCGCGTAAGGTGAGCTCTCTGATCGTGGCAACACTGGCATAAAGGCACACAAACAACAGTGGGATTCCACAAGACTCCCCAATTCAATCCAGGGACAAATTATTCTTGAGCTAAAAAAAGCATATGTAAACCCACTCTCAAAACCGCAAACTTATGCCAGTATGATTGTTATTACCTAAAGATGTATTTTCAGCTTCTAGAACCCTCTACGGCAGTTTGCGTTATTGTTAAACCCCACTGCATCCACCTACTAGGTTTTTCAATAATAGGCCTAAAACATTCCCAGTGGGTGAAGACTTGAAAATAGACTCAGCCATCTGAAAGAATAGAAGTTTCTTTTTCTGCCAAATGTGGCAGCCGCAAGTGGCGCAGCCCTAGCCGTTCCTGCCACATCCTTTCTGGCTCCGGTGGAAGGAGCACCTCCCTAGAGTGTGACTTCCCGCACTGGAAGCGCTCTAGCCGAGGGGAGAGCACAAGTGATTAGGCCCTCGGGCCAGGGGAGAGGGTGACATGGATGGGGACACACTCAGTAGGTGGCCAGCCATGTGCTAAGTCCTGACTCCTTTAGTCCTCACAGTGGCCAGATGAAGTAGTCGGGCTCCAAAAAGGAAACAGATTGCACGCCCGAATTAGGTAATCTGAGGCAGGACTAAGAAGGAGACTCCCCCCACACACAACCAAGTGGGTGAGGTACAGAGAAACTGCGAGGCAAGAGGCGGGGCTAGAAACAGGGGATGAAGAGAAAGGAGCGTGGAGGAAGGGGACTTAGGAGCAGCCACCGTCTGGCAGAGGGACAACCCCGGGGTAGCGAGCCAGCAGGGTAATCCCTGACCTGGCTGGCCTCCCTCCCTCCTGACCATCTCCTACCAGCATTCCCCTTGGGCCAAAGCCCAGGGAAGCCAGAGGGCAGGAGCCCGCTGTGGTGGCCCCAGGCCCAGCCCTAGGCCCAGCAGGGGGAGAAGGGTGGAGAGAGGCCCCTCGGCCAGGACCACATCATCCCAGCTCACAGTGAGGAGCTCCCGCCCCCCAGCACCCCCTGAGCAAGGAGGAGAGGTTCCGAGCCTGCCTGGGCTCTTCCTGCACTGCGCTTCCCTGTCCTGGTACCTGCCAGCCCCCCCAAACGCCTAAGTAGGCGGCCCAGCCTTAAGCCCTGAGCAAAGTCCAACTCAGAAGTTTTCTGAGTCTATGGATTTCTGGTTTGGAATAAGGGGGCACTGAGCCTACAGGACATCAAAATAAGGCTTTCAAAATAGGGCCTCCCCCCCCAAAACTGGTGCCAACACTGTAGTCCCTACTCCTTCCCAGGGATGTTCTCTCTCCTCCCAAGTCCTCCCTTCCTTCCCAGAGTCTTCCTCTCTCTTTCCCACAGTCCTCACCTCCTTCCCAGGATCCTCTTCTCTCTTTCCCAGATATTCCTTTTTCTTTCCCATGGTCCTCCTCTCTCATTTCTTAGTCCTCCATCTTCACACCAAACCTTCCCCCTTTTATCTGGAGAAACCCTCCTTCCCCACCAGAATTTGCTCAACTTCAAGGACAGTCCTTGTCCCAAAATTGGGGATTTTGTTTGGAAGGGCAAAATAATTCACCCCCATTTGCACATCAGTTCAACAGAGTCAATCTGTGGTAGCCCAGATGTAATGCTTTCCTACTCTTAAAAGGGGAGAGAGCTGCTAGGTTCAACCATAAGGTAAGAAAACAAAAAAAGTCTGCACTCCCACAACTATTTACAGAAAGTAAGTTTATCAGCATGTTACCAACAAAACTTCCCCCAGCCTTCTGCACAACAAAAAGAAATGAACAAAAGAAGTGTTAGCAGGAACACTCTGAGGCAAGATCCTGAGGAAAGACACTGAACTGAGTTCCTATTTGTTCTACACTTGGGGGGCAGGGCACAGGTAGAGGGCCCAGGGGTTGGACACTGTTTTTCATCATCAATCCCTTTTCATAAAACCCTCCCACGTAGCCCTCGAGGCTCTCTGACCAGGGCACCTGCTTTACTCTAGGCCCAGCATTCCCCACACCACCTGCTCCCCACAGCCGCAGGTCTTAGGCATGGTCTGCTACCCCCCCAAAACTACAGCAGAGGCCCTGGGGATTTGTGCACACAGCCCTTCCTACCGAGAACAATCCAGTCTCCTCCAGCATTAGATAGAAAGTTTACGGTACAAAAAAATTTTAGACCTACTTGGTATTTCCCACAGGGAACAGCCTCAAGGTGACCCGCCTTTTTTTTTTTTCTTACCCAATCCCAACTATTATGTACAACTTGCAGTATATAATTTCTTAACATGAATGAGCTGCATTTTTGTAATTAACCCCTAGATGATTTCTGCAAAGGGCATAATTTTCCAAACCTTACTGAAAAAGTAGATTTTATGCAACGCTTCATGACCATAAAGGGGAAAGAAAAATAATATAGTTCCTATCAAAAAAGCGATGTGAATATAAAGGTCGAAAACATAGCATAACTGGAATTCTACATTTAGTTTGATTGCTACTTGACTTAAATAGTCAAAACTACTTTCACCTCATTTTGAATGGAATGGAAAAGGGTAAAATTCTCTTAAAACATCAAAGCAAGTGAACAAGTACATAAATAAAAACAGTTTAACAAGCTTTATATTTTTCCAGCATTTTCTAAGTGACATAGTTTATAAAGAGGACATTCTGGGCCTTAAGAAAGTGATTTCAAAATGGGTCTCTAGATAGCTGGTGCAAAGCTCTACATGCTCTTCTTGATAGCACGCAAGAGGTCAAACCATCAATTCATCCCGTAAGAGAGCCCATGAAATTCCTCAAGTGCCCCCAAAGCTTTGGTCAGTAGAACCCACACAGGAGACAGGAAAAGGGTTTCACGTTGTACTCACTCTTACAAAGTTGTCAGGGAACAAACCTCTCCTGCCGTTGATCTGTCCCTCCCACCAGCCTCCATCCTCCTTCCTGATGTTGGTGATGATCTCACCCACGCTGATCGTCAGCTCATCGTCGTGCTGGGCCTGGTAGTCAAACTCCACTATGGCCTCCACTGGAAGGAACAGGGACAAAAGAAAGAGCACTTTAGATCAGATGCTGCTAAGGCCCACCAGCCCTGGAAGATCAGTAGTCATATTAAAGGGAGTTCCCCTCTACCGATACTTAAAATAACAGGGCCCCACACAGCAACCTGATTTTGGTTAACCTGAGGCCTGTCGTACAGAAACCACAAAGCACAGGTCCGTGGTCAGGCACAGTCAGAGTGGCCTACGGGTCTCAGGGCCAGCAGGAGCTTCAGAGAGGAAATCACACAATGGCAGAAGGCCAACAACATCGGCACTCCCGGAAGGAGCGCAGCATCCTTTCTCCAAGCGCAGAGAAGGTAGTTAACAGACGCAGATTTGGTACTTAGGTGCCCCCACCCTTGCCAAGGCTAACCGTGTGACATTAACTTCTCTGGGCCTCAGGCATGCAAAATGTGGGTGATAATAAGTGCCACTCTACAGAGAAAATGCCCCTCTCTCAGCCCCAACATGTGTAAGGACAGCTGGCACTGAGGGCCCCGCTGGCCAAGCCAACGTCTCAGACTGCTCACGCCTGCACGCACAGCTGCCCTCTCAACAGAGGGCCTCTCAGGCAGCAACACCATTCTTTACAGATTTTATTTATTTATTTGAGAGAGAGAGAGCGAGTGCACGAGTAGTGGGGAGGGGCAGAGGGAGAGAGAGAATCTCCAGAAGACTCCCTGCTGAGCGGGGACCCAGACACTGGGGCTCAATCCCAGGACCCCAGGATCGTGACCTGAGTCGAAGGCAGACGCTTAACCGACTGAGCCACCCGAGCGCCCCTCAGGCAGCAATACCATTTTAAAGCGTTCTCCCAATCTGGGGTGATGTTTTATACTTAGTCATGCAGGAGGCAACAGATGACCCAGATGGGGCTTCTTGTTGACAAAGTACGGCTGCACGTTAGCAGAGCTAAGCAATCCTGAGCGTGTTAACTTACCCATAGATGGATTATGCAATTCATCTACACTTTGGGTCTCGCCTCACACCCCCCTCAACCAATAAACCTCCTGTCCTTTTCCTTCTATATTTGCAGGTCAGTATGAATGAATGAATGGCAAATGAATAAATAGAACGGTAGCAAAAATTAGGTGAACCCTCAAGTAGTGAATTAGCAATTTAGGAATTACAGAAATGGAAGAGGAAAGGTTTTACATGAGCCCTACATGAAGCACACATACAAAAATGAACTCAGAATGGATCACAGACCTCAATCTAAGAGCTAAAACTATAAAATCTTCATAAGAAAGCACAGAATCAAACCTTAGTAATCTTGGGTTTGGTGAAGATTTCTTCAGTAGGAGACAAAAAAGCACACACGACTTTTGAAGTTTCAGTCCACTGGGGTACGTTTCCCGGAAAAAGGTTGGTAGGTGAGTGGGCCCCCCATCAAATGGGCTTTGCATATCCATTAGGGATGAATTCCCTAAGTGCTTCCAGATCAGAAGACCCTGGCTATCCAGACTGGCATGCTAACCCTTTCCATTCATGTCAGCAAACCCAGACAGTTCATCAGCACCCCAAAGTGAAATTTCCTTGCCTGGATAATTTTTTCATTCCAAAATTAGCTGGCTGACTTTGCTATCATGAATCTGGCCAGGATGAAGTTGAGTTGTAAACCCTTCTCATCACTTATAAACAAAAAGGAGGAACATAAGAGCATAAACAAAGCAACCTTTTCAGATTCTTCCTGGTTCCTGACCAGTATAAAGGCAGAAACACTTCTATTTTCTTGTCTCGTGCTCTGCTCACCAGCAGTTCAAATTAGCTATCACAACAATCAGAACCAGGTCAATAAAAAAACAACTTTCTTCAAATGACCTAGACAGGGACCTATTGAAGCTCTGCTATTGGAATGGACCCTACAGCAACCACTGTTTCTGTGCCCAACATTTTCCTGCATTATCTCATTTAATCCTCACAATGTTATGATGTTCATCTTCCCAATTAAAGAACCTGAAGCTCAGCAAAGCAGTTACGATCATTTTCTGAGCCAGCGTTCTCCCAAGTGTGATGCGCTCACTTCAGGGATTAGTTGACACGATGGGAAAAAAAAAAAATTAGAACATCAATTCATTTTAATTTAATTTTAAAAAGAAAAATTCAACTTCGTGAATATTCCATTTGCAGAATGACACTGGTTCCTTCATCCAGCCTCTAGGGCCAGCAGTCGAGAGTGCTCTGCAGACAGGAAGCAGCCTGAGGGACAGCGGTGCTCTTGGACAAGAATGGCGGCTAGAGCCAGAGCCAGCTTTCAGCTACGTGAGGCCCCTGCAGTTCTCTGAGGCCTTCTGATAAAGCCTCTTTATGGCTATTACCTCTCACTAAATGGATGAAAGGCTTGAAAAGATTTGTGTTAAGAAAGTAGGGGTTGGGGGCGCCTGAGTGGTTCAGTCATTAAGCGTCTGCCTTCGGCTCAGGTCATGATCCCAGGGTCCTGGGATCGAGCCCCACATCGGGCTCCCCGCTCGGCGGGGGGCCTGCTTCTCCCTCTCCCTCTGCCTGCCGCTCCCCTTGCTTGTGCTCTCTCCCTCTCTCTCTGTCAAATAAATAAAATCTTAAAAAAAAAAAAAAAGAAAAAGAAAGTAGGGGTTGTAGAGAATACTCAACATGTGACCAAGTAAACAAGGAAATGGTGGAGCTGCCACTTTCTGCTCCTGGTATGAGCTCTTTGCCAGCTACATGGGGAGGTGAACACAAGGACAGGCCAACCAGGTCTTACAGGGAGATGACCAAAACCCTAAATTATCAAGACAATTTATAATACAGGTTGTTTTCCACCATTGATATAGGTGTAAATTACCTAATTATAGTATGGAACTATTGGGATTGCAAGATGTCTGAAAGTATGTACCTGAGCTATGAAGACAAACGCCTTCATTTTCTACCAATGTCTAAAGTCGTATAATACTCAATCTTATGTGTTCCCCAAGTCCACTAAACCTAATAACAAATGTTTAGAAGCTTCTTTTGGGTTTTCTCAATCAACCAGTACAGTAGTATATGCACATAAATATATACATGGAAATAATTACTTTTTAAATAATAGGTCTTTTTTTTAACTAAGAAAAGGCTTGGAACATGGACTTAGGCTCCCCAAGGAGCCTATTAGCACTTGGAGATAAAAGCTCATAGTCTGTCTGATGGGAACAAGAAATTGTGGGGAGTGGAATGGGGGGGCAGCACATGGGACCTCTCTGTGGGGGGAGAGAGAGCATAGGAAGGCTGCTAAGGAGGAATCCAGTCAATAGTCCACCTAGATACTGAACTTGAATCCTGTGTACTTTGGGGGAGTCAGAACCCCATTAACTTCCAGAATAGTAACCTTGCTTCTTTCCTAAAGAACAAGTCTCACCTTCTCTGTTCTGTATGTGGGCCTTACCAAAATGAAGCTGGAAAGGGACGGAGAAATCTGCTTCAAGATGGTTACTGGGGAGTAAAGAGCTGCCAGCTAAAGTCGCACAGTGATGAGAAACACACCCTGGTTTTCCTTCAGTCTCTCTCTTCTGTTTGATGAGCCCGAGGACACACCTTAATCGATGCTTACTGTAAGGAAGGCTGGGGATTAGGAATTAGGGGCTCAGGGATAAATAAAGCATAACTACATAATTTTTGAGTCCTCCCAGTATCTTATTGACCCAGTCTTTCCAGAGTTACACTTGTTTTATCTCCTAGACACTTAAGTCATCACATACGCCCTGTCTGCCTTCTGGCGCCAGCTGGGCCCCGACTGCCTCATATCACCCTCCTGGCCCCTCCGGCCCCCAGTCCTCCCTGGGCCCTGGCCTCAAGGCAGTCCCCTGTGGTGGGGGCTGCACGTGTGTCTCATGCTCCCAGTGAGCGTCTAAAGGCCTTCTGGGTACAGCCCACCCTTAGTTCTTACTTCTGTTCTCATTCTCCTATGAGCATCCATGACACACCAACTGCTCAGCCTGCCTTTTATAATGGCAGGTAGTTCTCTGCCCAACCAAGTTGGTACCAAAATGCCAAGCGTCAATCACATTTTTGCAAATTGAGTCAGATTCTTCAGTGCACTAAGGGAGCTTGCTATTTAAAGAATCCTGTGGTTAATTCTTTTGTAACATGAATAATCACTTCCTGCTTTACCTTTCCTGTCAAGATGAATTTTTATATATCAGGTTGCTCTAAGAGGAGGAAACCTATGTATGGTTTTCTTAAGGGTTCATAAATCATGAAGCTGTGTCTCTCCTGCCCCCTTGGAATGTTCTGTCCTGTGTTGTCTGTAAGCCTCTGAAAGGTTCTGGACTTGGCCTGTCCGCTACAGTATCGCCTGCCATATTTGGCGACTGAGGACCTGAAGTGTCGCTGGTCTGAATTGAGATGGGCTATAAAATACAGAGCAGGTGGCAAAGACTAATGGGGAGAAAAAGAATGTAAAATATCTCATAAATTTAGATTGATTGCACGCTGAAATGATATTTTACATATGCTGGGTTAAATAATTATTCAAATTAATTTTGCTTGTTTCTTTTTACCTTATGGACGTGGCTACTGGGACATTTAAAATTACATATGCGGGGCGCCTGGGTGGCTCAGATGGTTAAGCGTCTGCCTTCGGCTCAGGTCATGATCCCAGGGTCCTGGGATCGAGTCCCACATCGGGCTCCCTGCTAGGTGGGGAGCCTGCTTCTCCCTCTGCCTTTGCCTCTCTCTCTCTCTCTCTCTCTGACTCTCATGAATAAATAAATAAAACATTAAAAAAAATAAAAATAAAAATAAATAAAATTACATATGCGGCCTAGTACTGTACTTTCGTTGGACAGAGATAATTAGGATAATACTTGGCAGACAGGAAATCAAGACCTCACATGTCATAAACACAGTCAAAATATTGACAAGAGCCCATGAGAAAGACTGTGTCCCCGAAACCCATTTCCTTGGCTTCAGGAAGTTGCAGGTAGCTGCAGGAATGATAAAACATTACCTAAGATTTTTGTTAATGGTACCCTTTGGGAAACTACCTGTGGGCATGAGCACAAAATTAAAACACTAAGCTAAATAAAATATATCAGAGGTGTAATTAGGGCAACAGTAAACAAATCCCATATTTAAAGACACCATAAATTACAAAACTTAAAAACGTCTCCCTGTCAGAAAAATACCCCCGTCCAGCTGCCTGCTCCTGCCCAAAGCCAGCCTCCGCATGTTTGCTGCATCTGGCCCTGCTGCAAATGCTGAAGCTCCGGTTAACCCGTGTGTACGGACAGACAGAGCCATCTCCTTTAACACGCAAAACGTTGTCAACCACCCAGATCTCTGCCTTCACACTTGCTGGAATGTGTCCTCCCCCAACGATGAAATGGCTGCCTTTTAACTGTCAGTTGGCTGAGCCAGCCGCCAAGCACCTTCTCACAGCAAACTTCTCACGGTGGCATTTCAGAGGCCCCACTCCGTGCCCCGGCCCCTCCCCACCTCTGTGCACTGAACTTCCTGTCTCCTGGCACCACTTAGCACACCACAAGTTCACGGTGGCTCGGCCCAGGCAGACTGCAAGCTCCGTCTGGGAAGAGCCATTATCTTCTTCAGGTTTCAGGTTTCTACCTCCCTTGCTGAGCATCATGTCCAGCTCACAAATATTTGAATAAACCAAGGAGCAGGAAGGAGAATAAAAGTTTTCCAATTAATTTCCTTTATATACAGATAATGCCACGAACCTCTCATGCAGTTTTAAGCATGGGGAATTTCAGATGGGGGCGCCTGGGTGGCTCAGTTGCTTGAGCGTCCAACTCTTGATTTCGGCTCAGGTCATGATCTTGGGGTCAGGAGACAGAGCCCCACACCAGGGCTCTGCACTCAGCAGGGAGTCTGCTCGAGTTTCTCTCTCCCTCTCCCTTTGCCTTTGCCCCTCCCCCTGCTCTCTCTTTCTCTCAAATAAATAAATAAAACTTTTTTAAAAATTAAAAAATTAGGGGCGCCTGGGTGGCTCAGTCATTAAGCGTCTGCCTTCGGCTCAGGTCATGATCCCAGGGTCCTGGGATGGAGCCTCACATTGGGCTCCCCGCTCCATGGGAAGCCTGCTTCTCCCTCTCCCTCTGCCCCTCCCCCGTTCATGTTCTCTCTCTCTCTCTCTCTCTCTCTCTCTCTCTAAAGTAAATAAATAAAATCTTTAAAAATACATAAATAAAAAAATAAAGAATTTCAGATGTATAAGCAGCAAAGAAAACCATCAACAAAATGAAAAGGCAACCTATGGAACAGGAGAAAATCTTTACAAATTATATATCTAATAAGGGGTTAATATCCAAGATATATAAATAATTCATACAACTCAAAAGCAAAACAAAAACAAAAAAAAACAAACAAAAACCACACACACACAATCTGATTAAAAAACGGGCAGAGGCTCCGAATAGACATTTCTCCAAAGAAGACATACAGATGGCCAACAAGTACATAAAAAGGTGCTCAACATCCCTCACCATCAGGGAAATGCAAATAAAACCACAACGAGCTATCACCTCACAACTGTCAGCATGGCTAAAATCAAAAAGACAAGAAATAACAAGTGTTGGTGAGGATGTGGAGAAAAGGGAACCTCGTGTTCCACTGATGGGAATGGCGCAGCTGCTATGGAAAGCAGTATGAAGGTCCCTCCAAAAATTAAAAATAGGACTACCAGGTGATCCAGCGATCCCACTCCTGGGCATTTATCTGAAGAAAATGAAAACACTTACAGGAAAAGATATCTGCACCCCTATGTACACTCTTCCATTATTTACAAGAGCCGTGATATGAAAGCAGCCCAAGTGTCCATCAATAGATGAATCGATAAAGAGGATGTGGTACACATACATAATGGCATAATATTCACCCATAAAAAAGAATGGAATCTTTCCATTTGCAACAACATGGATGACCTTGAGGGCATTATGCTAAGTGAAAGAAAGAGCAAGACAAAGAAGGATAATTATTGTATGATCTCACTTATATGTGGACTCTAAAAAAAACAGAAAGACATAAAGCTCATAGATCAAGAGAACAGACTGGTCGTTGACAGAGGCAGGGTTTGGCAGAGGTGGGAGGGGGACATGAAATGGGGGAAGGGGGTCAAAAGGTACAAACTTCCAGTTATAAAATAAATAAGTCATGGGGATGTAATGTATAGTATGGTGACCATAGTTAATAATACTTTACTGCAGAGGGGAAGAATGAAGGGGGGGAAATCGGAGGGGGAGACGAACCATGAGAGACGATGGACTCTGAAAAACAAACTGAGGGTTCTAGAGGGGAGGGGGGTGGGAGGATGGGTTAGCCTGGTGATGGGTATTAAAGAGGGCACGTTCTGCATGGAGCACTGGGTGTTATGCACAAACAATGAATCATGGAACACTATATCTAAAACTAATGATGTAATGTATGGGGATTAACATAACAATAAAAAAATTAAAAAAATAATAATAATACTTTACTGCATATATCAAAGTTGCTGAGAGTAACTCGTAAAAGTTCTCATCGCAAGAAAAAAATTCTTTAACTACGTGTGGTGATGGATGGTAAATAGACTTATTGTGTTGATCATTTTGAAATACATACAAATATCAAATCATTATGTTGTACACCTGAAACTGTTATATGTCAATTATATCTCAATAGAAAAAGAAAAAGAATCATTTCACTTGTGAATTTTAAAGAATAATTTTTTGTTTTGTTCCAGTTGTCTGATTGAAGAAAGCATACAAAATCAAGAAGTAATTGTTTGCCAAAAAAGATTTCACCGAGAAAGATCATGATTCCTGATCATTAGAGATAGAAAGAACATTAATTACCATCTTGTCAAATCCTTTTCTTAATTTTACAGATGAGGAACTGAGGCCTGGAAGTTTCCATGACTGAGGCATAGAGAGGATGAGAGCTAAACCACGGCAACGTCAAGGCTGGGACTAAACTTTTCCACATCATGGTCCCGGTGAGAGAGGAGAAGATACGAAGTGAAAAGGAGGAAAACTGAGACCAGAGAAATATAGACATCCAAGGCAACTGGGGTTTTTTTCCCTTTCATATGCAGCAAAGTTCCCAGAATACCCAGAAAAAATGACACCGGTCAAGAACATATAAGAACCTATGTTCAAATCTAATGAAATGGAAAGGAGATCAGTGCTTGCCTAGGCCAGGGAGTGACTGCAGATGAATATAAGAGCTCTTACTGGGGTGACGGAAATGTTCTAAAATTAAATTGTGGTGAGGGTTTCACAATGCTGTAAATTTACTAAAATCATCGAACTGTACACTTAAAATGGGTAGAATTTTATACCTCAATATAGCTTTTAAAAATAAAAAGACTGTGTGACGTATATTTTGGAATTTACGATCGTAGATATCACTCGTCCAGGTGGTTGACTGCCTTTGTGTCCCAGGGAGAGACCAATCCCCATTCAGAAGGTAAATCCGTTTGGGGGACCCTCCCCTCTCCCATGAGATACAGTTTGATGGGACTGCCCATGAAAATACCCCACCTCTGCCAGCACAGGACTCAATGAGGTCTCACAACAGCAGATGGAGCAGATCCCCCAGCAGGGCTCCCAAAAGAGGCAGGGATCTCTGGGTCTGTCTCGTTGCCATCTTTTCTCGACCTGAACTTCCAGCTTTTCTTCCATCCTATAAACCAGCCAGTGGCCCTCCAGTAAATCCTCTTCCCTACTACGATGGAGGGTGAGTTGGTTTCTGTTTCTTGCAACCAGAGAACCTTAACAGATACACTTCTACATCATCAACTTTTTGAACAACAGACTCTTCCCTATGCAAGTCTGCACAAGGCCCAGTTCTCACTATCCCTTGCTCTCTTGGTAGTGTCAAGGCTGAGGGTTTGGGGACCTGAACTTCCTGGGTCAGGGCCACTGGCCCTGTGAGGACCTCCAAGTCCAACAAAGCTGACCTCCACACCAGCACATTTACCTCTGGCATCTTCACAAACACACCACTAAGGAGACCATTCGGGGGCCAACAAAGGGTCATTCCTAAGGCCTGAAACTGTTAGAAACTGAACATGAGCTTCCCCAAGGAAGACAGGCACAGAACACAGACTCCAGTGAACGAAGAGTCACTGAGCCTGAACTCTCTCCCCGGGCACCGTTTGCAAATGACATCTGCAGGGGCCCAGCAGCAGCTCCCAGAACTGGGCCTCAGCAAGGAGGGGAAAGAGAGCCATCAAGAGAGAAGAGAAAGTAGCAGCCAGCTGTGAGAGAGGGAAGAAGGCCCGCTGCTGACCACCTCCCTTGGCACTCAGGACACTCCTGTGATGCTGCTCACTAGGCCGGCCTCCAGGCCCATCTCTCAACGCGCGCCCCCCCCCCCCAGCCCAAGCATCTTCACAGAACACGTGAGCCGTGGGTTGCTGCAACAATGAGGGATGATGCGTGTAAACTGCACGCAGAAGCTGCTCCATAAGCCAGAGCCACTAGCCTTACAGGTCTGCGTCGTGCTGCGAAGGGCTCCCCGCATATGTCCTCCCTCTCTGCTCCCTGGAACGGGAGCCCTTAAAGGGCAGATCTAAGCATCTCGTCGCCCTCACCGGGCATCTGGCACATAGTAGGTGCTCAATAAATGTGGGCAAGTGAGTGCATGGCCTGAGAAAGTGTTACTCCAAACCACAGCTTATTACTCAGCGCAATGAAATGCCATGACAAATGTGAGCCTAGTTGTTTGACTCTAAGGCTAGAGAAAGTAAAAAACCAGATGACCAGTTAGTCACAAAACAGGTTATGGTCCACTGGTCCAAGCCTCTCAAGTGCCACTGTGATCAGCCTCGACTCCATCCCCACCTCTGCCATCCCCCGCGCCTGACAGCAGAGGTACCCGGGGCTGAGATGAGAATGCAGGGCCGTGGTCGGGTCGCCTGCTCCCTCAACCAGAAGTGCTTCACAAAGGCTGGGGAGTGAGTCCCTCACAGCCTGCATTTGGAAGCCTTGGCCTCACCAGGCCTCACCCAGGAGCCAGAAACAATGAATTATTAAACACTTCCCGACTGAAATTAACCCCTGCAAACCTAACGCACAGCTCTGTTAAGAATGTGCCTTCGATAGAGTGGAGAAGAATAACTCGGCCTGAAAAAGATATTTTGTTTTTTTTTTTTTAAGATTTTTATTTATTCATTTGAGAGAGAGAAACAGAGAGAGCACAAGCAGGGGAGGGGCAGAGGGAGAAGCAGACTCCCCACTGAGCTGGGAGCCTAACGTGGGACTCGATCCCAGGACCTGGAGATCATGACCTGAGCCGAAGGCAGACGCTCAACCATCTGAGCCACCCAGGCGCCCCCAAAAGATGTTTTCAAATAAAAAAGAAAGCACAGAGAATGTGTGCAGATGATTTTGCAGGTAAAAAAAAAAAAAAAAACTAGCAAAGAATCAAGACAATTGATTATGGTTGATAAGCCTATAGAGAGAATGGTTCTTACACAACAGTCATGGAAGAGAAAATAAACTGTACCTTAGAAAACCAGTTTAATAAAAAGTTAATTAAGTCAAAAACAGTTTAGCCACTTAAAGAAAACATAACCTTTTTTTTTCAGTATAAGAAAGCAAGCACATGAATGTTGCTTTACATAAATACCTGACAGTTTTAAGTAACAAAATGGCTTAAGGATAAATAGACATGGCTTCCCCCTCCCCCAACTTTATAATGACAGCCTGGTTCTCAGATTCAAAGGCGAGACCTAAAGACAGGTACCTGATTAGAAGGTGATCCCTTATTTTTCTCAGTGAGAAGATCCAAAAGGTTTGGGGCCAACCAAACTTTAAAAAGAAAGCAGAAACAGTCAAATGTCTGCTTATACTATGTGTTAATTTAATTAGAGATTATATAAAATAAAATAATTAGAAAACATTGCTTCTTCCCTGACACCCACTCATGTCATGGACCAATTTTATTCAACAGACACTGCATGGATGGTTAAAACGCTTTGGTTATGGATAAGGTGTTGAAAATGTTTGCTTAAACTTCTTTATTAAAAATGAATTCTTAAGGGGTCCCTGAGTGGCTCAGTTGGTTAAGCGTCTACCTTCAGCTCGAGTCGTGATCCCGGGGTCCTGGGATCGAGTCCCGCATCGGGCTCCCTGCTCAGTGGGGAGCCTGCTTCTCTCTCTCCTCCCTGCTCGGACTCTCTCTCACTATCTCTCTCTCAAATAAATAAATAAATAAAAATCTTTAAAAAAAAAAGGAATTCTTAGGGTCCTTTGGACAAGATACTTTGTGAGGACTGTAACAGAATAGAGCTCTGGCTTTTCTCAAGGACAGTATGGGGGCGGCTGGGGTGGACGTGTGGCATGAAAGAAGAAAGACAAAATTTCTGCTGACTTCAGTGCAGCTAAGCGGAATGAGCTGTAAGAGGCCAGAACATTAAGAAGAGTAGGGGAAGCAGGTCAAAAGGAGGGAAGTGAACAATTCCACAGAAAAAAAAAAAGGGGGTCAGTCTGCCCAGGGCAAGGCCTGAGTCACTGCATGGCCTTCTGTTAGTAAGAAATGCACTGTGTGGTAAGGAAGCAAGTAGACAGAGGTGACAGGAAGCCACAGGGAACCTTTGCTGCCTTCCCCGGGGGACTCCGTGCCCCTCTTCAGGCTTCACTTACACCCCCAGGTGTAATGGTCCCGCTGAAGTGTGAGCCCCCGGAAGGCAGAAGGAAGTGTAACACTGTAGCGTGGGGCCTCCTGAAAGAAAAGTCACATTGCCCGATGTTTCCGCCCTCAAGTGCTGAGCCGACTGTTTGGCCCCATCAGGCGCTCAAGCGGTGCTTGTTGCTGAGTGGAGAGAAACTTGCAAGGGTGATTTTTTTTTGACAAGAATCCAAGAAGACGGGGTCTGAGAGAAACGCACAGGGCTGAGGGCGGAACGGAGCCCCACGGCGACGGCTCTTCCAGGCGGTCTGGAATTTCAAACTGCTCGAAGCATGACGACTCTGAGCTCCCCTGCACCCGCTCCGGAGAGAACACCTAGAGCCCCTGCAACACCAGAACGTGGCCGCCTCAGCGACGGTGCACTTGGTGGTTTCATGGCGTTTCACGGGTGACGACAGATAACAATGCTGAGTCTGTCAACATTATAACTCATTATATAACTACCCATGGTTTGCAACTCTTTTCAGTTGGCATTTTTAACAGCTTTAAGGGCAATTGGAGCTAAAATTTGCAACTTGAGTATCTACTTGAGGAACATTTCTTTAATCATCTACATTGTAAATACTTTGTTACAGTATCAGAAAACCCCTTAAGTGAGTGCTTATGGACAGAGATTAACATAAAACAGAAGTTAAAACTCAACATTTTTTTCCTTTGAAGGTTATAATTTAAAGTTGGACAAACAGAATAATACATAAATAAACTGGACTAGGGCTAAAACATTTGAAACCTTTTCCAAAACTGAAACATGAGGTTCATAAAAAATAAAACTAAAAGGGGCACCTGGGTGGCTCAGTCGGTAAGCGTCTGCCTTCGGCTCAGGTCATGATCCCAGGGTCCTGGGATCGAGCCCCGCATCAGGCTCCCTGCTCAGCGGGAAGCCTGCTTCTCTCTCTCCCACTCCCCCTGCTTGTGTTCCCTCTCTCGCTGTGTCTCTCTGTCAAATAAATAAGTAAAATCTTAAAAAAAAAATAAATAAATAAAATAAAACTAAAAGGATCAACAGCCCCACATCAAAAGACTTTTAGAAGGATGATCCAAGAAGAGTAGCGTGTAATTTTTTTTCCCAGAAATAATTGCATTTACTTTCCGAATACCATTTTTCACTAAAAAAAGAAGCTAGGTAGCCTTGTAGAAATGGCTGATTCTGAGTCTGGGGCAGGAAAGGTAACAAGCCTGAAACACCTTGTCAAAAACAAGAAACATCTTGTCAAAGCAAGGAAGCCATCAAAAGTCATGTCAAAAGTCATGTCAAAAGAATTCAGAAGTGAATGAGAAAAGGCTCCCACTGGCCACAAATGGGACAATATGAGTATCAGTAAAAATAACTGCAATGGATTGAAACATGTCAAACAGGTTTGATGTCCCAAATCGATATATGTTATATGATGTATGTTTCATAGTGAATTTTTTAAAAAAATCAATGATGGCCTTTGGAGAATACTGGGGAACCAATTCACTTTTCTGAGAACTGGTAAATTAAGGGAAAGAATCAAACATTTGTCCTGCCTTTCCCATATAAACTTAGGATAACCAAATAGTTGATGAAAAATTTCTCTTTATAGGAGTATTCTGGCTGACAAGTGAAGAAGGAATGAGAGAATGAGACAATCAACACCTTGCAACCTCTAAGTAATCCAGCACCTGGGCCATGGTCACGAACGGCTGCTAACATTACAAAGAGAGACAACCAGGTTTCAAGAGCTTCGTGACCAAAGGACGGGCCACCCCCCGTAAAGCAAGCCTCTGGATTTGCTGCTGGTTTACCAGGGATCCAGGGGTCCAGGAATATGTCAAATGGCACCCTAAGGTGCAGTCAACAAAATTCAACTCTAGGAAACTCTACAAGCAAATGACTTAGCTTCTTCAACCAAAAATAAACAAACAAATAAATAAATAATGCAATGGAAAGGGAAAAGAGACAGGGCAATCTAGATTACAAGAGACCCGGGGACAATGAGCCAGTCACAAAGTATGGACCTTCCAGATCCAGATTTGAACAAATGTCTTTTTAAATATTTCAACTATGTGTCGTTGAATATTTGAACTGGAAGTCTGGTGATAAGGAAACATTGTTAGTTGTTGTAGGTGTAAAAATGATACTGGGATTATGGTTTTGAAAAGAGTCCTTATCTTTAAGAAAAACATGCTGAAACACTTCCGGATTGTTAAAATGTTCTAAATGTGCAAGGAGAATAACAATGTTCTACAGTGAACCTAGAAGATGAATAGAAAAATCTTAATGCTGGTGTAACTTGTCCTGGTGTAACCAGGAGTTTCATAAGTGATTCAGGTCACCATGCTATACACAGCAATGCACCTGAAAAGGAACATGGGGTTTTTAAAGGCAACAAGATATGAAGTGTGCGTGTGTGTGTGTGTGTGTGTGTGTATATACCTGAATTTTTTTTTTTCAAAAGATTTCATTCAGGGGCGCCTGGGTGGCTCAGTCGTTAAGCGTCTGCCTTCGGCTCAGGTCATGATCCCAGAGTCCTGGGATCGAGCCCCGCATCGGGCTCCCTGCTCCGCGGGAAGCCTGCTTCTCCCTCTCCCACTCCCCCTGCTTGTGTTCCCTCTCTCGCTGTGTCTCTCTCTGTCAAATAAATAAATAAAATCTTTAAAAAAAAAAAGATTTCATTCATTTATTTGACAGAGAGAGAGAGAGAACAAGTAGGCAGAGAGGCAGGCAGAGGCAGAGGGAGAAGCAGGCTCCCCGCCGAGCAGGGAGCCCGATGCGGGGCTCAATCCCAGGACCCCGGGACCATGACCCGAGCCGAAGGCAGCGGCTCAACTGACTGAGCCACCCAGGTGCCCCGATACCTGAATTTGTTAAGGGCACGAGATAGCTACAAATATTTTTAAATAAAGAACTGATCCAAAAGTATTTTCCCTTTTTAGTACTACAGTTTATTCTTTGCAAATAATTATAAAATACATCTCAAGTAACCAAAATTGTGATTATCTCCCTACAGGACATGCATTTTAAAAGAAACCCCGAGGCAACTGGGACTTAAACTATATTTACTTTGTACATTGTACAATCTTAATTCCTTTGTCAAAATATACTTTTAGCTACTACTTTAAAAACCATAGTAAGCAACAAGCACAATCAAAAGTGTGTTCTCCACCACGTGTCTACAAGCGTGGACCTTGAAAGAAAACAGCAAGGCCACCTCTGGGAACACTCTGAATTTGGATTTTGTGTTGTTGTTTTGTGTGTGTGTGTGAGGAGTGAGGGTACAACTTTATTTCTCTCTGCCATGTTTTACCTTTTTGTTCAGCTTTGAGATAGAATTGACATATAACATTGTGTAAGTTTAAAGTACAGAATGTAATGATTTGATACACTTATATTACAACATGATGACCACAATAAAGTTAGTTAACACATCCTTCCCTTCATACATAATCCCCATTTTGGTGTGTGTATGTCGTAGTGGTGAGAACATTTAAGATCTACTCTCTTAGCCACTTTCAAGTATTCAATACAGTATTAGTAACGAGAGTCACCCTGATGCCCTTAAACTTATTTATGTTATTACTGGAAATATGTACTTTTTGACCAACAACTCCCATTTCCCCCACCCCACCCCCAGACCCTGACAACCACCCTTCTACTCTCTGTTTCTATGAGGTTGGCTTTTTTAGATTCCATAAAGTGAAATCATGCAGTCTTTGTCTTTCTCTGTCCCACGTATCTCACTTAGCATAATGCCCTCAAGGTCCATCCATGTTGTCACAAAAGGCAAGATTTCCTTCTTTTTATGGCTGACTAATATTCCACCGTATAGACACATCATATTTCTTTTATCCATTCATCCACTGATGGACACGTAAGTCCAACCATGTCTCAGTTATTATGAATAATGCTGCAAAGAACATGGGAGTGCACATATCTCTTAGAGATAATGACTTCATTTCCTTCAGATAAGTACCCAGAAGTGGGATTGCTGGATCATCTAATAATTCTATTTTTAATTTTTTGATGAACCTCCATACTGTTTTCCATAGTGGTTATACCAATTTACATTCTGACTTGGGGTTTCTTGAGATGTGTTAAAGAAGGCTGTGGTTTTGGTTGTTTAGGTGTAAAAGTGATATATTGTGATTATGGTTTCTAACAAAGTCCTCATCTTTGAGAACTGTGTGCTAAAACATGACAGAAATGTGGTAAATCACCTGCCTAGCCCTTGGCACCCCATTCTCTGAGAGCTGGCCCCTCATTTGGTGGGGGCAAGCCTCACCAGGCACTTCTGTCTGTCCATCGCCGGTACTCCCTACCCCCTCACTGCTTGGCAGCAGGGCCCTGGTGTCACGCAGACCTACTGAATCAGAAGCTACAGTGTAACAAGGTCTCCAGGGCACTGACACATGAGTGTCATTTGAGAAGAGCTGGTCTCTACCACATGAGCTCCTCACCCAGATGTCAAAATCACCTGTGCAGCCTCCTCCTGCCTCTCCCCTCCCAGGCTGGCCCACATCAGAATGGGGGGGGGTCATGTCCAGGTTGAAGACGGTCCCCCAGGTGACTCTCTATACCTCCACCACTCTCCTAAGCCCCTTTCTAGGAAGGAGGAAAAGTCTGCATGGAACAACAGGGTCAGATACTTGCAGACCCCAGACCTGATGATTTCTGAGGCACCTTTCAGGGCTACGAGCCAATAGGTCTGCAGAAGTACCACGAGAAGGCAGCAGCAAGCAAGTGCACAAGAGGGAAATTCACTTCATTCTCACTTTAGATGAAATAAACCGATCCAGACACCCAACCAGTCCCTCTCCCTGAAAGGAGATGAAATTCCTAGTCCTCATCACAGATCTAACCACACCGGATTGCTACCTTTAGCCCCCACCAGCACGAAAGCCACAGGAGGGCAGAGAGGACGCTGCTGTGTCCGGCCCTGTCCTCCCAGCACTGGCCTAATGTCGGGCCTACAGTAGGCATGTCATAAATATTTGCTGAATGAAAATACACTCTTAATTTCTAGGTGCCAGGTGCCTTTATCCTCACATCACCCCTCATGCTCTTCCAGAATGTGACCCCAGCCATCAACAGGGGGAATCTAATCTCCCTCCAGGGCCCTTGAATTTGGGCAGGCTTGAGAGCGCTTGGACCAGGAGAGTGCAGGGAAGTAATGCTGTGTGACTTCCAAGGCTGGGTGACAAAAGCCTACTATGCAGTTTCCAACCCACTGGCTGGAATACTCTGAGGACTGCCATGCTGTAAGGAAACCAAGTCACACCGAGAGCCCACACACAGGCACTCCAGGTGGCCACTGACTTGCCAACTTGCTGAGTCATCCCACTTGGCCCAACACATGAGTGTCAGCGCCTTCAGATGGTCCTAGCCCCGCTGTTGCTGAGTGGCCCCTGGCTTTCAAATCTTCCCAGGTGAGGCCCCGGCCATTGTGGAGCTGAGCCAAGCCATCCTCACCATGCCCTGCCCAAATTCTTGACCCACAAGATCTGGAAGCCTAATAAAATGGCTGTTTGAAGGAGTCGCTGGTGATGCAGAAGTAGTAACCAGCACACACTCCGAGGTGCCCATGGCTACTCCCAATTTATGAAGACTCGGGTTCCCAGAGAGATAAGATAACCTGTCTGAGGGTGGGGAGCTGATAGCCCAGCTGTCAGCCAGTCTGGATTCACAGCCTGGCTTCCTGCCCCTGTTCCTGCTCATATTTTTTCAATCAGTGAAGATTTTCTGAGTCATAAGCTCCAGATACTGTGGCTATACCGAGAAAAACGTGAAGATACCCAAGTGCACACATGAATACACGTAGTATGCTCAAATATGAAACCAGGCCAAATTAGGCCTGCCCGCCCTTATAAATTCTTAGCTGACATTCCTTCAGACAGAATGGCTCCTTGGTCTGCTAAGTACTTATTGAGAGTCTGGGGGAACAAAGGCACTGGGCTAGATGACAGGAATATGAGTCAGGGGCCCATTATAGGAGAGGAGTCAGGAAAGGATAAAAAGAGAAGGAAAGATATTTCTTTCTCTGACATTAGACAAAAAGAGGATAAAAGGAAATACAAGTGTTCTAATAGCAACGTAAAGACATAAAGATGAGGGTACACAAGGGAACTGATGCCTTCTCTCACGCAGGAATCAGGATCATCTGTTGGTAAGGGTCAGGTGTGAGAAGAGAACCTGAGAAGCTTAAGAAAACAGTCTAGAATAAGCTCAGTGCAAATGCACTATAGAATTTCCTTTGCATTTTGTGTGTGTGTTTTCATTTACAAAAGAAAATTTTTTGTGGTGAGAGTGGGTGGGTGAGAGGTGAATGGAAGCATTGCTGGGCGGCTGTAAGGACCCAGCAGAATAGGCAATGGCCCCTTGATCCATCCTCACCATCTCTCCAGGGCCCACAGTAAGGCCAGAACTAAGAGTCACATGGGTGCCCCGGAGCTGTGCCCAGGTAGGAGAGAACAGATTCAGAGCTGGTCTCAGCCGCCTCCAGTAACTGACCAGGGAGAGTGGGGGGTGCCTGCCATGTGCCAAGCAGGCAGGATGCAGACTAGGAGGGGGTGGTCACAGAGTCAGGGAGATGGTGGCAGGGGAAAGGAAAGGCTATGAGGACTGACCAACTGCACAGGGCTGAGGATCCAGGGAGTGGCAGCACACCCTGCAAGAACATCTGCAGGGCGCTCTGTAGACCCAGACAACATGGTGGACAGTACAGAAGCTCTAAAGGAAAGGAAGAGACAAAGAAGTGGCCAAGGATGGTGGGGGGAGGAGGTCTCCTTCTTCTTCCCCCCACCTGCATCTCTCATCTACACAACATTCCTTCCCAAAATTCACTTCTCAAAAGAGTCTCCAGCACATTGTCACCATAGAATGGGAGATTGTCTATCCAGACAAGTCTCCCAGTGTTAGTAGCCTTCAGAGGATCTCAAGGTTAAACCTCTCTTGGAGATGACAGCTATTTCTTCACAACACCTAGAACTAGCACTACGTGAAACAAGTTGGATTTACCAGTCCATAAAGGGGATGTGCCTCAGTAAATGTTCACATACCCTTGAGGTCAATAGCTCTAGAATCAATATTTATTGGGTAAATGAATATTGCCTTTGAAAGAACATATTTGGGGAAAGTTCCCATTCTTGGTCCTGGAACTCAAAGGCCACCACAATCTGGCACAGGCTTGACACTGATACCCTCACTTGCATTTACACCCAGCCCCCGGCCCCCCTTCCAGCTGGACTGTCCTGGTTCCCACCACCCCACACATTCCTTCCCAGAGGGCACATGGATGTTCTCATCCAGGAAATCTGGTTCCTTATTCCTTACATCACAAAATGTCCTCCATCTTCATGGCTTGAGGTCAACTTCAAACCCTGTCTTGGGCCACCTCTCCCACTACATTCTCAGATTTATTAACTTCAGCATTAACTGAACAAATCACTTATAATTATCATTTACTGTCTTGTAACATCCTTTGAATTACTGTCTTAGACTGGGAGTTGGTAAACTTTCTCTTTAACTTTTTTTTCTCCAGATAGTAAATATTTTAGGCTTTGTGGGCCATACAAACTGTTGCAACTACTCAACTCTGGTGTTATAGTGAGAAAGCAGCCATGGCCAATAAAAAATGAATGATCATGGTTGTGTTCCAAAAAAACTACTTTTTTATTTAAATTCAATTAGCCAACATACAGTACATGATTAGTTTCAGATGTAGTGTTCAATAATTCATCAGTCACATATAACACCCAGTGCTCATCACAATAATTCATCAGTCACATATAACACCCAGTGCTCATCACACCACGTGCCTTCCTCAATGCCCATCACCCAGTTACCCCATCCCCCCACCCACCTTCTCTCCAGCAACCCTGTTTGTTTCCAATGTTAAGAGTCTCTCATGGTTTGTCTCCCTCTCTGATGACTTCCCACTCAGTTTTCCCTCCCTTCCCCTATGATCCTCTGCACTGTTTCTTATATTCCACATGAGTGAAACCATATAATTGTCTGTCTCTGATTGACTTATTTCACTCAGCATAATACGCTCTAGTTCCAGCCACATCGTTGCAAATGGCAAGATTTCATTTTTTGATGGCTGCCTAATATTCCAGTGTGTGTGTGTGTGTGTGTGTGTGTGTGTGTGTGTGTGTACACACCACATCTTCTTTATCCATTCATCTGTCGATGGACATCTCAGCTCTTTCCACAGTTTGGCTATTGTGGACATTGCTGCTATGAACATTGGGACGCAGGTGTCCCTTTGTTTCGCTACGTCTGTATCTTTGGCGTAAGTCTCTAGTAATGCAATTGCTGGGTCATAGGATAGCTCTATTTTTAACTTCTTGAGGAATCTCCATACTGTTTTCCAGAGTGGCTGTACCAGCTTGCATTCCCACCAACAGTGTAAGAGGGTTCCCCTTTCTCCACATCCTCGCCAACATCTGTTGTTTCCTGACTTGTTAATTTTAGCCATTCTGACTGGTGTGAGGTGCTATCTCACTGTGGTTTTGTTTGTTTGTTCTTTTTTAATTTTATTTATTTGACAGAGAGAGACACAGCAAGAGAGGGAACACAAGCAGGGAGAGTGGGAGGGGGAGAAGCAGGTTTCCCCGCGGAGCAGGGAGCCCGATGTGGGGCTCGATCCCAGGACCCTGGGATCATGACCTGAGCCGAAGGCAGACGCTTAACGACTGAGCCACCCAGGTGCCCCCTCACTGTAGTTTTGATTTGTATTTCCCTGATGCCGAGTGATGTGGAGCATTTTTTCAAGTGTCTATTGGCCATTTGTATGTCTTCTTTGGAGAAATGTCTGTTCAGGTCTTCTACCCATGTCTTGGCTGGATTATTTGTTTTTTGAGTGTTGAGTTTGATAAGTTCTTTATAGATCTTGGATACTAGCCCTTTATCTCCAACAAAACCTTATTTACAAAAATAATCAGCAGGCCACATTTGGCCTATCGGCCACGGTTTGGTAATCTCCATCTTAGACTGTTCTTTTAACTCATATTATCTCTTAAATTATATGTCTTGTCACTTAAAATAGATTTAAGTTCCTTAAAAGAACCAGGTATATATTTTTATTTACTCTTGACCCCTACCTGGCATAGTACTACACAAAGAACATACACATTTTTGAGTAATCATTTGAGTATATATTGAATGATGTGCTACATATCACAATTTTTTTGTTGTTTAAGTGTGTATACCGACGGCGCCAACATTAATTTCTAACTAGTATTAACTTAACTGAACTGTGTGCCATAAAGTGGTTTTGTTTTGTTTTTTTTAACTTTCCTGGTCTGCTCTTTTGCCAGATATTTTTCTTCTAATCATTTCCACAGACGGCCTAATCCATTCATCCTATCAGCTACGTAACAGACTAGCACATTCCACAAGCTAGTTGACATCAGTAGGACTTTGGCTCTCTGCAGATAGAAGTGTCCACTTCAGCATTCAGTTTCCCCCATCACATCACAACATCACAGAAGTATGGAGAGAGAAAGGTTTGCACAGGCAAAAGGGAAGCTTTCGGAAAAAAGAAAGGAAATCTATCATTGCTGTTCCCCGCAGAAGCAAACATGAAACAATTACCCATAACCAAAATAAAATTAACTTCACAGTGGGTTAGTGACAGTTCCTGTCAGATGCTTCTAGCTTGCTTCTAAATCGACAACTGCAACAGAGAGAAAAGAAAGTAGACATCTTCTGAAGAATTTCAGATATGCAATAAACTACATCACCCCCAAATACCCTGCCCTTGAATATGTTAAAGTAGATCGTACGTAAGGAGCTAAAAAGTAATAAAATGACAAATAGGTCACAGAAAGCCTGAGACTTGACTTCTTGCCAATAGTGACCTTTGATGCCGATAAAGTCCCCACTTCCTTTTATCACCTCAAGTGAAGGCAAGAGCACCTAAGTGCAGGCAATGCGGGCAGCGCGGATCCTTGTCCCCCAAGTGACCCTTACACGTGCTTAGAGATTCAAACAGCTGTACAGGTCCGTTAGGAAAACAGATGCTTCCACCCTCCCCCAAGCTTCCTCTCCCCAGCAGCAACTACTTTTAGCTCCTTTAGTTGATTTGGTCCTTGCTTCCACATCTGAAGAAGACGCCATCTTGGCTGTACGCCTTGATGTCTTCACTCTCGGCCACTATGTGCTGCCTTCCCACGTGGAAGCTGAGGTCTGCTCCCCTCACTCACCCCGTGGACACACCTCCCACCCTCCCCCACCCCCTAGAGGGGTGGGCCATCATTCTGGATGCAACAGTGTTCACTCTCTTTCAGGGCTGAATTCTTTCCCCCCAAAATTCCTATGGCCCAAAGCCGAGTATGTCAGAATTCGACCTTACTTGGAAATAGGCTCACTATAGATGTCATTAGTTAAGATGAAGTCTTTAGGGTGGGCCTACTCCAGTATGACTAGTGTGCTTCTCAAAAGGAGAAATTGGGACACAGAGACACCATGGAGTGAAGTAGGTGTGAAGAGACAAAAAGAAAAGACGGCCATCTCCAAGACAAGGAGAAAAGCCTGGAACACATCTTTCCCTGCAGGACTGCAAGAGAACCCATTTCTGCTGTCGAAGCCCCCCAGTGTGCGGCACTTAGTTCTGGCAGCCCCTGCAAACTGGTGCAGGCGATTAGAGCACTGGGAGGCCACAAACATTACGGAAGGCCTAGTCACAGGGTAGGTAGGTAGGCTCTATTTCTTTTGGTGACTTGTTCCCCCCCTCCCTGAGCTAATACTAGTCTTATTTGTTCCTTTGCTTAGTTTTCATTTTCTTCCTGAAAACTTCATTCAAAAACAGATTCCACTCTGAACTCTTCCTCTCTTGTCTACATTGGTGCTTGAGAGGTCCAGGTGGGCAGATGGTCTGTTATTTCACCCTCCGTCAGAGCCTTCTGAACTCGGGGAGGGGGGTGCATGAACATCAGGGGGCACCAACCATGTGGCAAGGGGGGGCTCCACCTTGATATGAGCTCAAGACACAGCACCATCCTGAAGCACAAGGAGTGGCTGCAGCTTTGGGAGCGGAGGCGAAACACCACCATAAATGGGGGTTCTCTGAAGATACCTGTGCCAGAGGGGAGCCCCGGGCAGAGGCTACGGGTGGCAGACAAGCACGAAGGCAGATGACAACCAGGACTGAGGGAGGGAAATCTCTAGAGGAGGTGCTTGATTAAGAGACATTCCTGGGATTTAAAAAAATTGTCTGCATAAACAAATGGCATTCTAGGGAATGTGAGCACATTTAGTTAAAATGTCCCTATTTAAAGATAACACGACAACTGTCTTCCACACCAATACCCAACTTCCCAAATTCTACCTTTGCAACTGGAGTAAATTTATTTAAAATAAAAAAAAAGAAGGGGAGGTGCTTTCGAGATAATCTCAATCAAAGAAACAAAGGCCAGAAAAA
The DNA here is from genome assembly GCF_964656455.1 of Halichoerus grypus. Classification (NCBI taxonomy): domain Eukaryota; kingdom Metazoa; phylum Chordata; class Mammalia; order Carnivora; family Phocidae; genus Halichoerus; species Halichoerus grypus. The sequence goes on along the minus strand of NC_135727.1, from coordinate 116,379,342 downwards.
ATAAGTCAGAGAATCATAGAGCTAAAAGAAAATGATATAGTCCAGACATCGCTGCAAAAAAATCTAGGATGCAGACTTTACTCCACAGCTTTTCTCAGTCAAGATCAAAAGTTCTCAATGATTTCTTATGTATTGTATCATCACCTTCCATCACATTCCACATAGGTTATGGCAATTCCCAAGAATTCATGCAGTAAAACAAAAATAGGGGTGCCTGGGTGGCTCAGTCGTTAACCGTCTGCCTTCAGCTCAGGTCATGATCCCAGGGTCCTGGGATCGAGCCCCGCATCAAGAGCCAGGGAAAGTTAAGACATCCGCACGTACAGTATATGTCCACCATATAGAGGCTTACTGCTTAGTGGAGGCAATTTGCCTTTTAGTTTCCTGACAACCAAACCAAAAAGGGAAACATGATCTTACATTGTTCACAGGAGCAAATAGGGTAGGGCGGGGGGTGGGGGAGCCCACAGCAAAAGGAAAACTAACTGGCAGAAAGAACTTTGCATGTGGGGCTTCATATAGCACTGTTTTTCAGCTGAGGGCAAACCAGGTCACAATGAGCTTTCTGAAAGAAAAGAAAGGGAAGGAAAGGAAAGAAAAGAAAAGAAAAAAAAGGAAAGGAAAGGAAGAGAGAGAGAGAGAAAGAAAGAGAAAGAAAAAGAGAGAGAGAGGAAGGCAGGAAGGAAGAAAGAAAGAAAGAAAACAGAACAGGGGCGCCTGGGTGGCTCAGTCGTTAAGCGGCTGCCTTCGGCTCAGGTCATGATCCCAGGGTCCTGGGATCGAGTCCCACATCGGGCTCCCTGCTCGGCGGGAAGCCTGCTTCTCCCTCTCCCACTCCCCCTGCTTGTGTTCCCTCTCTCGTTGTGTCTCTCTCTGTCAAATAAATAAATAAAATCTTTAAAAAAAAAAAAAGAACAGAACAGAATAAAAAATATCAGAGCATATCTCATATAGCAAAGGTAAATGTTTTCTTGTGAAATGAGTATTTCAATCGTAACTAAGGATGGGTATGCACATCAGACTGCAAAGTACAATATATTTCTCACTGGGATATATGATCACAAAAATTTGAAAAAGGGCAGGAGGAAATAGTAAGTGGACTTAATTTCCAGCCTGGACATTACCTATTCCCTCCTGGGGCTCCAGGTGGTGAGGAATAAACCACCCTTGCTGGGTCGCAGTCCTGACCCATCCCCTGCCCGTTTTACCCCTTGGCCTTTGACTCTGTCCAGTGGTCCTGCTTTGCACCTTCTAGGTCTTCCCCCAGTGGCAGCACCTTTGGGCAAGTATGACAGCTTGGGCTCCCTCTCTTCTCCCGGCCCCTCAACTTCCTGGCCCCCATCTCTGAATCTCCTGCCATCTCACTACCCCGGCCCACCCCGGTCACCCTGGTCTCTCTCACTTCTGTGAAAGCCTTAGTCAGGGATGGGAGAAACAGAATAGTACTTTGTCCTTCCTTCATCCTTCCGGTTCCAGACTGTATCTCCTTCAGTTTCTCCACATTGCTTTTGAAAATGTGAACCAATTACTTATACACCTATGTTCATAGCAGCACCATTCACGATAGCCAAAAGGTGGAAACAACCCAAGTGTCCATCAACTGAGGAATGGATAAGCAAAATGTAGTATAACCATACAATGGAATATTATTCAGCCTTAAAAGGGAATAAAGTTCTGGCACATACTACAGCTTGGATGAACCTTGAGGACAGTATATTAAGAAGTCAGTCACAAAAAAACAAATATTATAAGATTCCACTTATATGGGGTACCTAGAATAGGCAAAATCATAGACACAGAAAGTAGAATAGAAGTTACTGGGGGTTGGAGAGAGGGAATAGTGGAGAGTAACTGCTTAATGGGTACAGAGTTTCCGTTTGGGATGATGAAAATGTTCTGGAAATACATAGTGGTGATGTTGCTCAACATCATGAATGTACCTGATTTGCCACTGAACTACATACTTGAAGTGGTTAAAATGGTAAATTTGATGTTTATTTTTTTTGCCACCATTAAAAAAATGCATAACCTCAGTCCAATCATGAGAAAACCTAGTCTGAGGGACTTTCAACAAAATACCGATCAATACTCTTCAAAAGTGTCAAGGTCATGAAGGTCAAGGAAAGATTAAGCAAATGTCATAGAATGCAGATTATTGAGAAGAAATGACAACTAAATACAATGTGGGATCCTGGATAGGATCCTAAGAACAAAAAAAGGACATTAGTTGGGGCACCTGGGGCTCAGTCATTAAGCGTCTGCCTTCGGCTCCGGTCATGATCCCGGGGTCCTGGGATCGAGCCCCGCATCGGGCTCCCTGCTCCGCGGGGAGCCTGCTTCTCCCTCTCCCACTTCCCCTGCTTGTGTTCACTCTCTCGCTGTGTCTCTCTATGTCAAATAAATAAAATCTTTAAAAAAAAAGGACATTAGTGGGAAAACTTAAGAAATTAAACATGATCTTTAGTAAATAGTATTACACCAATGTTGATTTCCTGGTTCTGATAACAGTACTGTGATTATGTAAGATGTGAACATTAGGGGAAGCTGAGTGAGGGATATATGGAAACTATACTATTTTTTGCATCTTTTCTTTAAGTCTAAAGAAAAAATTAAAAGTTCAAAAAAATTTTAAAAATCAACCCACCCTTAAAAAATAGTGTAATATATGCCAATGTACATTAGTTAATCCTTACCCTGAAGGTGGTCAGTTCACATGTGAAGTACCCAAATCAGAAAAGAACACTCCAGGGATAGTGGGTCAGCCTTTGAAAGACCAATGAGAGTCCATCTGCAGCAGAGTTAGTCAACAGGCATAACGGAAATGAGCAATGGCTCCCTGCTCTCTGCATTGGGTGAAAATATCATGCTGGCAGCTCGACCCTAGCAAGAACCACACAGAAGAATCTAGGAATACCGGCATCCATCGCTTTCAGAAAAGGGGCCCTGGACTCTATCAGGACCCTTGGTCATCCATTAAAGAAGGGCCCTGTCCCCTCCCTGGGGGCTAACCGAATCCGGCCACTGGGACACCATAACATCTGCACTGACGGTCTCTCACTTGGCCAGAGAGCTTGAACTCTGCAGAGCATGAGGGACAGGCAGGGTTCCCTCCAAGCCTACTTGCTAACAAGTGTTGAGTGAGTGGCCAAAACTGGTCTGAGACTTGCTTTCCCTGTAACATACCTCCTGGTCGTGGGATTGTGGAAAAGGACGCACAGGCTCCCATCAGCTGTTTCCCAAAAGAATGTGACAATTCTTCAAAGGACAAACCAGTTTAGGTCAGTTCACAACAGACAATGTCTTGGGATTCCTGAGAACACGTTTATGGCCCAGAGAGCACGCGCCGGCTCGGGCCGACACCCCCCGGAGTGGAGCCCTCCAGGGACGGGGTCTCCACCTGGGCTGCTGCTGTCTCCAGAGAGGGCCGTTTGGGCAGTGACAAGCCTCCCCTGGGACACCAAGTGTCCACACTGAGCTCCTCGGGCTTACGGGGGCAGGAGCATTCTAAATGTCCAAAACCTGACCAAACTAATTTATTTAGCCCAAGGTCTTCAAGTTGACTCAACAGTGGAATCAATCACAAAGCACACAACGAGAAAGCCCATGCTTTTATTTTCTTTAGGGCCAGATGTAATCAAGCCCATCTTCTATTTTCTTCCTCCCAGGGGGCAGACTCATCTGTCATTTCCTGTCCTCATCCCCCTGCTTCCTCATTCCCCTCTTGCCGGTCACAGCCCAGCTGTTTCCAGCCATTCCAACTCCTGGCTCTGCTTCAATGCGACCCGAGACCCCAGCAGCCCTGGGAGAGGGTGGCCCTCAGTGAGAGTCTCAGCTAGGATCATCAAAAACCCAGGACAGTGGGGCGCCTGGGTGGCTCAGTCGTTAAGCGTCTGCCTTCGGCTCAGGTCATGATCCCAGGGTCCTGGGATCGAGCCCCGCATCAGGCTCCCTGCTCCGCGGGGAGCCTGCTTCTCCCTCTCCCACTCCCTCTGCTTGTGTTCCCTCTCTCGCTGTCTCTCTCTCTGTCAAATAAATAAAATCTTTAAAAAAAAAAAAAAAAAAAAAACCCGGGACAGTCTACAGTGCACCAAGGCCATCTGACAAACTTTACGGCCCGCTGGGCTGAGCGAAACCTCCTTTGCAACTTCCTCAAACTCTGCAGAGATGGAAGCTGTCTTCCACACAGGCTGCCACCAAATCGACTGCCCCTTTGGCCCTACCTGACATGGAGATCGAGAAGAACAACATCCCCACCTGAAGCTAATATAACACTGTATGTTAATTTTACTGGAATTTTAAAAAAAGAAAACAGCATCCCTGGCGTGGCAGGCAGAACAGATACATCCTAATCCCTGGAGCTGTGACTACCTGGCAAAGGGACACGAAAGTTGCAGATGGAATTAAGCTGGCTAATCAGCTGACCTTAAAATCGGGAGATTACCCTGAATTATCCTGGTGGACCTGATGTAATCCTAAGGGTTCTTCCAAGTCTAAGTTGGGGGCAAAGAGAAGGTCAGAGTGATGTGATGTGACGTGAGGAGAGGACCCCCTGCTGCAGGCTTTGAAGATGGAGGAAGGGGGCCGTGAGCCAAGGAATGTGAACAGTCTCTAGATGCTGGAAAAGACAAGGGAATATCATTTTCCCTAGTTTCCAGAAAGGAACACAGCCCTGTCAACACGAGTTTAGTCCAGTGAGACTCACATCAGATCTCCGATCTATAGAACAGTAAGACAATAAATTCATGTTCTTTTAAGCCACTAACTCTGTGGTCATTTGTCATGGCAGCAAAAGGAGACCAGTACACCCGACTATCAAATACTGGAGTAGCTTGTTTCGGGCCTAATAAATGAGTGAGTCCCGAGTAAAACTATCTTCCAAAGTCCACAACACTTGCCTCCCCTGAAGGCCTGGCTCCATGCCACTGTTGCCGCTGGCGTCCATTCCCGTAGGCCTTACCTCCAAAGAAACCAGTGCCCGGGGACAGAAAACGCACGACACGTGGTTTTGTGTCACAGGGCTATTCTAAATAGAACACTTTGCCTGTGCCATTTTTATGAGGTATTTGCTTGACACAGATCTTAAAAAAGAAAACCCACTCAGAGTTATTTCTGTAACTGAAGGTGGGCAAGAATGGGGATAGTAAAATGAGATTATTACTTATGAAATGAGCAATGGAAGTTAAGCTTATTCTTACCTATCATTTAATGCATCACTCTGCAACTAAGTATGGTGAGGCCAATTTCCATTTCGGGCCGCCCCAACCCCACAGTACATGGGTCTGAGTCTCAGTGTTGTTCTTCAAAGGCCTCGAAGCTAGTAGATGCCAGTCTGTTCTGGTTATTTATTTGGCCAGTGCCAGAAACTCAGAGAGAGCCAGAAGTCACTCTTTTTCAACACACTTTCTGTGTGTGTGGCAAGCACCGTAAATGTGCAGAGACACAGAATCCTCCTGAACAGAGGGTGGGGGTGAAGAAGAGCCACATGGCGGTCAGCACTCCATATTTCAAGAGATTTGGATTCTCTTTCCAACCAGCTGGGAGTCAGGGTTCCAACTCGAACGGTGTCTAACTGACAAAGGTCATGCTCAGCGATTCCTATGACCTAGGCTTGACAGTAGTTAGGGCTAACAAAGGCTGGCCGAAAAATAAAAAAAAGCCATGATTTCCAATGCCAGAACAGTGGGCCATTTAAGCTCTATTTTTAGCAAGTCTCGCTTACCTATGAAGCAGCACCTGGCTCCTATAATTCTCCAAAGCATAAAAGCATTAAAAGATCGGAGTGGCTGTGACAAATGGGCTGGTCCCCAAGTGAGCATTTCCACACTGACAAAAGTAGACAGCCAACAGTCCGACTGGCCCCCCTGGCTTCCAAAGGGACCCGCCATCATGCTGCCAGCTCTCAGCCATTAGCAACAGTTAAAATATTAAGCCAAATGACAGAGGAGTTTCTGCTACCAATTTATGATACTGGAGACTCCACGTCTTTGACAAGAGGGCATTTCCTAAGCAATGCCTCTCTGGGGACGAAGAAAAGAATCCTGAGGCAAAACACCAGGGACTAGCTCAGGCTAAAGAGAAAGGACAGCAAGAGGAAAAGAGAAGAAAAACGTCGCGTTGCAGGGCACTCGGGGTGGGGGGGCCAGCGACACTTCCCTAAAATGCAGGATGAGAAGCCTGCCGAAATGAGCACACTGCCTCCCTTATCTCGATCTCCTCTGCACAGCGCAGGGCACAGCATGCGCTTCGGTACGTCCCCGGGAGGAAGTGTGGCAAGCCCACACGCCGGCCAGCGCTGAGATAAAGCGGCTCTCTTCTGTGGCGGACTCACGGCAAGGAAGCTTTGGAAGAGACAGTAAAACAGGCCGGCCCGCTGGCCGCCCTCACAACACGGGGCGCCCTTGTCTGAGCCCGTCCTTGCTCTTTCCTGGACGAGTGCGGCGCCAGCGAGATGCCCGGTAAAGGCTCAGCAAGGGCCACGGGAGACGCCGTGTTGTACGGCAGAGGCGGTCCCCGCACAACCACCGTCGTGCCGCCGCAATTCTCCGACAGACCATGCCACGGAGACTTTTTACTCGTCTCTTCGGTTCTGTCAAGACAGAAATACATGCAAACACGGGAGCACACGTTACGCCGCGACAGGGCCAACAGCAGGGAAGACTGTGAGCAGCGCGGACTTCCTCAGCTGCTCCTGACCATCCGCGGTGTGTGCAGGAGCCGTGAATAAGCAATACCATCAAATACCGACTTCCGGCCCAGGTTGGGGAAACGAGACTCTGGCTTTAGAGTCATACATCATATGTTGTTTTCACTCATTCAACAAACACTTTTCTTTTGCTGCTCATTCTGGCTCAGACACCGTGCCAGATACGGGGAGACCAGTGGGGAGGAGACGACCGTGGTCTTTGCCTCAGCGCCAAAGGATCGACAGTCCACGGAGCATGATTCATGGGGTCCTTGCAGTACCCGGTGGGGCTTCCTGAGCCAGCACGTGCCCAGTGCCCTCTCCTCAAGCAGTGACCCTTCTCCCGTGCATCCGGACGTATCCGCATCCGAGTTAGGGGTGGGGAGGGAGGAAAAGGAAGAGGGAATGGTGTCTGGCTACAACAAATCGGGTTTCCTTGCATTTTCCAGCAGACCAAGTAAAGCAAAGATAAATAAGACGTCTCATGATCCCCCCTCAAAAATCAGTAACTCATCCTCAATTGGTGGTTTCTTCCCGTTCATAACTATCAAGCCAGGAAAGTGAAATTATGACAGTAGCATGCAGGAATTATTTTAGCCAAACATGCTATTCTCTTCCACCTCCTAAGCAGGAACTCATCAGCTCCAGGCTGTGAGCCAGGATTTCCCAGGACAGGGCTTAGGACCGTACAGAAGGAAGGGACCAGGCAAAGACTTAGCAGAGCCCAGGGAGAGCAGGGAAGCAATGGGAAGGCGCCCAGGATAGCGCTGTTGGAGCCAGAGAAAAAGACTAATGAGTATCACAGACTCCGAAGTCATCACCACAGCAAGGTTTCCCTACTTTATATCTAAAAATTAGTGCACACATAAATTTGACACACTACTGACTTAGCCCCCCATTATCAGAAGGAAGCAATGGATGGCAGATGAGAAAACAAAGATTCCTCAAAGCTCTCCAGTTGGGGGGAGATGGGGAGGACCCGAGCTAGCACAGAAATCAGATGTGACCCCACTCCTCCCCCCTGCCACTCCGCCCCCCTGACCCTGGCCTCCTCGGGTTGATTCAGAACTCTCCCATCATGTTATGCCTTTAAATATCTTTTCTTACCACTGAAGGTCCACCACCTGGACGCTCCTGACAGGACAATCTATTTTAAAACAGCAGCTCCCAAGGCACATCCAGCATAGAGCCAGCACACACATGTCAGCACCAAGGTCAATGATGACACGGGTCTAAAGAAAGTGCAGCAGACACTGGTGGTGTTCTGGTGCTCAAACTACAGCTCAGGTGAGTGGGAAGAGCCTGGGATATCGGAAACTATTGGCATTTCTCACTCGTGGGCCAGGCAGACACATGGTGGGACCAAGGTTAGCAGATGAAAAACAACATACCAACCCTGCTGGTTGTGACAGGAACATTCAAAGGAGAGGGACCCGGAGTCAATAATTAAATAGCAGGTCCACCTGGAGGTTCACATAATCCTTGTGACATGCAAATTTTCAGCAACACTCTCTGAAAGAATGATTCAGCCCCAACCAAAGAGAGCACAGTCTGGTTGTAATTTCAGGAGAGAATTCAAACTGTTGAGGTTAGGGATGTTTGAAAGCCAACTCAATGGTCTAGTGGGGTAGGCAGGGCACCCCAAAAGTTAAGACGATCCAGGAACAACAGTATAAGCCTGATTATCTCTAGCAACTGATTGCCAATCATAGCTCATGTCTGGGAGGCAACAGAGAGTGGTGGGGAGCACAGCAAACTGAATTCACACGCTCACCCATCTGGACAGAGCTCCCACGGCTGCAGCCGAGCAGGAGTGCCAGCCCAAGGATACCAGAAGACTTGGCGTTGAAGAGCAGCCAGGGATCTCAAATGTTATGGAAACATCAACTGGATCCCCAGACATCAGCAATTTGAGATTTATAAAACACCGTGGGCCGCTATGAGATTCTGATGTGGCTCTCACAGTTCCTAACAATCTTAAGATTATTTTCTACACTGAATTTCCAAAACACCATCCACAACCTTACTACTCATAGGCCCAGTGTTCCCAGCACTCACGCTCAGTCCACACAACTCAGTTCGGCACCATTTTAAGACGTTCCGAATTCATTGGAGGCATTTGTTTTTATGTTATTTCTACATTCTGGCAGAAGAAAAAATGTGTAACTTCAGATGATTCTGAGTTATTTTCTAAAACTTCTGTATATCTACCAACATTGAGGTAAGTATTTGCAGTCTTCCACCAAAGAGACAGAGTCAGGGACTTACAGATATGACCAGAGTTCTCCCGTTCGCCCGTCTCTCCCTGCTGCCTTAGTCAGTGTGCTGCTGTAACAGGAATACCAGAGCCTGGGTGACTTCGCCAAACGTTTATCCCTCGCAGTTCTGGAGGCTGGAAGTCCAAGATCACAGTTCTGCTGAGAACCCTCCTCGTGGTCTCCTCACACAGGGGTTGCAGGAGTGGTAGAGAGAAAGGTGGGGGGAGAGGAAGAGGGAGAGAGGGGGCGGGAAGAGAGGGAGAGAGAAAGAGAGAGAGAAAGCTCTCTGCTATCTCTTCTGATAAGGCCACTAACCCCATCATGACGGTTCCACCCTCATGACCTAATTACCTCCAAAAAGTCCAACCTCAAAATACCATCTCATTGGGGATTAGGGTCCCAACTTTGTGGGGACACATTCAGTCCACAGTACATGCCAAAAAAAAATCTGTGTGTCTGTCTGTCTCCAACCCCTCTCTCTTTCACACACACACACACACGCACACACGCACACACGCACACACATGCACAGAAAACAGATGAACACACAAGCTGGGGGGCCCAAAGCTATAAGGACAGGGGGCTATGATCAGTGCACCCATCATGTGCACAGAATGTATGAGGGGGTCTTCACATGTGAGAGGGCTCTAGCACAATGTACTAGTGTGGCCTTTTTGGTTGTTTCTTAGTAACTCACTTGAGGCCCTACTCTGTGCCAAGCCTCCTACTACACACCATGTATTTAATCCTAGTGACACCAGCTGCCCCGTGGGCCCCCCGCGGAAACTACAAGTGGGCCAGCTGTTGGAAGTGGCCTTCACAAAAGGAATGCAGCAAACAGAAGACAGATGGAGGGCATTGTCACTTGTGAGAGAGAAAAAGTAGGCCTCAAAAATACGGTTTGCTTTTGTGATCATTTAGACATGTGAACACTGGGAATCACAAAGTAAGAGAAAACAAAGTCCCATCTTCAACAGGCTCACCGGCTCTGACAAATTTAATACTCTCAGAATACACCCAGTCATGAGACTGGCACAAATGTAGGCAGGTGATGCAACAGAGACTGATGATTACCTCCCAGTGTCCCCTTCCTCCTTTTAGAAATAGAACCCTTCCCTCCTTCCAGGGTAAACAGAATAATGGCATCCCCAAATATGTCCACATGCTAATTCCCAGGACCTGTGCATAGGTTATAACCAGGCAGAACGAGCTTTGCAGGTGTGATTAACTCGAGGCTCTTGAGATGGGGAGAATATTCTGGATTATCTGGGTGGGCCCAGCGTCATCGCAAGGGCCTGAAAACATGGAAGAGGGAAGCAGATGAGCCAGAGAAGATGTGAAAACAGAGGCAGGGGTAGGAGCGACGTGAAGAAGGGACCGTTAGCCAAGGAGTGCGGCTGCCTCTAGAAGCTGCAAAAGGCAAAGGACAGGTCCTTCCCTGGAGCCTCCAGAAGGAACGCAGCCCTGCCAACCCATTCTGGACTTCTGACCTCCCGAACTACAAGACAATAACTCTGTATTGTTTTAAGCCATTGAGTTTGTGGTAATTTGTTACAGCAGGAATAGGAAACTAACACTCCCAGCCCCAGGTTGTGTGGGGCACATGGCTGCCCAGGGGGAAACTACATCCCCCAGACCTACCTGCAGCTGGGGCTGAGACTAGCTACATTTGTACCAATGCGCTGTGTGAGGGAATGACATGAGCAGTTTCCAAGTCACATGCTTTAAAGAGAGGAGCTGCTCAACCCCCACCTCCCTCCCTCTCCCCACACGGGCTGGAAGGCAGACCAGTGCCCACAAGGCCCTCCTACCACCCTACCACGCTGACAAAGGCAAGGCCCTAGCAACGGTGGAGGGGGCGACAGGAGAGGAGGCACCTGACCCCATGACCCTGCAGAGCAGAGCCATTCACTCATTCTGAACTGTCCAGGGCTCAGCAGGCAGCGGCCAGAGAGGAAAACAGACAGCTATGCCATCTTGGGGCCTCTGTGACAGCCATTTAGCCTATCCCCTAATATATCTGGGGTACCAAATGTTGGTGGGCATGGGAGCAGCAGAAATGTTTACGCTCTGAGATTATACACTTTGAAAACCAATTTGGCATTCTCTTCTCAAGCTCACATACTCTCTCCTTCAATAAATACGCTCTCTTCTTTATTCATTAGTTTGATTGTTCCCCCATTCCCTGGGAGAATATGCTGGTACAACCACTTTGGAAATCTAGCAACTTGAAAGCCAGCAAAATCACTCCTTGCTATACACCTTTAAAAAAACATATTTTACACATGGCTCCTAGAGGCATCTACTAAAACGATGATAGGAAGTCCATTCACAGTAGCAAAAAACTGGAAGCAATGCAAAAGTCCACCAGCAAAAGAAAGGATAAATACACAAAGGCACACCAGACAGGAAAAATAAACAAACTATAAAACGAGAGACAACAAGCAAAACACAAGTCTCTGTGCAGTATGGTGTCAGGTTTAAAAAATTAAAACCAAGCAAAACCAGACAATATGTTTTTAGGAGATATATGTGGAAATGATAAAGAAACTGTTAAAGAAGGGAATGATGATTTTTAAATATGCAAACAATGAATCATGGAACACTACATCAAAAACTAATGATGTAGGGGCGCCTGGGTGGCTCAGTCGTCGAGCGTCTGCCTTCGGCTCAGGTCATGATCCCAGAGTCCTGGGATCGAGCCCCGCATCGGGCTCCCTGCTCCGCGGGAAGCCTGCTTCTCCCTCTCCCACTCCCCCTGCTTGTGCTCCCTCTCTCGCTGTGTCTCTCTGTGTCAAATAAATAAATTTTTAAAAAAACTAATGATGTAATGTATTGTGATTATATAACATAATAAAATAAAATTTTTAAAAAAAGACCCATGATGGGGGCACCTGGATGGCTCAGTTGTTAAGCGTCTGCCTTCAGCTCAGGTCATGATCCTGGGATCCTGGGATTGAGCCCCACATCAGGCTGCCCCCTCAGCAAGGAGTCTGCTTCTCCCTCTGCCCCTCCCCCTGCTCATGTTCTCCCTCCCTCTCTCTCAAATAAATAAAATCTTTAAAAAAAATAAAATAAAGAATAAAAAAATAAAAAACACAATGTGAATGCCCTTAATGCCACTGAACTATACACTTAAAATGGTAAAAATGGTAAATTTTATGTTATGTATATTGGACCACCAAAAAATAAATAAAAGCTCATAACACTTTCAAATGTTTAAGGCAAAATAGGGATTCTTGGAAATCATTTTCCTTGTGAGGGGACCTTCCACATTACTCGTTTGAGAAACCCTGCTCTATCTGGTTTCTCTCTAGACCTCCAGTGAGAAGGGAGTTTCGGAGACTGACTAAACATTGTCGAATCTCAGAAAGTTGTCTTCTAACTTGACGTGTGTTCCTCAAATTAAGACCTTTCTTTCTTTCTGGATAAACAGAATTTCTTCAAACAAACACCCTTTGGTTTGACAGCTTACTTCACTGTGTGGTTCCTGAAATAATCACATCACAGTCTCCCTCCCAGTTAGGGAAATGAAAGTTAGGGGCGCCTGGGTGGCTCAGTTGGTTAAGCGACTGCCTTCGGCTCAGGTCATGATCCTGGAGTCCCTGGATCGAGTCCCGCATCGGGCTCCCTGCTCGGCAGGGAGTCTGCTTCTCCCTCTGACCCTCCCCCCTCTCATGCGCTTGCTCTCTCTCATTCTGTCTCTCTCAAATAAATAAAAAAAAAAAAAAAAAAATCTTAAAAAAAAAAAAAAAGAAAGTTAACTAAAATGTGTCATTGAGTGGAACCCTAAATATCTCTGAGTTCCTCTGGTTATCAAACCTTACATTTAACAGGCACTCAATAAACACTCGTAGAATTTAACTGAATTCCAATACACGGCAGTATTGGGTCAACTGTCTTGTTTGTTCTACCAGTACGAGCTGGTTATGCTCACAACTTGAAAATGTAAGAAAGGGAGAAAGTATGTGGTAGAGCTGAGCTACCGATGCTCTTTAACATGTACTATCACGAAGTTTAGAACTTTTATAGAAACTTGCCCCCAAGAGGGCATCATACATATTCAACTAATTTTTTACCAGGTACATGAGCTGACATTTGGCATGGGCTGTTGGCTGAGGAATAAATGCTTACATGATGCTATCCATTAACGAAACTGATGCACCATGAAGGCAAGGCTTTGAGATGGTTCTTCTGGCCTGGTTCTTGAGATTCTGACCAGCCCTACCCATTGCCCTTTGAAGCTAAAAGCATAATATTTTGAGGGGAGTGTATGATGATGACACAAAGCTAAGCTCAGAAACCACAGGAGGGTTATTACAGCCATGACCTTTTCTTTGTCGGCGCGGGACTTGGACCCACATCCCAGAGAAATATAAAGTCACAATGAGGACCCAGGGCCTCCAGGACACATTTTTCCCTATGACTTTAGAAAACAAAGTTCCTTTCAATGCCAGTCAGGGCATGAAGTGAAAAGAGGAAGGGAAAGGGAAAAGAAAGAGAAGGAACCAAACCCCCAAGGGTTTCGCCTTTCACTGCATATACCCTAATCTCACACCTGAATGCTAAACCAAGATTAATCACCCAAAATGGCACAATGAAGAGGGTACAGTGTTGTGGACTATGAAAGCCTCGCTAGCAATCTCCTTCAGAGGTGTCTCTCTTCCCCCCTCCCATCTCTGTCCCTGTCTCTGTCTCTCTCATCCCCGTCTCTGTATCTGTCTCTGTCTCTCTCTCTCACGCACACATGCACACACAGGTGAAGCACATAGAGTATAGAAAGGATGATAAGCCATATGAGCACAGTTTCTTGAACTAAACCTGAAAGCAAGCACAGGGACGGCAAGTACCCCATGAATCCCCAAGTAATAATCCCCACAGCCTCAGGTCCTCTTCATTATCATCATCATCCTTGGCCATTCTAGTCATTTAGAGGGCTATGGAAACAAAGAATGGATATAAAATGTAATATAAAATATAAAACCCTGCCTACGACCTGAATTCCTTAAAGGGTAAAAAGGAAAATGATGTCCATCACATCCCCATTTATAATATCAAGATTATGGAAACACTCTCACTGCTCAAATGATAGGGAAATAGTTACATAAATTGAGATTCATGAACTGAGATATTCAGCAACTAAAAACACTGGCTTTGAAGACGACTATGAAGGTAAAAAGACACCAGGCCACACACCCACAAGTATGTAGTAAAAAGGCTGAAAAGACGTACACCAAAAGAAAATGAGAGTGCTTGCATCGGGGTACAGTCTGGGCTGCCAAATTCTCCTGCTTCCTATTTTCTAAACCCTCCAATACAGTCGCTATATATTTATAACCAAAAAAATTTAAGGTTCGAGAATCTTGGAGCTAGAAGAAGAAACAGCCTAGAATGTACTAGCTCCCGTGCAGGTCCTGTAAGGTGAGTCCCTCCCGGGCAGCGAGCCTGTGCCCTCCCTCCCACCGCTGGCTCACCCCCACCCCCAGCGTGGGGCAGCGGCAGGGGCTCCTCCCACAGGCCCGCACAGGGACCACTTTGCGAAGGTTTCTCCTCCCCCAGGGGGACCACACCTCCTGCTGTGGCCGTTGTGACCTTAGACTGCACTGAATAAACGAATAAACGACAGTTTCACCTAGTCCCAGGGCCACAGTAGGTGGCCTGAGCAAAGGAGGTGGTGGTGGTGACGTGGTGACCAGTGGAAAATCCGGGAGGCCTGGCAATACTGGCGGGAGAAGGCTGTAAGGAAGCAGTGGGAGGGAGGGGTGTGAGAAGGGGGTTTTCAGGAGTGAAAGGGTGTTGGGGGAGGGAGAGGGAGAGAGAGAGAGAGAGAGCTCAGAGAGCTGGCTGAGGAGGAGGGAGAAGAAGAGGAGGAGAAGGGGGAGGAGATGCGAGGTAGAGGGGTGGGAAAGGAGAGGGAGTTGGAAGAGGGGTTAGTAAGACGGGGAGGGTAAGTAAGAGGGGTGTGGAAAAGGGGGATATGGAGGAGGATGAGTGTGGGTGAGAAGGGGCACAGACAGGGATAGGAGAGGAGAGGTGAGGAAGAGAGAGGATGGGGCAGTAAGGAGGTGGGAGAGAGAGAGAATGAAGGAAAGACAGAAAGAAAGAAAGGCAGAGAAGAAAGGGACAAAGAGAGGCCCTGGGAAAGGGGAGGAGAGAAAGAAAGGGAGGGAAGGAGGGTCAGAAGAGGGTGGGTGGTTGGGGTATGGGTGGACAGCGAGGGGAAAGACAGGGTACAAGGGAAGAGAAAATTGGGGAAAGAGTGGGGGTAGGGAGAAGGTGGGGAGAAGGTAGGAAAAGGGATTACTTGGAAGGCAACAGAGGAGGAGGGAGACATAGCCGGAGAAGTGTGAGGGAAGAGGACAGGAGGGTAGGAGAGAGAGGGAGTGGGGGGATCGAGGGATGAGAGATAGGGTGAGGGGACCAAGAAAGGGTGGGGGAGAGAGAGTAGAAAGCAGACAAGGCGTGAGGTTGGAGAGAAGCAGCAGGCCAGACATTGGGGGGCAGTCCCCTGCCCCCTTTTCCCTTCGCCTCTCCGACTGGGCGGTTCACTCGCCAGGCAGGGGCTGTTTTTCACAATGTCTTCATCTCTTCCTCCATTTAAAAACCCACAGGTTCCCTAAAAGAGCCAGATAATGTCACAACTGTACCCCACCCCCACAGTGTGCTATCAGCAACCCGTCCGAGTGCCTCCAAAGTCACATGCACACATTTTTACGTGCTGCCAATGCAAAGGAGAAACTACGGTGAGTTACACAACTGGGGTCTCAAAGGAAAAAAATAACCCCTTCACTCACTCGGAAGCACAACTGTGCCTGGCGTGGCCAGGAGCCCTTCCTCAAGGGAGCCTTATGAAAGGGCCTCCAAAGACGGACGGAACATCCTCAAAGACCGTAGCACCACCTCACACCAATCACCCCTTTGTCAAGAGAAAGCCAGGAAAAATGGGCACAGGGCGCTTTCAGGCATGCTGGCCTACGGCTTCCACGCGTCCTCATTTATAGTGCCCGCCCCAAGAGTGACCCCGGGTCCCCCGGCTCACCGGCACTGCTCCCGGGCAGCCTGCCCAGCACCCAGCACACACCTGGAGGAGACCCTCCTTAAACATTTCCACGGAACCAGACCCGGGCACGCCCTGCCCCTCGCAGAAGTGGGCCCACAGCAGCCGCCTGTGTATCCTCAGGGGGCGATGTTGACTCCGGGGGCCTCAGTCTTGCTCATGGGAATTTGGGACTGGGATGATGAATCAAATCCCTCTTAACAAGTGGCTGGAACTGCGGCATGTGCCCCATGAAGGAGTTGCACAAAGAGAAAAACTGGGACGGGGCAGGGAGGGGAGACGGCCAGATGGCATGGGGGGGCAGCTGGCCTATCCCTGGTTCTGGGGTTTGTTGGGGCCCTTGGCTTGCATGCAAGGCCCCTGTGGTCCTGTACTAAGCCCCCCTTTTCAGATTAACAGGCTCTGCTTAGCTTCCTCACTTGAAGAAAGTCCTTACTGCGCGCGCGTGCGTGCACACACCCACTATGAAGCAGGAGACAGTCCTAACCCAGTTAAGGAACATGGTCTCCATCAGTTAAGATCCAGGACAAAGTTTCTACCAGTTATGAAACCCAGATCAGTTGAGACTCAGGGATACACAGCAGAATCTCCTAGAGAACTCTTCCAAAATATGCCTGTCGGTCCATCAAAACCAGATGAGGAGGACCCAGGCATAGCGTTCTGATGCACATTCCCCAGGGGAGGAACCCACCAGCTCCGGAGAAGTTCCATCTGTTTGTTCGGGCCCCTGGGTGGCTCAGTCAGTTAAGGGTCAGACTGTTGGTTTTGGCTCAGGTCGTGGTCTTGGGGTTCTGAGACTGAGCCCCACATCGGGCTCGGGGCTCAGCACAGCATGGAGTCTGCCGGAGATTCTCTTCCTCTCCCTTTCCCTCCCTCTCTGCCCTCCCCCCCCACTCTCTAAATAAATAAATAAATAAATAAATCTTTTAAAAAAGAAGTTCCATCAGCAATTAATCATAATGTAAAAAGGAGGGAGAAATAATGGAAATGCCTGTCTGCTGTTATGGGCATGAAGTCTGCCTGGAAGAATTTGGGAGAAAGAAAATGGGGGGGGGGAATCACCGGAGAACTGGAGGACTGGGATTGGGAAGGAGACCTGTCACTGTGAGCACTTTTCACCTTTTGAATTTTGAAATATGTGGATGTATAACCTCTTCCAGAAACTAACTTTTAAAAATGTTTTTAAAATTTCCCCAGCAAGCAGCTGTAGTCTCAAGGCCCAACAAACAGATGAGCACTGTGAACTGCTTCCCTTTGCAAATCTGTCCTCAACTGGTGAGCCCCCTACTCCTATTTTTTCCCCAGGCCCCCCAAAGCTAATTACTTTCTTTTCATTTCTTTTCTGACATTCAAAGGTAGCAATTAAGCTAAAACATCACCATCAATTTCCCAACACTCCTCTGCCAACCTGCTTAGGTGTCAGCAATGAGCTAATTGACAGACTGTATTTGGGTTGACACCTCTGCTGTCCATCTAATATTTTAAGGAGAACAAAAGGGCAGTGAGAAATCACTGGTTAAGTGATGAAAAACTATCCCATTTGGTTCATTGTGAAGAGGGGTTTTGGTTTCTGGTTTTTGAATGACCAAAATAGGAGGAAGGCAATGCCCATTTATGAGGCCATTCATGTCAAATGAATTTTACCCAGAAGCTAGCATGTAAAATGTTCAAGCAGAAGGTAGTATCCAGAACAGTCTGGTGAAGAAAATGAATATCCATGAAGAAGCTGGCTAAGAGGAGAGGAGAGCAACGCCAGGAAGGCCTTTCCCAGTTCTTATCCAAAACAACATTCAAGCACCTCCTTCCAGCTCTAGGCACAAAAATGAGAACTAGTTGGAATAATTAGGGAGGACACTAAGCTAATTAAAGACTTTTCACACAGGGAGTGGGTGTGTGATGGATAAAACCAGTGCAGCCCCAGAGGACCAGACCTAGAACAGGGCCCTAAGTCTTCCAAGTCTAGAACAGTCCAGAAAAATCCAGCAAAAACACAAGGGCTGATGTTTGCATACTGACTGATAAGAAGTTGAAATTTAAGGAGATGGTCATTTAAACTACCTATATGTGCTGTACTGGGTGCTTAAGGACTTAAATTTGTTAGGCAAAACGAGTAATTAATGACCAATTCAATATTTATAGTATTTAATCCAAGACACTGAGGAAGAAACAGCAGTATGAATTGAATAGCACTTCATCTTGCCATTCTGTCCTCCACCTGGGGGCAGACCAGCCTCCTGGGGGAGGGGGGGCAACTTCCTTGGCCACTGGAAGGAAATCAGCTTAAGGCCTTTACTGAGCTTTTCCTGCCCACTGAATACAGTTCAGTGAGGACACATATCAGTGAGGATTTTTTTGTTATTAGTGTTTTTTTCTTCCTGAGGCTAAGTATAGGCACAGTTTATCACTGCAGTAAGGTCCATGAGCTACATTTTGCTTTGTTGAAGTGTCCCCTAATGAAAACTGTAGACTTGCCTGTAAGATATTTACCCATAAAATAACAATCAAGTTGAAAACCAAGTGCTCCTAGTCACTCAGGATGCCCGTGTACCTTTGCCAGCGAAAGGAATTTGGGCAAAGAAAGGTACAACTGTCAACCCTCTATGCGCAGATTCGAGAGATCAGTTTGGCATGACAGTGCTTTCTCCCACGACTGAAATATCCTAATGAGCCCCAGTAATTGCCAAGGAAGTTACCCAAGCAACTAACTCACAAATGCTTCAGGATGGAAAAGGAAATTCACAATTCCCCCCCAGGCGGAGAGGGATATAACCAAGGGAGGTGGCTAGAGGGACCGAGCAAAGATGAAGTGCCTCCCAAAGGAAACACTGACCAAAAACATTTAAAAACAACAAAGCCATACTTTCCCTTTGTCTGCATTCCCTTGGAATCTTAATTGGGACCCCTGGGCTTCCACCAAGTGTTCTCCAAAACGCTTGGGCAGCCAGGAAGCCCCACGGGACATGGATTCTATGCTTCAAGTTAGACACTTGCCAGGGAGGGGTGATGAAAAAGTTTTCGAAACAGACAGCCGTGCCGGCTGCACAAGACTGTGAATGTACTTAATGCCACTCAACTGTGGGCGTAAAAATGGTTAAAACGGCAAATTTTGTTGTATCTATTTTACCACGATTTTAAAAATTAGTAATGTAATATACCAAAAACCATTGAACTGCACACTTGAGATGAGTGAATTGTAAGATATGTGAATTACATCTCAATAAACCTGGGTTTTTCTTTTTAATTTACCAGGGAAACAGCCTGTAGAAAGAGCCTCACTGAGGAAGCAGGAGCCTGACATTTACTGAGCGCCGACCTGTATGCGTGGCTAGTTCTTTCCTATTTAAAGGAAGTTGGTTCCTGCAGCTAGGGGACCATGTCACTTTGCCTCTCAGAGTCTCAGTGTCATCATCTGATGGTGTGGGCTGCCCTGACTGCCAAGGCCCTTTCCAGAGCTTCAGTTGCAGGGACCGATGTGTGAGTGGCAGAAGGACCCACCATCTGCCACTCGGCACATAAGCACATCCCACTAGGAAGGCAGAACATCAGGGGAGCCAAACACGGGAGAAATAAGTTTACAACTTGGCGACCCAGGTATTGACAGAAGAGGCACATGAGCTGTGTTAAGACACTTTCTACTCAAAGAACGACATGGTGAAAGAATGATAAAGAGCCCTGCTTTGCAGTGACCTCTTGGTTTATTCACAAAACAAAGGCTGTGGCTACAGAGGAGACCTTGTGTCCAGAGCAGCTGATGATGAAGAAAGGATATGGTGCTTCAACCATCTGTGTAACACTCAGGGCAGGCCTCCCCAACTTTGGGGGGCAGACGACTGCTGGGGGGCTGTCCTGTACACTGTAGGATATGTGGCAGTGTCCCTGGCCCCCAGCCCCCGGCCCCCAGATGCCAATAGACTGTCCTCCCCCCACCAGCTATGACAACCAAGTGTCTCCAGACATTGCCAAATGTCCCCCTGAGGGGCAAAATCGCCCCCGGTTGAGAACCACTGCCAGGGCGAATTTTCTATCTTGACCCTGCAGTTCTTTGTCGAAGCCATGTGACATGTGGTGTCAGCCTTCTCACCCACTGCAGTGCAGGCCGCCACGAACTGTCAGCAAACACGCCACCCAGGGGACCTCACAGAACTGCACACACACTCCTGGCAGCCAATAGCCTCCGAGAATTTCAAGTAGTAACCATACTTGGGTGAAAGGGTTACTCATTCATTCATTCAGTGACATATGGCACTTAGTGTAGGCCAGGCAATGAGCCCGGGCAATGGCGTCGGGGACACCCTGTCAGAGATGAACAGACTTCATACAAGATGACGTGTTGTAGAGCAACCTTTGGAGCAGGACTCAAAAGATGAACAAGGGGTGCGGCAGGCTGTGTAGCAGCCCCCCCCTAAGATGTCCACCTCTGAATCCCCAGGACCTGTGCATATGTTACCTTCAGTGACAAACAGGACTTGGCAGGGTGATTAAGTTAAGGGGCTCGAGATGGGGAGGACAGCCTCAATTATCCAGGCAGGCCCAATACAACACAACGGTCTTCAGAAAGGGAAGGTAGGAGGTTCAGAGTAAGAGAGGGGATGTGAGGACAGAAGCAGAGGTTAGAGTGATGTGGCCACAAGCCAAGGAATGCGGGCACTTCTTCCAGAAGCTAGAGAAGGCGAGGAAATGGATTCTCCCCTACAGCCTCCAGAAGGAACGCAGCCCTGCCAACACCTTAATGTCAATCCAGTAAGACCCATTTTGGAACTCTTACCTCCAGAAGTGTAAGATCACACATTTATGCTGCTTCAAGCCACTGGGTTTGTAGTATTTTGGCACTGCAGCAAGAGGAAACTCACACAGAGAGACCAGAAGGCAGAGAAGAGAGCGGAATCCCTTCCCCGTGAAGGAAACTACACGGGCAAAAGCCTCAGAGGCCTGAACAAGCTCGGAACAAACCAAGGCCAGGGTGGCTGCCGAGCTTCCCGAAGGCTTGGCTAAGGCGCTCAGGTTCTAAAGCATCCGCAGAAGGGTGGTGACATGGGGTTGATTCCAGAAACATGTGGGGCTTGACTGCACCCTGGAAAGAGCTCAGAGAGGGGAGAGGGAAGGAAGGAGAGGCAAGGCAAACAGCAGAACAGCTATGGAAGTGACGGGAAAGGTGGTGATCCCCCCCGCCAGGATACAGACATTGAGGACGAGAAACGCTGAGCTCAGTGGGGCGCGTGCTCCGTTGGCAGCGTCGGAGACACACCTGGGTGAAGTTAGCCCGAAGGTTAGGGGTAACAATTAAGTCAACCAATTTTAATTTGGGGCTTCCCATGTGCCAGCACAGATGCAGTTCCTGCCCTCCCCAAGCACGGAAGAGAGAAGCAGAAGGGTCAGTAGCAGAGTGACGTGCTATGGTGAAAGAGACCTGAGCGGCCATTGCTGGCTTGGAAGATGGAAGTGGGCCATGAGCCAAAGAATGCAGAGGACTCTGGAAACTGGAAAAAGCAAGGAAAGGGATTCTCCCCTAGAGCCTCCAGAAGGAATGCAGCCCTGCCCACATCTTGATCTTAGTCCAGCGAGGCCTGTGTTGGACATCTGATCTCCAGCACTTTAAAGATAATAAAAGTATGGCATTTTGGGGCACCAAGTTTTTGGTAATTTATCACAGCAGCAATCAGAAGCTAATACAGGTACCAGGTACAAAACACCGAGAACAAATACCAAAAACCCTACCATGCTAACAATGTATGTGAATGTCCCTTCTAAAGAGGATGGAGGGAAAAGAAGGACAACGGCAAAGACCCACGTGATACTCTGGTAAAAGTCCAAGCAATGCTGAGATGGGCTGGCTCGTGTCACTAATGCCCAGGTGCTGGACGTCCGGCATGGATGAGATTCATGGAAGAATCAACACTGTACTGTTCCAGTGACTCCGTAAGATGTTTGTTCTGAACTAGGAGCACATTTTTCTCCTTCTCTAAGGCCATGTGTCACTTATAACAACAGCTTATATTTGACCAGAGCGCCCATGTACTCTTCAGGGACCCACGTACTCTGAACCTCAGCTTTCTCACCCGCCAGGCAAGGAGGTTCTACACTCGACTTTGTGCATCAGAACCACCTGAGGGCTCCTTAAAACACAAATTGCTAGGCTCCACGACCCCCCTTCCTCATTCAGTAGGTAGAATTGAGGCCAGGGAATGTGTGTCTCTAACAAGATCCCAGGGAGGCTGATGCTGCCGGCTGGGGGACCACACTCTGAGAACCACTGTATTCGACTCTCCTCTCACACTGAAGAGATTCAAGTATCTTCCCGCCCCGCATCTTTCCCATGAAGAGCCACCTTGACTTCCTGGTTCTCAGCAGCTTGCGCCGTATCTCTTGCCCCGGGTCGGCATTCGGTTGTCTGTTGTGCTTCATGTTGCAGAGCTGGCAGACTAGAGCTGGCCCATATTAATAAAGGAGCCACAAAATGTACCTAGAAAGCCACTGTCCTCCCCCACCTCCTAGTCGCTGCCCCCCTTTATCACTTAGTTAGCTCAGAAAAGCAGCCCCTGCCATCCGGGAGCAGGCCGGGCAGTCTCCCCCACTGAACATAAATAATTCCCCAGGACACCAACATCAGACAAGGCCACTCTGTGGCCAGCATGGGACAAGACAAAAACAAGACCACTCTGTAATCCTGGCTGAACACGGAGAACAAGTGAACCTTGTCCAAATCACAAACGGCCCCACACATCCCCGCATCCCGGCTAACAGGAGGGACTGCGGCTTCGTTACCAATCACAGCCTCTGTCTGGTCTTCCCTGCTTCTAGGTAAGATTGATGAGGACCCCCTGTCATGGAATTACCTCGCTTCCGGCCAGCATCCAATCCAGAGCAACACCCAGCTTCCTTAAACGCTCCCCTAAAGCCCCTGCCACAGGCGCAGTCCTCCGCGTGGTCCGTCGCTGTCACGAGAGGAGAACCGCCTGTTCCACACCAGGTGTGGGCCTGGGGGCCGGGAGGGGCCGTGGCGGGAGGGCAGTGATGACTCCTACCCAATTTTCAGATTTCAGATTTCAGCTCAAACACAATCTCCTCAAAGACATTGTCCTTACCCCTCTGTGGCCTAAATCACATTGCCCCTCTCTAATCTCCTTTCGTGAGACCTAGCAGGGCTTCTAATCACCTCTTGTCTTGAGTACTGCATTCGGGCCTTCCTCTCCCACCAGCTGCCAAAGCCACGCTGGCAAGCCCATGCACAGTGCCTGGCACAAAGCAGGAGATCAATAAATACTGCATGGAGAGTTGGAGGAATGGAGGAATACTGACCACTGTATGCAATCTACTTTCAAATTTCAAATACAAGAACTGATGAGAGAATGTCAGTAATGCAACAAGAACTGAAGGTCTGTGCAACCAGGGAGGGAGCGAGGTTTTGCCTGTGCCGTGATGGGTACAAGGGGACAAAGTAAAGGTCACAGGTGATAAAGGTAGAGTCTTTCCTTCCATTTCTAACTTTAGACTGTTTGTGGAGACCAACACATTACATTCATTCTAGCTTTAGTTTAGCATAAAGCAATCTCCCACCAAAAAATACATTGCTAAAAACAGTCCAAACTTTCTTGTTACCCTGGAATTTTCTAAACAAAAATCATTTGCTGGGCTTGCAAATCCTCCACTATTCACAAATTTGGATCGTTAATATTTGTGCGATCGTAATGACAAGAGGCTTTCCCTCTATCTGGCACTGCGGGCATCTGCCTGCAAGCTCTGAGGGCACATCCTGAGTGGGCTTTTGTAAGAGGCCATTTTGCAACTAACTGGCTTCATTTCAGAGTTAGGGATTTAAAGCTCTTCAGTTATTTTTCAGATTAAAGACTATAGAATTACACTGCGTTAGCCATCAACAGAAAAATCATTACCAGGCCAGGTAAGAATGCAAGTGTATCAAACTGATACACTGGAGAAATCTTTTGAAAACCAAGGAGACTTGGGGGATTGGGGAAGGGGGCTGGGCCTGTGTGTGTACACACACCCGCTTCAGAAACAGCACTATTGGGTGGCTCCATCAGAAGACGTACAGAATCAGTTGTTAAATACCTATACATCACCACAAATACACTGCGGAAGATGCTTTAGAAAATAACAGGTGTGGGGGGTGCCTGGCTGGATCAGTCGGTGGGGCATGAGACTCTTGATCTCAGGGATGTGACTTTAAGCCCCACCTTGGGTGTAAAGATTACTTAAAAATAAAATCTTAAAAAAAAAAAAAAAAAAAAACTCTTTGGGGCACCTGGGTGGCTCAGTCGGTTAAGTGTCTGACTCTTGATTTTGGCTCACGTCATGATCTCAGATCGTGGGATCAAGCCCGCTTAAGATTCTCTCTCCCCCACTCCCTTTGCCCCTCCCCCTCCCTCTCTAAAAAAAAGAAAAGAAAAAGAAAATAGCAGGTAATCTTTAGCCATAGACTACTACAGACATCTTAAGTCCCACTATAAACATTTTAATGAATTAAATACCAGCATTCATTTTAATCAATCGTCTCTAAGTATTAATACCTGAAATAAATGAAAATCAGTTTCTGCACCCCCTCTGTCTTGTAATGGTTACAGTAAAAAAATATTAAGCTTGAAAGGACTATAAACTGCAGAAGCAGTCTCTAATTTTCTTAGGAGGCTCTGGATAATGAAAACAGTTCAGGCTTGAATAATAAACAGGTCTGTTTCTTCTTAAACTGGACTCCTCTTCCCTCTGAGATACAGAAGACCACAGAAGACATTGGTATCTAACTTCTTTTTTTGTGCAACCCTCTCGGGACCCACAAAAAAAAAAAAAGGAAAGGTGATCAAAATATCATTTTTGGTTACCTCAGGAAAAACCAACCTGTTACTAAAGTGATCAGTAATGTTTAAAGTATATATTTCTGTTAATAAACTAAAATCATCTTACTAGGTGCCAAAGCAAAACAAGAGTGTTGAGCTAAGTGTTTTGTCTTCCACCAGGTAGGAGGGTTGCATACCCATTCATTCATTCATTCATTCATTCAATAAATATTTATTTAGGGCCTGCTCCACACCGCGCACCAAAGAAAACAGTGCTGAGCAAAATGGTACCAACACAGTTCCTGTCCTTACGGCTACGGAGCTTACAGTAGGGGAGATAAATGTTAAACTCAAATAAATATGTAATACCGCTATTTTTTAAAAGGTGCAATAGGAGAAAGGGTAACAGAGAAACTAATTTAGACTGCAGATAGTGCAGGGACCAGAGAAGGGCACTGAGAAAAAAGTGACACTGAAGCCGAGAGGCCATCAAATTGCCACCACTTTAGAAAAGGAAAACCATTTTGGCAAATGACCACAAATGGGATTTTAACTGCCTGTCAACAGCTGATTGGGTTAAACCTCCTCTTTCCCAGTGCATCCGTCTTCAGGAGCATCCTATGACTGCTTGCCTATCATTCTTGGACTCGCCTACTCAAATCCTATTACCTGAACACAGAAAGGTCTCATTTTATTATGATTTATTATGATCTACAGCCTTCCTCTGCCTGGCCTAGAAACACCCAAAAATAATCTGCCAAAGGTATGAAAGACAGAGACTGGCTTCCAGCAAGAACGTTAACCGGGTGGGCCACACGATTACTAGCCCAGGCAATCACAAGTCCTTTGCCCAATAAAGTGCCACATCCTCTGGGCAAGGTGGCTCCAATATGCCAGAGTCTATACCAGATGGGACCCAGGGGACCGAACGGTTAGTTGCCTACTTGGAAATCGAGGACTGGATCACCTGCTCCAGTTCCCCCAGCCTTCAGACTTAGAGGATGTAGGAAGTGGCCTTATGAGCATCACGGAGCGGAGAGCTCGTCCGACTGAGAAGGCAGGCAGGCAGAGAGGGGGTCAGGGCCGGAGGAAGAGGGGCTCCAAGAGAGACGCGTCTGGCGCTCAGGACCCGAGGATGGCACGCCAGGCCGGGTACTGGGGCGTTTCCCGCACCGCCCCCCCACGTCGGCCCCCAGCAAAGGCAACCCGGCCCCTGGCCGCCCCGAGACCCCGAGATTCTGGCTTCCCCCACGGCGGGGCCAGGAAGACAGACACCGCGAACCCCGCGCTGGGCCGGAGCCCACCAGCTCCCAATACCCACGTCCTCAGCGCAGAGGAGGGCGCGCTGGGGCGAGAAAATGGCCAAGACAAAACTCTCCCCGCCCACCCGAAGAGCCAACCACACCCCCTGCATCCCTCAGCCTCAGCCGCCCCGGGCCGGCCCGCGATCCTCCGCCCAGGCCCCCACGGGGTTCCCGTCGGGGCCGCGCGGGCTCAGCAGGAACGCGAGTGGGAGTGAACGGGGGTGCGCGAGGCAGGCAGGGTGTCCACCGCGGTGTCACCCGCCAGGGCCCTGCCCCCGGAGCGTCCTCCCGACTCCGCGGTCCCGGGACAGGCGCGCCGCCCGCAGACTGAGGTGGACACCCGGGCGCTGGGGCGCAGGCAGTCCCCTACTCACCCATTGGCGTCGAGCCGGGCCGGGCCGCCGAGGCAGCGTGAAAGTTGGCGGAGGCGGGCGCGGGGGTCGGGCGCCGGGATCCGGGCGCGGGGATCGGGGCGCAGGGGTCGGGACGCGGCGGCGGCTGGGCCGGCTTTCTCCTCAGTAGCGGCGGCCGCGGCGGCTCAGCGCCGCCCGCTGCTGCCTCTGCTGCTGCTGCCGCTGCTGCCCCGTGGTGATTCCTGCTGCTGCTGCTGCTGCTGCATCGCGGCCCGCTGCGCCCGGCTGAGCCGGGTTTCCTGCTCCCCGCGAGTGGAAATTGCGAAAAAAAAAAGAAGAAGAAGAAGAAGCGCCGCCCAGCCCAGCGCCCGGCAGCCGCGGCCGCGCAGCCCGCTCTCCCCCCTCGCCGCTGCCGCTGCCGCCGCCGCCGCCGCCGCCGCCGCCGCCGCCGCCGCCGCCGCCGCCGCGATGCTCCTGCGGCTCAGCCTGCCGGGGACGCGCGGCCGCCGAGGCGGGGGCGGGGCCAGCGAGGGGCGGGGCCGGAGAGGGGCGGGGCCGGCGCCCGGGGCGTCCCTGCGGCTACGGCGCTTGGGCGCCCCCCTTCACCGCCTGCTGGGGAGGGACTCAGCTCTGCGAGGCCGCCCCACACCCGCGGCGGCTCGGCTCACGCCCCGGGAAATGCCGCGAGACTCCTCGAGACCGGAGCGGGGGTCGTGGGGGAGGGGGCGTCCGAGTGGAGGGGCACGTGGGAAAGGAGGTGGAAGCTGCAGACCTACTGGGTGCGACGAGAGATGGAGGGCGGGCTGGGGGTGGGGAGACCATAGGTAGGTGAGGGAATGAACACCTGCTGAGGGTGATGGCGGGTAACTCCGGGATCGAGGATTAAGGCAACCCAGAATAAGCTTTCACAGAGCGGTCTGTTGGGAAGGCAGGAGAAAGGGTCCCTATGGAGGGAGAGAAATGCTACATCCATTCAGTGCAGTGTGGGAAAGGCCGGCCAAGTGCGAGTTCGGCTTACAGGAGGCGGCGGAGAGGAGGTTCAGAAAGACAGAAGGACGCAGCGGGGCTGGTGGGGCACATCGCCCCGCACCGACCCTCGCAGGGACCCCTAGCCCCGCACCCCGTGCCTGGGCCAGGTGGGGTTGGGCTGCTCAGCTGTGTTCCCAGGCTCTGATGTTCCCAAGAATCTCCTGAGGCAAGGGCTGACTCCCTCCCCAGCAAGGTACTGTGCCACATTGCCCCCGCCCCCCCCCCCCCCCCGACCTAGGCAGCCGACCTTTGAATCGGCGCTGAAATTAAAACAGGGAATTCATAGGTAACTCACAAGCTCCTTTTTGGGTCCATTCACCACTACACCTTTTGCCATATTCTGCCCAGCCAGCACCACATTCATTTGCCATCCGTTTATTTCCTTTTCCCTTTCCACCATCTGGTGGTAGGAAGAGATAGTGAAATAGATGGGAAACATTCAGAAAGAGAGAAAATAAAACAATTAAGAAATCAAATCACTGGCCCCTGAAAAACGGAGGAGGCTGAAGGTTAGTGGACCCAGAGGTGACAAATAAAAGCTGACCCCTACCCTATATATAGGGCTGTGTTCATACCTCACCCATGATGTTCGGGCAACTTTGGTAAATAGGTTACATCCTGAGATGTCTGCAGAAAGATTTTCTTATAATTGTTTCATTAGCTTTAAAAAAAAAAAAAAACCTCTCACAGTCAGGGTCTTATCAACAAGAGATCAGTAACATCAACTTTCTAAATACTTTTCTTGTGTGTCAGTGCAATCTAAACAAGAGACGAATCAAGGAGGAGAAGACCCATCCCTGGAGCTACAGAGAAGGTAGTAGTGTTAGCAATGGCAGACTCCTAAGGAAGGGCTTAAAGAACATGGAAATTAAGAATTCGAAGTGTTGGAGGCACAGATGAATACTCATACCTGCCCCAGGATCCATGGTGCCTCACTCGTTACATGCCTTGGCATACCAGAGAGATGAGGCCTTGTGATAGATCTTAGAGTTGACAAACACTGAAACTCATAGAGCCGGGCTAAGGCCCACTGTTACTAGGACTTTTTTTTCTTGAACCCCACCCAGAAGAACTAGTCTGGGGTCTGTCCAATTCCAGAGGTAACTCTTTTTGCTAAGGCCACAGTCATTGGGCTACCTTATCCCTCTCCCAAGAAGACTTGGGGCCCTGAAAATGACTGGGCATGTTTCAACACAGAAATAGCTGAGCTGGACTTGTGGTGGGCTAGCATCTCGGTGCTGAGGATTCTCTGCTGGCTGCCCCGTGCATTCTCAGAGCAATGGGACCAAAGGCTTCGAACAGCGTCAGTGATACCCACCGCGGCTTACCTGGATGTTGCAGAGACCAATACACCTAAACCAGCAAACGTGGCTGAATTCTATAGGCCTCAAAAAAAAAAAAAAAAAAATCAGCAGCTTGTCTCGTGGTCCTGCTTATTCTTTTTTTTTTTTAAGATTTTATTTATTTATTTGACAGAGAGAGACACAGCGAGAGAGGGAACACAAGCAGGGGGAGTGGGAGAAGGAGAAGCAGGCTTCCCGCAGAGCAGGGAGCCCAATGCGGGGCTCGGTCCCAGGACCCCGGGATCATGACCTGAGCCGAAGGCAGATGCTTAAGAACTGAGCCACCCAGGCGCCCCGGACCTGCTTATTCTTATTCATCTCTCTATCCTACATGGGGAAGACAGTCTTCTTGTTTACGTTTTTCCCCCAGCTTTGCACAGGTGAAGACAGACGACCCGAACTTTTGTGTCTTGTTTTGACTCTGGTCTGTTTCAAGTCATACCTTTCCTTCTTGAATCAGAGAACTGCGTCCCTACTCCTTGATCTGGGTATGCTTTCTGCATGGGTAAATTTGTCATTTTTTAAAAAGATTTATTTATTTATTTGAAGGGGAGAGGGGCAGAGGGAGAGAAAGAATCTCCAGCTGACTTCCCGCTGAGCGCAGAGACCTACGCGGGGCTCCAGCCCAAGACCCTGAGATCATGACCTGAGCCAAACTCAAGAGTCCGATGCTCAACTGACTGGGCCACCCAGGTGCCCCGACAAACCTGTCATTTTATGACAAAAGAAAGACTGATGACAAGACTTAACATTTTTGAAAATCCCAAGCTGTACCCTAATCCTATTGCCTTAACTAAATGGTATGAATTCTACTCAAACACTGTAGAGTTTTTTCACTTTAAGTTTCTCTAAATTACAAAAATGGATATTCTTACACACACACACACACACACACACACTGTTCGGTTCTCCTGAATGGTTCCTATTGTCCTTTTATTTTTCCTTTGAGAAAGTTTTGGTGACCAGCACAGGGGTAGTTAATGTCAAAATTCAAATCCAGCTACTGACAAGAATAGATGTGTAATTCCTCATCCTGCCTCCCTCTTAAAGGAGTGTTGTTTAACAGAATAGTTAGTGCAATATTTCAAATTACATGAATCCATCTCATGAATATTGCTAAATAAATACAGTTGTATTTGATACCACGGCTTTGTCCTACTGAACTCCCATTCCAACCAGAATGGATGATGCATTTTGGGAATGGAGAGTAGCTGAGGTGTGACACTTAAAACGGTATCACATGACTTAAGAGGCCCTTCGATGTTACTGAGGGGTGGTAACATTTTGGATAAAAATGTAAGGCAGTTGAGCTTCTGCCCATGTAGCTCTTACAGCTTGTCATGCTTGCTCTCTTCGAGTACTCGGACTTGACATCTGTACTTTACATGTAATGAATGATACTTTGCTTTGATAACTTTAATAGCATCTTTACATTAATAGAAATTACATACAGAGTGCTTTACAAAAGACAGTCCTTATCTGGTGCTTCTGATGAGCTTTATGGAGAAACGGAAAACCTCACGGTGCCAGAAAGTAAGGAGAGTGCCCAATAAAAATGATGGTGCAAATCAAAAGGGCCCAGGAGCCAACCTGAAAGAGCTCCCAAAGACCAAAGCTGGGACAATTCAAGCAACAAGTAACGATTCTATTGGATTATAACCCAAAGACATCATAAAAGTTATGTCTTTAAGTCTATAGGGGTATACACAAAGAGCTAAGTAAATAAGTCAGGGAGAGGGGACAAGTCTTCCCTACAGAGGAATTCCAATTTGTAAATGTAGAAGAAATGAGGGAAAGGGAAAATTGCCATAGAACACCATAGTAATAATGGAGGCAGGCACGATCCACCTCAAATTTTCAAATTAGTGGGCACGTAAGTGAAGGAGAAACCCTGGCAGACAGCGGCCTAAGCAAGCAGTCAAAACTTGCCACTGACGGTTTTGAGGCAGGCTTTTCCCTTCTTCCTTTGCATCGTGCATGCTGGGTCCAAGGTAATGTGTGCGGATCGCATCAAAAGCCATGGAAATAACATCCTGCTCTATCGCAGTTGATCTGGCTTGATAACCACTCTTGGAATGACCCACTCACTTCTCCTGTTATCTTTTTCAGTGAATCCTTTGCGACAAATCCAAGAGAACTGGTTTTACCAGCTCTATGGAGATGAAAACTAATCAAATCAAAGAAGCAAGTTGTTTATAAGACAGCTGAACTATGATTATCTTTACAAGGTTTGTAGGAAAGGCTTGCTTTGCAAAGGAAAACACAAAGGAAGTCACTAAAAGGTGAAATGTGCTCTCCCACAAGGCTATAAAACTGGAAGAGGGTGTTCTTGTTTCAATATCCAA
Source organism: Halichoerus grypus (assembly GCF_964656455.1). Taxonomy (NCBI): domain Eukaryota; kingdom Metazoa; phylum Chordata; class Mammalia; order Carnivora; family Phocidae; genus Halichoerus; species Halichoerus grypus. The sequence goes on along the minus strand of NC_135727.1, from coordinate 116,348,182 downwards.
AGGCTGCCTGAGTACTTGACTTCCCAGTTGATCAGTCACAGGAACTTGCATCTAAAACACACAAAAAGAGCCCCAGGGTGTAGACTAACTTGCCTCAAACATTTTCCCATCCTTTTTCACAGTACTGCTTTATCTAAGAAAATCGTAAACTGGTAAAATAGTCCTAGGAGATTAACAAGAAATATAGTTTGTACTGTTTTCTACCCATTCTACCCGTTCCCCCCATTATAAGGGGTCATGTGTAAAGAAGGATATTATTACAAAAAATGAAGTGATATTCCAAAAAAGTGCCAAAAACAGTAAACATTAAGATCATATGTGTGAAATATGCATTTAATAAATATGAACAACTTTAAATAGAAGAATTGGCATTTAACACAGGAATAAACCATCCCAACAGGCCAGTTTTTTAAAAATGGGAGTCGATTGATGATTGAGGGCTTTCGATCTTAACAATAATGAAGATTTCAAAGTAGGAACTGCTGGTGTGCCTGGGTGGCTTACATCTTGTCCAACTCTTGGTTTCAGCTCAGGTCATGATCTCAAGGTGGTAAGATCGAGAGCCCCAGGTGGGGCTCCGCGCTCAGCACAACATCTGCTTGAGACTCTCTTCCTCTCCCTCTCCTCCCCCCTCCGCCCCTTGCCCCAAGCGCATGCTCTCACACACTCTCGCTCTCAAATAAATAAATAAATAAACAAAATCTTTTTAAAAAAGAAAAGAAAAGTAGGGATTGCCTTACAAAAGTGATTTCTCTTTTCCCTGAGCTTCCAGGAGAAGCGCAGGGGCTCCATCACAGACTTGGCTTCCACTGGAGCAGGTCTCCAGGAGGCACAGCTGTTTGCCGGCCTTCGAGACCGAAGGAGGAACAGGTGAGAATGCTCCGACTGGGGGGAACAGATGATGTTGCAAGGGAGCTTGTGTGGAAGGGGCAGGAGAGCAACCGAACATCCAGTTTGAAGTGGTCTCTGTGCCAGGCCCTGAAGCAATGGGTAGGAGCACAGGTTTCTAAGTAGACTGATTTTAGGAAGGTAACTGGAGAGCCCACGGAAGCGGGACCAGAGGATGGAGAGTCTACAAATGGGAGGCCCTCGACATTAAAGGCAAGAAATACAATGGCGTTGACACTGACAAAGTGGAGAGGTTAGCATTCTAGAGTCATGTCTGAACTACATTTGTCAGATCTGGTGAGGCAGTAGATGTAGGGAGAGGGTAGGGAGCACGGATGGAGGATTTGAAAGAAATATTTTGTTGGCTGGTTTGGAAGCTGAGTAGCTGGAAGCATCAACCAAGTGGAGCAGGAACTCATTGCAGGCAGGGAGGAGATAATGAGTTCACATTTGAATCTTATTAAGAGTGAATAGAAAAGGGAATAAAGTGTATCCGTGCTACGATATGGATGATCCCTGAAAACATGATGCTACGTGAAAGAAGCCAGCTATAAAAGGACACATTTCATATGATTCCATTTACCTGA